>NW_028318246.1:3205833-3577500 GCF_062004578.1 Staurois parvus | reverse complement strand
AGTAGGCTGGCAGGGTTCACGCTGTTCACACTTGATAGGCCTCATGCACAGTGGATGTTTTTTTTTAAGCTGCTCCTAGAAGCGTGTCAGAGAAGGCCTGCCCATAGTGCAGGTGAAATTCCGTGGCGCACAAATATGCGCAGAGTCCTTACAGGCCAAACAGATGTGCAGGTACTTGGACATCGGCACACACTCGTGCCTGTCACTAATGCTGGCGTCAAAAGGGCTAATTAAACTGGCTGCAGTAGTTGTCCCATTGCCGTATGGTCTTTTCCCTGCTCCTGTTTCCTGATTCCTGTGATTGTCTCCTGATACCGAACCAGCCTGTTCCTGACCTCCACTTGATTGCTGGAGTGCTGTGCTATATATTTCTAATGGCACTCCCATGTACCTTACCAATGCACAGTAAAGAAATACCTTGCCTTGAGGCTGGCTTTGGTACTAAAATAATGCATGCACACTAGGCATTTTGGCATATTAGGCAGCCTATTCAATTAACACTTGGCTTTACACACCACAATAGCGTAAATCCAGCGTATAAAGATATGATGTTCTTACTTTACTGTTGGCATAGCTGTTCTTGGCCTGCGACTCAAAGTATTGTAGCTATAGACAGCCAGGCAACTAGCATTTCCTGGAGGGAGTCAGCAGTTGCAATCTACATATTTTCTGTGATCTTCAAAGATAAGCAATAAACGTGCTCCTCCACCAGCTGGTGTTCACGCTCACCTCATGGTTAGACCTATAGGTTATAAAGGTCTCGTACGATTTTCATCTGTGAATCTGTCAATAGATCTCTCCTGTATCACCTCATCTATGGTTCCTTTGGGATCTCCTTCCAGTCGATTCAGCACTCAAAATATAAGTGATGTGACTTCTCATAGTGTAATACATTCAATTTTATTCAATAAAAGCCAAATGGAAAGCTACTCACATTTTAAAATTGGGTCTACAGACCCTTATAAGCATGTAAATGTCAGGTATAGGACTGGGTGTACCAAGATGGCCGGACATAATGGCACCACGCTTCAATCACGTGACTTCCTCAGGGATAGGAAGCTGGTGACAAGGGAGTGACTTAAATAGGCCGAAAAAAATAGCCAAATAGGAAGCAACTCGAGACAGCCATTTTGTTGAAGACCATTTTTTTTATACTCTGTATATGCTTTCTCAATCTCTTTTAAAGGGGTCGCTTTGTTCTTCCAATATATTGAAGACCATGCTCACACTGGAGGGTTTATACCACCCCCTCTGTTCTACAGGTGATGAAATCTCTTATTTTGTACTCAAATACTGGCACCCACCACTAGCACCAGGGAAATAGAAAGAAATAAGGAGCAAGAAATGAGACCCGAATATGGGCAAGGAGCATTGCTTACCAACCCCACACAGCCATGACCGCCTGCCTTGGCGACCGGCACATCCATTCAGGGCGCTACACAGCCATTCACTGTTAGCAGGCTATCCGGACCAAGATTGGCAGACCTGAGCTCTTCCAGGCACTGACTCCTGCTCACCCATTTCCACCCCGCTATTAGCTAGGGAACGCTGGTGGGACTAATCCATACGTACGCTGCCATGGAGTCTGTCAGGAAAGTGTTTCTTCTAGTTATCTTCCAGGATGGCACACCTGAGAAATGACTAGCTCCACCTGACAGGAAACATAATCAACAACTGACATATTTTAAATTCCCTTCCCTGCACTCCTCAGTTTTGATTGTGTTTCCCTGGCAGCAAAACGTTTGTTTTTGTTGTGAGACCTAAAGGCTGGGGGCTGGAGGTCCTCCCTGGAGGGGATATTGTATGTACTCTCCAGCGCCTCAGGAAATGCACAGCCAAAGAGAAGCCAAGAGAACCAGGACAGTGACAACCAAAGGAAATGCTTCAGGGGTGCAGCCCTCCTCAGACTGGGAGATTAGCCACTGGATAGAGAATAAACAGATGGCGCACACACCTAGTGCATTATCCAAGGTTTATTGAAAGGTATAAAAGATAAAAACATACTCACAGATGAAGCGTGTATCTAAAAAGCATTTGCATAATTATGATGGCCACAATGGCAAGCAAGGTGTTCCACCTGTCAGTGCTGTGACGGATGCAAGACCGCTGCCACCAATATGTGACGATCCCATGATTGCTGTCACCAATATGTGACCCCAGCCCTTCTCACCAAACTTGTGACCGAAGGACTAGCCAGTCTAAAACTGTGATCTCACATGCGTAACAATGCCACGCCCAGCTGCACCCTGCACAACGATTTTCCAGCTAATTGGACTACAATCCATGTACCGGCAGCCTGAGCGATTATTACTGGGTCAGGTTAATTACGCAATTAACCCTTCACACTGCCACCACCTCCTTTTTGTACAGAGAAAGCGGAAACTCGGCGATATCAGTTATAACACTAAAATGGTTGAAGTAATCGTCTGTATAACACGGTCACTGCAGGCCAGTTATACAGAGGGTTAAACAAACAGTAGCGCTCTTTTTAGAGGCAGGAATTCGTAAATTGCAATAAAGAGCTATAGAAACAGTTCAACACTTTCAGAAGGAAAGATTTATTACTAAAAGGTTAAACGGATGCAATAAAAACATTTACATAAAAAAGATGTAACCAATATATATATAAATATACAGAAAGCAACAGCACAGCAAAGAGATAACAGAAAGGAGGTTAAAGGGTTAAAGTACTTGCCAATCAACCTTGGGTTTGCAGATCAAGTTTCAGAGCAAAAGGGCACATCTTCCAAGCTGGTTCTGATGTTAAAATGGGAGACTTCTTCAACTTAGCTCTCTTAGGCCTGACAGCCCATTTTGTAGCCCCCCAGCAGGGGGTGTCTCTAAAGCCAAGGACCAATGCCTCATTTAGTGAGGGAGGGTCTGGGCGGATACCTTAACGAGAGCCAAAATTGCTCCTAACTCATATTTTGGCTCATAACTTTCCATATGCATAAGTGACACTCCACCCGCGGGTAGATTATTATGCAGGCATGTCTGAGGATTGATTATATATGAGATATGAAATTCTACACTGAATGGTTCACAAGATCTACATTTCTGCTTTTCTATGTATTCCAACCACGAAGAGTACTATGTTCGCCTCCTCTTGGCCAATCTGACAATATGCCTGGTTTTTATGTAAGTCTCTCATATTCCAAGATATGAGACATAGGGGAAAAATGAATTTTTAAAAAGGTTATCTGCTTCAATGTCTTTTGAACTCCTGGGAAGGCTGCGTTATCTTTGTACGAGGTGTTAAATGGCACAGGTTCTTTGGACAGCGAGGCCCCAGCTCCCTTGGGGACTTTATAGCTCCTATCCCCCTGCTGGGCTCTGGCCTCCTGTGACACTCCTAACACACACTGGCCAAATGTCACTGTGCCTCTCAGAGAGGGAAGAGGGAGAATGAGGGGGAAAATACGTTCGTCAGGATAGTTAACCCCTTTGCCAAGATGGAGGTTGAAGCCAAAATGGTTGAACCGCTTCCATCTCTGGGTGTATGCCTGCCACAAGTGCGGTCAAATGGGAAGCATTTCGGGGATGAATCCCTTTCCTCAGAGCTACTGTGTTCGATGAACACACAAACGATACGTTTGTTCGGCAGGCTGTTCGCCGGCCGTGCCCCTCGGTCTACTGCGCTTTGACAGTGCATTGTGATTGGTCAAAGCAGTGGTCAGGTGCAATACTTTGGCCAATCACAGCACAGGATGACGTCACAAGGGGCGTCATTACAGTATTTAAGAACTGTCATCGCGGCACAGCTGTCAGACGGGAGGAGTCAGCATCGCAAGTGGAGCAGGTTTTTTCTTTCTTTTTTCGTGTAGCGGCAGTGGTGGGCATCGCAATTGACGTTGGATCTTCTTTGGGGGACTTTTTTATTTTTAATAAAAGACTTGTCAAAAAGACTTCTGTCTTTTTTACACTACACTTTTTTTTGTGAATGGGTAGCGGCACCATGTACCATGCACTCATTCACACGGTTGGGGGTGGGATCTGGGGATTCCGATAAGCCCCCCACCTGCAGACCCCCAAAACCACAGCCCAGGGTTGTGGGAAGAAGCCCTTTTCCCCAATAAAGTTGGTTTGGGGGGAGCCCCCCATGCTCCAAAGCACCCCCCGTGTTGAGGGCATGTGGCTTGGTATGGTTTAGGAGGGGGTGGATGCTCACTCATCCCTCCCTTTCCTAACCTGCCAGGCTGCATGCTCGGATAAGGGTCTGGTATGGATTTGGGGGAGGGGCCACATCATTTTTTATTATATTTTGGTGTGGGGATTCCCTTCAAAATCTATACCAGACCTGATGGGCTTGGTATAGATTGGGAGGGGGGACCCCATTTCGTTTAAAAAAAAAAAAAAAAAATGTAACTATTGGGCAATGCCAACAATTCTTTTTACATTCAGCTGTCAGTGGGGAACCCCACTGACAGCTGAAACAATAATGAATGTTTCATGTAACGGAACCGGTACCCGACCGCACTTGGGTATATTCCGTTATACCGCAGCATCCCCTGTCCGAACACCATCCACGGACCACACCCTTGCAATCCCTCAGGAAATAGACCGCACCCAGCTCTTCTTAAAACAGGAAGCCAACTCTTTTTATTTTAACACAAAACACAGGATATATACAGAGGATGGGGAACCCAACCAAGAACAGGAAATACATCATCACCCCTCCCCATCCCACCAAGACACAGAATAATGGGATGAAACACATGGCAAAGGACATTGACCAACCCCCACACCAATACACAAACAGTACATCCCATAATAGTTGGCTGGACAGGAAGACACAGCACAATGAGGGGTAGCACATGGCAAACAGACAATGGACAGCCATGTGGCCGAGAACAAAGGAACACACACTATACACAAGACTCAGACATTCACATACACACCCTGTACCCCTTAACAGGCACAGGGTGCCTTAAACATAATGGGAATTTGGGAAGATGATACAGAGGTCCCCCCACCCCCAAAAGTCACTCCCGTCACAATAAATATTTTTTAGTAATAAAATTTAATAAAGATTTCAATTATTGCGGTATTCTTTAGTGCATGTAATAAGTTCAACATTATGGCATATTGTTAGAATGTGTTTTTTATATTAATTCATTTAGTATAATCACTCACCATTTTTAGTGTGTCTTGTATATTATTATAATAAATATTTATGCCAGTTTTTTTAGCTTAAAAAGTTTTTCGGTCCAGGTATTTGCTAATAGGATTCCGTATTATGTTTCCGTATGATGCGAGTGACGGGCTCCGGAAAAAATGGCCGCCGGGAGCCAGCCTCCTCATTAGGAACATCACCTGGCTGTCTCTCTATATAAACACTATTGTTACCGGTGGGCGTTAATCCTGATGAAGTCACGAGGTACGTGATGCAACGCGTCGGTACGCCATTTCCGGTACGAGGTGACGCACTTCCGGACACAGCGGCCATCTTGCTCTACCCAGTTACCATGCAGTACACCCATAGGATGTGGTGACAGGCGTTTTTTGCTGGGAGTACATGTGAGTGCAATAGTAGTTTGTTTACTTTCCGATAAAAAGATTACTGCACTATGGAAGGATCTTTGTTTTGTATCTTAGGTATATGGCCTTGAGTGGAGGTGGAGTGGATAAGGTGCGCTTGAGAGAAGTCTATATTCCATTCCATGGTCCCTTTGATGAGGAGTGCAATTGAGAGGATCTGGTATTGTGAATCATAGCCTTTTGGCCCTGTGTGGGTCAGGGTGTGGAGGTGAGCAAGCATTGCTGCCATTAGAGGATCCCCTTTCTTTTTCACCAAAGTGAAGATCACGTTGGCACAGTTTCACTTGCATGGACTTTATGCTTTGAAATTTCACAGATGTTCTTTGTTCTATTTTTTATTTAATGTTCATATATTATTTATATATTGTGTGTTTATATCATACAGTATGTTGGAAAAATTAGCACGTGATGCTATCTTCCCCTTAAAAATCACTATCACAATTTTCATTGGTTGTTCACTTTATTTCAATGGTCTGTTCACTTTGAATTGTTCAATATATACTAATTGCAATTTTTGGATTTTTCCACTGAGCACTATTGTGTTGGCACTGTTTGCAATAACACAGCACCATAGTATTGCACAAGTGTTAGAGTTGATTGATATAGCGCTTCACTATTTATATATATTTTGTGTTTACACTTGTTGGTTTAAGTTGAGTGGAAGCAGCTATAAGCAGATTTGTATCATCCATTAAAAGCGCAGGAGGATATCTACAATCCTAACCGTATTTAGGGTATAACACGTGTAACCCCTCCAGGTTAGGTTGATAGGCTGTTTTTTTTTTTCTTTCTTTAGGCAGTGACTGGGAAGCAGCTTGGGGTGGGTCAGCCTGTGAGCAAGGCAGGAGTTCACCTAAGGACAGGCTAGAAAGCTCTATCAGGTCAGGGCTTCTGGAGGAGGAGAAGGGGAAGAGGTCCAGATCTGCATGTTTGAGGGACCTTGGCTAATCCCCTGGCAGGTTGGCATGCTGACCAGGGCAACCCTCAAGCTTGGCAGAGCCTGGTGGGAGGTGTGCAGTGTCGGGTTGAAGATGGATTGAGAAAGGCTGCAGTGTGGAGCCTGGGAGGGGAGCCCACTTACAGGCAGGTTGCTGGAAAAGAGGATCTCCATTGCTTCAATGTCTCTATGGGAGGAGCGTCTGTGTAGCAGGAAAGGAGCCAGCCCAGTGTAAAGCCTGAAGGCAGCCACCAACCTATCAGGCTAACAGGAGAGGACAGTATGAGTACTCTTACACCCCCTGGGTTGGATAAGAGGGCAGTCAGATACAAGACCCAACTAGCTTCTCATCTGGGACTGTTTCTGAAGTAACAGCTAATGGGCCCCCTGAATGGGTGAAGAGGATTAATCATCTGGGGTCTGAGGAGGTGCACTTAGTAGAGTCTTTGGAGCTCTTCAAGGAAAGAGACCGTTGCTGTCTACATTTGTGTACAAGACGTTTGTCCTCAAGTTCTGCAGTTCCTTGGGCATACCCCTAGACCCCATCCAGGTTCTTAGCCTCTTAATAAAATCCCAAAACTAAGCTTAAGGACTGTTCTTTGACTCCAGTGAGAAAAATGCGTGTTGTCTAGCATTGCATAGCTTAGGGGAACCCAAAACTCAGAGACTCCTAAGGGGATAATGCTACGCATGTAACATGTTCAGCACGCCCCCCCCCTTTCCCTGTGACAGTGGGCAGGGGTTCTACTCCCCGCAGCTGCTGTCACTTTTAATAAATGTGTGGGGCTTCATTTACAAAGATCTGTGAATGAATGAACTACAGGTCCCTTCTGACACCATGGCAGATGGCTAGTTGTTTTCAATGAACTACGAGCAATCTGATTAGCGCACTCTTAGTTCACTAACACTTCCTGCAGCTTAGTAACTTTATACAGGAGGAATGGGTAGAGAGCTTTCTGTAGTGTCTGCAGGAGCCTGACATTGCACCCATGATCCACTGATCACAGGTGCAATGCTTTTGTAGGCTCCAATGTTAAAAAAAAAAGAAGATAAATACACATTTTTTAAAATTTTTTTACATTTTTTTTTTTACTAAAGGTGAACTTAGCCTTGGATCTGAAAGTAAAGACAAAACCTAACTAACTCTAAACATACTCTCAGCCACACCTATCTAGCCCTGTAAAGAAAAAAATGCTATACTTACCTGCAGCCATGTTGGTCTGATCCTAGCAGTGGTGTCAGTGTGTAGGAGAGGTAGCCAACAACAGAAGCCCCATAGTAATTCTATGGGTGACGTAGTTTCCCAGGTAATTCCCAGCCATTGTCAACTTTCTTCTGCACAGAGAGGGTGCCTGTAGAAATTGGAGTGGAGCGGCTGCAGAACAAGTAAGTATAGATTACAGGGCTAGATAGATTAGGCTTAGAATATGTGGCTAAGAGTAGGTTACTTAGGTTTTTCCTTTACTTCCACTTTTAGGTTGAAAGAAATCTGTGTAATATAATTACAAAATGATGCTAAAACAGTGGGGACTCATGCATTTTTAGACTCTCAGCCAAGGCAATATATTTTTAAAGCAATTCATTCCATTATTCAAATCTAAATTTGTAGAATGTTACTTCTTTTCAAGGTTTTGGCACAAAGCAAACACACAAATGCTGTCCTCTATAGGACAAAGGATGGCCCCCAGCTAAAGTAACCCTTTCAATTCTCAGCTAAAGTTTTTTCTTTGTTAAGAGGTAATATTATGGCCTGCCACTTGGAGGCAGTAGATGCATGTCTATTTCTTTCCAGTTCCTGTAGAATGTAGAGTTGTCCCAGTGGAATACTGGAGTAAATTCAAAGGCTGCAGCTGCATTCAGGCCTGTGAGACTGAATGTGAATGTGGCTATGCTCCCTCCGATCGTAATTGCCGATATCAGCTGCAGAACAGCCTGATCATAACATTTTGGTGTCGTAGCATCTAGTCATTTTGTCATATGAAAGAGTCCACAACGATGTCTACATTTTATAAAATCCTGAAAATCCTTTTAATATTCAAAGTAAAAAAGTGTATCTATAGTCCAGTGTTTCAAATGAAGTCAGTGTTGCGATGTTATGTACAAGTTTGTTTATGTAAAAAGCTTGGAAGTTTCCCTTTAGATACACTGGATTAGCTGCAAAAGCTTAAAGGGACTTTTTTTTAATAATCAGTGTAAAAATATCAATTCGGTGTAATTTAATGAATGTTGACTTTATTTAATACCTTAAGGACCCCGTTTTGGAAATATGGATGCTGCCGTTGCTGAATTTTAATCACTTGAACTCCGGAAGATGTTTCCCTCTTTGTGACCAAGGCATTTTTTTTGTTATTAGACACTGCGCTACTTTAACTGGCAATTGTGCGATTATGCAACACTGTACCCGCATTAAATTTACATACTTTTTTTTCACACAAATAGAGCTTGCCTTTGGTGGTATTTGATCTCTCCTTGTTTTTTTGGGATTTTTTTGCATTATATAAATCGAAAATTTTGAAAAAAACCCAATATTTTCTATTTTCTGTTATATCCAATAAAACATTTTTAAAAATCAAATTTCTTCATAAATGTATGGAAAAAAGTATTCTGTTACATGTCTTTGGTTAAAAAAAAGTGTATATTATTTGGTTTGTGCAAAAGTTATAGCATCTAAAAATGATTGTATATATACTGGAATTTTTATTGTTTCATTTTTTTTTTATACTTGTAATGGCGGTGATCAGTGACTTATAGTAGGACTGTGATAGTGCGGAAGGCAATCTGACACAAACTAACTGACACCACTGACAATAATACAGTAATCAGTGCTGATACTATACACTGTCATTGTACTAATGTTATTGGCTGGGAATAGGTTAACATCTAGGGTAAATCAAAGGGTTAACTGTGTGCCTAACAATGTGTAATACATGCTGCATTTCTAAGTGATATGACAGTTTTATATCAGGAGGAAAAAAAACAGCCACATCACTGCTGTCTGTACAGAGCCCTTAGTTGTTTGTCAGCACAGGTCTCTGTACTGTCATTCGCTATGCCAAACAGCAGGTCCTGGCCATAAATTATTGGTTGGGACCTGCTGATCGACTGACCTGCTGTAGCGAATGGCAGAACAGGATGGGTGGCGGGTACAGAACAATCTGGTGCAGCGGAGCCCCCCCGTTTACATTAAAACTGTGGTGGGTGGACCAGAAGTGGTTAAAGGGTAAGATCAATGTGTACATAAACTGGCCCATGTAGACAAGCTGCCCCAGTAGTAGTGCCATGAGGAAAAATTGTGTTTAACCTTTCGCTATCAGCCCGATTTTTTCAATCTTTTGCACACATACCTAAAAAATTTTCAGCCTGAAGATTAACCACTTGCCCTCCTGAGGATTTACCCCCCTTAATGACCAGGCCTCTTTTTGCTACTCGGCGCTGCACTAATTCAACTGATAATTGCGCGGTCATGCAATGCTGCACCCAAACGAAATTTACGTCCTTTTTTTCGCACAAATAGAGCTTTCTTTCTGTGGTATTTGATCATCTGTGCGCTTTTTATTTTTCACGCTATAAACAAAAAAAGGCCACAAATTTTGAACAAAAAAACATTATTTTTTACTTTCAGCTATAAGAAATATATATTAAACTCAAAGTTGATTATAAATTTAGGCCAAAATGTATTCTGCTACATGTTTTTGGCAAAAAAAAATCCCAATAAGTGTATATTGATTGCTTTGTGTGGAAGTTATAGCGTCTACAAACTATGGTATAGATACTGCAATTTACGCCATTTTTTTGCTATACAGCGCTGTGCTAGTTTAACGGACAATTGCGAGATCATGCAATACGGTACATAAATGAAATTTACATTTTTTTCCCCACAAATTGAGCTTTCTTTCGGTGGAATTTGATCGCCTGTGCGGTTTTTATTTTTTGTGCTATAAAAAAAAGGCTGACAATTTTAAGGAAAAAAACCAATATTTTGGACTTTTTGCTATAAAACATGTCCAGTAAAAAAAATGTAAAAATCAAATTTAGTCATAAATTTCTGCCAAAATGCATTCTGCGACATGTCTTTGGTAAAAAAAAACCCAATACGTGTAAATTAATTGGTTTACGTGAAAGTTATAGCGTTTACAAATGGCAAGAAAGATACTGGGATTTTTAGTTTTTTTTATACTAATAATGGCGGCGATCAGCGACTTATGGCGGCGATCAGTGACTTATGGCAGTGATCAGGGACTTATGGTGGGACTGCGGGACTGCGGCGGATATTCTGACATTGGGGGGTACTGACTTGGGGTCACTGACATCCCCAATGACACCAATACAGTGATCAGTGCAAAAAAAAAAAAAAAGACACTGTACTAATGGCACTGGGGAGGAAGGGGTTAACTTTATTTTTCAGGGAAGGGTTATCTGTGTGAGGGGGTGTGTACTGAAGGGAACACTGCTGATCGGGAGAGAGAAACTCTTCTGTCCCGGTCAGCGTGTTCTCGAGCTGTCAGGGAAGTGACAAAAAGCACAGCTACTGCAGCTGTGCTCTCTGTCACTGATTGCCGCCGATCGCCGGGAGATAGCCGGTAAGGACCGGCTGTGACCCGGCGACTGACATCCGCGGCTGTGATCGGCGGGATAGGCAGGGTGGCGGCGCGCCTCGCGTGCGCCCCCCTACCTGTTTACAAAACACACATTTTAAAACGTGGTTTTGCCTGCCCGTGCCGCCCTGCCAATGTATTTCTACAGTGGCAGGGCAACAAGTGGTTAAATAAACCCCAATATATTATATATTTTCTGAAAGTAGACATCCTAGAGATAAAATAGTGGTAGTTCCAATTTTTATGCCACATGATATGTGCTGCTTGGGGTAATTTAGCTCATCAGTGGAAGCATATTTAGTGAGTCCATGCTAGTCTGAACTGTAATTCAGGGCTTGCCAGGCCACTTTTATTAACCGGTTACCCGCCGCCGTATAGCAGATATACTGCTACACAGCAGCACGGGTGCGCAAAATCACGTGTATATGCATGATTTCGCATTTCAGGGTAGGGGGCGTGTGCCATGGATATCAATCGCCAGGTCCCGGCTGGTGATTACCCGCCAGCGCCTGGTGATTACCAACAATCACCTATTGGGAGGAAGACTGTTTTGTTTGCAGCAACCAGTCTTTCTCCCTGTCAGCTCGGGCACACTGCTCGGGATAGCTGTGCACAGCACAGCCATCTTGATCAGTGTGCTTACAGTGAAGCACACACCCCCTGCCCCCTAGTAAAACACTCTCTACACACAGTAAACCCTTTGATTGCCCCTCACATTAACCCCTTCCTGTCCAGTGCCAGTGCTGTTTTTTAAGCACTGATCACTGTATTGGTGTCACGGGGGATGTCAGTGACACCAAGTTAGTTCCCCCTCAGTGTCAGAATGCCTGCTGCAGTCCCACTACTAAAAGTCGCTGATCGTCGCCATGACTAGTAGGAAAAAAAAAAAATTCCCAGTATCCATACCGCCATTTGTAAATGCTATAACTTTCACGTAAACCAATTAATTTACACGCATTTGGATTTTTTTTTTTTTTTACCAAAGACATGTCACAGAATACATTTTGGCCTACGTTTATGACGAAATTTGATTTTTTAAATTTTTTTCTAGACATGTTTAATAACAAAAAGTCCAAAATATTGTTTTTTTTCTCAAAATTGTCGGTCTTTTTTTGCTTATAGCGCAAAAAAAAAAAATCACAGGTGCTCAATTTGTAGGGAAAAAAGGACATAAATTTCATCTGTGTGCAGCGTCACATGACCGCGCAATTGTCAGTTAAAGTAACACAAAAAATGGCCTGGTCAGGAAGGGGGGTAAATCCTCTGGAGGGCAAGTGGTTATTAAACAAGGTTACAAAAAAAAAAAATATGGAACCGCCTGGCTCTCTCCTCAGCAGTGCAGCTGCTCAATCCCTGGGGTCCGAGCTGGTCCCTCCGACTCTCTCACAGGGTACCTCTCACTCTCATGCTCGGATGTGTTTTTGCGTCCCTCTCTCAGCTCTCCTGTCTTTCTCAGCCATTTGAGTTTCAGCACCCTGCCTATTCCCTGGCCTCCTGATAGGGGTTCTCCTGACACCCTGGGCTCTCTCACTTATCAAAAATTCCCTCAATCCCCAGGACTTGCCTAGTTGTCTCAGCTCTCTCAGTCTCCTACACTCCCTTAGCTGTATCAAGTCTCTCAGCCCTACGGACATGAAATCTCTCCTCCCAGCATAAAGTGCAGTCTCCTGAGTGGAGCATACTTATCTCCAGAAGCCTTAAGCTATTAAGGTCACCAGAAATAACCTAGACTGTGTCTCTCTCTTCAGCCCTGTTGAATAAGTGGGTCTTTCTCTTCTTCTCCTATTGTCCATTTTCATGGACATTTCTTGATGTGGACATTCATTTGATTATGGTGGATTGTCACTATTTTGAATGTGGTGTTTAGCACTGCACTTTATGTATTATGTTCACTGTGGTTCAGTATCTTATACCTGTGTTAGCTGCTCTTGCTTTTGTTTTATATTTTTTTATCTAGCCGCAAAATCACATTGGGTTAGAATATTATTAACCTTACTTTCATGCAATGAGCTAAACAAATGTGCTATACAACTCAGTTTTGTCAAATTTTCGGAAATTGTTCTTGTGTTCATTGAGATATTGATTAAAAACTGAGATTTGTATATACAGTGAGGAACAGAAGTATTTGAAGACCCTGCAATTTTGCAAGTTCTCCCACTTAGAAATCATGGATGGGTCTGAAATTCACATTGTAGGTGCATTCCCACTCTGAGAGACGGAATTTAAAAAAAAAAATCAGGAAATCACATTGTATGATTTTTAAAGAATTTATTTGTCTTGCACTGCTGAACATAAGTATTTGAACACCTAAGAAACAGCAAGAATTCTGGCTCTCAAAGACCTGTTACTGTGCCTTTAAAAAGTCCACCTCTACTCCACTCAATAATCTAACGTAGTAGCACCTGTCTGAGCTCTTTAAAGACACCTGTCCACCCCACAGTCAGTCAGACGCCAACTACTACCATGGGCAAGACCAAAGAACTGTCAAAAGACACCAGAGACAAAATTGTGGACCTCCACAAGGCTGGAAAGGGCTACGGGTCAATTGCCAAGCAGTTTGGTGAAAATAGATCAACTGTTGGAGCAATTGTTAGAAAATGGAAGAGGCTAAAGACGACTGTCAGTCTCCCTTGGACTGGGGCTCCATGCAAGATCTCACCTCGTGGGGTATCACTGATGATAAGAAAGGTGAGGAATCAGCCCAGAACTACAAGGGAGGAGCTGGCCAATGACATGAAGAGAGCTGGGACCACATTTTCAAAGGTCACTGTCGGTAGAACACTACGCCGTCATGGTTTCAAATCATGCATTGAACGGAAGGTTCCCCTGCTCAAGTCATCACATGTCCAGGTCTGTCTGAAGTTTGCCAATGACCATCTGGATGATCCAGAGGAGGCATGGGAGAAAGTCATATGGTCAGATGAGACCAAAGTAGAACTTTTGGGTCTAAACTTCACTCGTCGTGTTTGGAGGAAAAAGGAGGAGGAGTTGCATCCCAAGAACACCATCCCTACTGTGAAGCATGGGGGTGGTAACATCATGCTTTGGGGGTGCTTTTCTGTGAAGGGGACAGGATGACTGCACTGTATTAAGGAGAGGATGAATGGGGCCATTTACTGTGAGATTTTGAGCAACAACCTCCTTCCCTCAGTCAGAGCATTGAAGATGGGTCGTGGCTGGGTCTTCCAACATGACAACGACCCGAACCACACAGCCAGGATAACCAAGGAGTGACTCCGTAAGAAGCATATCAAGGTTCTGGAGTGGCCTAGCCAGTCTCCAGACCAAAATCCAATAGAACATCTTTGGAGGGAGCTGAAACTCTGTGTTGCTCAGCGACAGCCCCAAAACCTGACAGATCTAGAGGAGATCTGTGTGGAGGAGTGGGCCAAAATCCCTGTTGCAGTGTGTGCAAACCTGGTGAAGAACTACAGGAAACATTTGACCTCTGTAATTGCAAACAAAGGCTTCTGTACCAAATATTAACACTGATTTTCTCAGGTGTTCAAATACTTATGTTCAGCAGTGCAAGACAAATAAATTCTTTAAAAATCATACAATGTGATTTCCTGAATTTTTTAAATTCTGTCTCTCAGAGTGGGAATGCATCTACAATGTGAATTTCAGACCTCTCCATGATTTCTAAGTGGGAGAACTTGCAAAATCGCAGGGTGTTCAAATACTTCTGTTCCTCACTGTATATATAAATATATATACAGTGAAGGAAATAAGTATTTGATCCCCTTCTGATTTTGAATGTTTGCACACTCACAAAGAAATGATTGGTCTAAAAATCGAGTGGTAAGTGTATTGTAACACTGAGAGACAGAATAGCAACAAAAAATTCAAAAGAAATGCATGTCTAACGAATTATGCACTGATTTGCATGTTCATGAGGGAAATAAGTATTTACTCCCCAATCATGTAGCAGGATTTCTGTCTACCAGGTGTCTTTCATACAGGTAACAGGTAGGCGATTAGAAGCAGTCTCTTAAAGGGAGTGCTGCTAATCTCATTTTGTTACCTGTGTAAAAGACAACTGTCCACAGGAGCAATCAAACAATCAGATTCCAAACTCTCCACAATGGCAAAGACCAAAGAGCTGTCCAAGGATGTCAGGGACAAGATAGTAGACCTACACAAGGCTGGACTGGGATGGGCTAAAAATAGGTAAGTATACATCTTTTTTACTGCAGGTAAATTTTTTGTTTGTTTACGATGTATGTTGCCTTTCCATATGCACTTTGCTGTAAGGCTAGTTATAGGTTTGGGTGATTGCCATTTTTTGTACAGAATTCCAGCTTAAAGCTAACTAATCTTAAAAGTCTCCTTCCCCTTTTTAACACCTATGCTGACTAACTTGTGTAAAAAAGATGTATATACTTGCCTATTTTCAGCCTGTCTGGTGTGGTCACATGATCCCCTGTGCAAGCCAGTAGTGGCTGCAAGGGAGAGGAGAGAGAGCTCGACAAGAGTTGGGCATTCCAAGAACAATCAAGCCACCCATAGGTCCCCATGTCCCAGCTGCACTCAATTCTCTCCCCTGCAGCCACCACTGGTTGACCAGGATCACATGGCTGGACTGGAATGGGCTAAAAATAGGTAAGTATGCATCTTTTTTACGCAGGATAGTCAGCATTGGTATTAGGAAGGAGGAGGGGACATTATTAAGACTAGCTAGTTTTGGCTGGAATTTTACCTTAACGTAGATGAAAACCTTTACTATTAGACATTTAAGGGTTTATTTACTAAAGCTGGAGAGTCCAAAATCAGACTCCCTTCTGCCTAGAAACCAATCAGCTTCTAACCTCAGTTTGTTCAATGAAGCTTTGGCAATGAAACCTGGAAGCTGATTGGTTTCTATGCAGAAGGGAGTCTGATTTTGGACTTTCCAGCTTTAGTAAATAAACCCCTTAGCCTCCATTGGAAGACCGAGTGACAATTTTGAACATAAGTGGGAGACAAAAACACAGCGTTGTCACTTTACAATTAAAGGCATCTAAACAAGGTCCTTCAAGACAGAATCATCATGAAAGCTGCAGATTTCAAAATGAAATTATTAGGTTTACATATACGCTGCTCAAATAAATTAAAGGAACACTTTTAATCAGAGTATAGCATCAAGTAAATTAAACTCCTGGGATATTGATCTGGTCAGTTAAGTAGCAGAGGGGGTTGTTAATCAGTTTCAGCTGCTTGGGTGTTAATGAAATTAACAGCAGGTGCACTAGATGGGCAACAATGAGACGACCCCCAAAACATGAATGGTTTTACAGGTGGAGGCCACTGACATTTTTTCCCTACTCATCTTTTCTGACTGTTTTTCACTAGTTTTGCATTTGGCTAGGGTAAGTGTCACTACTGGTAGCATGAGGTGATACCTGGACCCTACAGAGGTTGCACACACAGTCCAACTCCTCTAGAATGGGACATCAATACATGGTAGCATCAGGCGATACCTGGATCCTAAAGAGGTTGCACAGGCAATCCAACTCCTCCAGGATGGCACATCAATATGTACCTTTGCCAGATTGTTTGCTGTGTCTCCCAGCACAGTCTCAAGAGCATGGGGGAGATTCCAGGAGACAGGTAGTTACTCTAGGAGAGCTGGACAGGATGGGTATCTGCTCCTTTGTGCAAGGAGGAACAAGATGAGCACTGCAAAAAACCCTACAAAATGACCTTCAGCAGGCCACTGGTGGGAACAACATTATGTTGCCTGTAACATCATTCAGCATGACTGTTTTGGTGGTGGGTCAGTGATGGTCTGGGAACACATATCCATGGAGGGACGCACAGACCTCTACAGGCTAGACAATGGCACCCTGACTGCTATTAGGTATCGGGATGAAATCCTTGGACCCATTGTCAGACCCTATGCTGGTGCAGTGGGTCCTGGGTTCCTCCTGGTGCACGACAATGCCTGGTTTCAGGTGGAAAGAGTATGCAGGCAGTTCCTGGAGGATGAAGGAATTGATACCATTGAATGGCCCCACACTTGCCAGACCTAAATCCAATAGAACACCTCTGAGATATTATCTGTCGGTCCATCTGACGCCACCAGGTTGCACCTCAGACTGTCCAGAAGCTCAGTGATGCCCTGGTCCAGATCTGAGAGGAAAACCCTAGGACACCATCTGTCAACTCGTTAGGAGCATGGGGGCCATACAAACTACTGAGTACCATATTGAGTTGCTGCAATTACATTTCAGCAAAATGGACTAGCCTGCTGCATAATTTTCACTTTGATTTTTGGGTTGTCTTTGAATTCAGTCCTCTGTAGGTTTATAATTTTCATTTTCATCAAATGATGGGACATCCTTATGTTCCTAACACATAACCCAGTCCATATCAGTATAGATATCCAGCATGATATTTTTCCCCATTGAGATCTGATGTGTATTTTAAATTACACCATTCCCACGGTAATTAGAGAGGTTGTAATTGCATTCTGAAAATGCTAGTTGTCTGGTGGTTATGGTGATACTCCATCTTTAAAATTTTCAGTCTCTGACCCAAGTATGCAGCTTCGCAAATACTAACATCAGACATTATGTGTGTAACCCATTGAAATGTTATTACCTACAATACATTAAAATGGACATTAAATGGCGGTGGTTTGCCATTCAGGGTCACTCACAAGGATAGAACAGCTCTCTGGAACTTGTATGCTGCACAGCAGGACTCAGCTGGTGAGCAGGGCAGAGACTGAAGGAAAAGGAGATGTGCTGATGGCTGGAGTGCTGAACCGGGCCTCGGATCCCAGGTTGGAAAGAGAGGAAGAGCAGAAAAAGACCACCTGGTCTGCCACGCTGTCCAGCAGGCCAATCTGACAGCAGGAGTCCAGATGGGACACTGAGTCTGAGCTGGAGAGTTTGCGGACTGACTACAACTTTGATCGAGTTAATACTGACAGTTTTCCACCTCAGCTACCTGCTTACACATAGTTGTGACTATTACATATAGTTGCATCAGTTTGCAGCCTAGTTCTCGCAGCCACCATCACTGAGATACATCTACATTACAGTTTATTGTACAACCTGCTGCAGGACATACAGTTGCAAGACAGGTTACAGCAGTGTCAACTGAGACAGCAAGTTTCCCTTCTTCAACAAAGCAGGATTCCCATTATTTTTGCCTTTGATGTACAGAGGGAGCTGTCTTTACCTATAGACATTTATGCCAATTGTTGCTATTCATTACTCCAAGCCTGCCCATGTTCAGTACTCTAAAGGGGACCCCACCCTAATTTGCTACCATCAAGAGGAAAAGTGTTAAATCTCCTTTGTTCCTTCACTATCTTTGTGTTACCATCCCAAGGAACTATATTCCATACCTCAACTCAACTTCACCCCAACTGGGCCCCAACAAGCGCGCAGAAGACACTGTAGTGTTCTTAAAGGGACAGTACTCAATTTCAAATGATAATTCTCTTTCCTTCACATCTAATGCTTGTCATCTAGTTCTGATGACCCACAGTGAGCTTACCTATTTCTTGATAGTTGTTTCTGCTCACTGGGGATTCGCAGTCCCCTCAGATTGGAGGCAGTGGATTATTTCTGAAAGCAGGCCTGCTAACAGTTATTGTTGTTTTATGGTGAATGTTGTTACTTTTGCTCACAATTACCAAGAGAGATTATATTTGCTGCATATATTAGTGTCATTTTGTTCTTTTTGACAAAGTTACCTTTAATTCCAATATAAACTTCATATTGGTTTATCCTAACTTGTGAGTCCATTTTGCAGTTGTGATTGACTTGGGTCACAAAAGCACGGTGGTGTCAGCAGAGGCTGGGCTTTCAACAAAAGGTCCAGATTGACAGGAAACCCAAAACAATTACTAAGCAACCCCAAAAGGGGGTAGTGCTGCATGTGCATACTTGTTCTGTGTTACTGACTCTTGAAAGCCAGAGTGTTGGCATGGCAACCAGACAAATAACATTTGGTAGAGTGTGTGGCAATCTTTTATTTCTCTTGAGAAGAGTTTCCTTTTAAGTAAATTAGGACCAGGAAGGATATACAGTCATGTGAACAAATAAGACCGCCTCAGGGGAGCTGTTGACTTTTTTCAACATATTTAAAATGACAGTCACATTCCCTCTGTTCTTAACTGCACAGGACCTTACCAGTGAAAGGCAGGGAAATGACCACGCTGTTTTCTCCTTTCCTGGTGTAGTCAGTTTTCAATGGGAAAGCAGAGGGACTGGCAAGAACACCAGGGATTTCACACAAAGGAAGCTCATATACTAAGAAAAACACAGAGAAAATGTGACTTTTCAATCATTTATTATTTAAAAAAATAAAAAAATTTAATGGTATGCTATGGAAAACATATCAACCACTTGTCATCAGAAGCTAGTATTGTTCCCTGTAACAGAACTGATTTGCTGTGTTTTTGCATAACTGCCCACCGTTTTCTGCCATTGTCCTGGCAAAATTCCTGTTGATGATTTTTGTGGGTTTCCTTGCATGATTTCAAATTCCACACAACATTCAAATGGTATTCATATTAGGGCTTTGACTATGCCAGTCCATAATCTTTTTTTTTCTGAGTCACTAATTGGTTGATTTGCTAGTGTACTTCAGATCAATACGTTGAAATATCCATTTCTGGTTTAATTTCAACTTTTAAAGAGATTGTCCCACATTCTCATCATGTCCACTTTGATATGATTGACTTGGGGACTACAAGCAGCAAAGCAACCTCAAACCACATTTCCACCACCATGCCTCCCAGTTGGTTGTGGTTCTTCTACTAAAATGCTGTTTTTGGTTGGTACCAAACATGTCTAATGTAACAGAGGATCATGCAACTCTATCTTTAATCTTCATCAGTCCACATCACATTGTTCCAGAAGGTCTGTAGTTTTGCTCCAATGTTTTTTTTAGGCCTCATGCACACTGGACATTTTTGCAGCTACTTCTACGGGCATCATGAGTTTTTTTTTCCTGCCTCTAAACTCTCCTACATGTTAGTCTTTATGTCCATGCACACATAGGAGATGATTTACTAACACTGAAGAGTGCAACAATCTGGTGCAGCTGTGCATGGCAGCCAATCAGCTTCTAACTTCAGCTTGTTCAATTAAGCTTTGACAAAAAACCCTCAAAGCTGATTGGTTGTTATGCAGAGCTGCACCAGATTTTGCACTCTCTAGTTTTAGTAAATAAACCTCATAGGCTTTTAGAATAGACGAGAGGCATGGCTGTTTAGTGACAGGAAAAACCCCCAGAACAGGTGCATTCTGAAGAGGAGCTTGTCAGTGCTAAAAACGCCTTAACGCTTGTAAACAGCAGACAGCAAAGGCTTTTTCTTGACATACCTCCCATGTAGGTTAAATTGTTGCAATTTCTGTTTTATAGTAGAAACATGCACTTTAGCACCATCTGTTGTATTTATATTTGATCGTTACCACTATGTGCGCAGATATCTGCATGTGCATGCAGATCCTTGATGCAAGCGTACAGGAACAGTTTATCCCTGCTCATTTCCTTTAGTAAATTAGGCCAGTTGAAACAACTGTAGAAATGGTGATGCTCTTCAAAAGTTTATTAACCACTTCCCGCCCAGCCTATAGTCAAATGACGGCCAGGTGAACCTCATGTCCCTCTGGGAGGGCGTCATATGACGCCCTTCCTGGATCACGCTTTGCACGCGCCCACAGGGACGCGCTGTGGCGAGATCTGTCACCGGCTGTGAACCTCAGACACGGATGATAACAGATCTGTGTACCGACCCCGTTGCCAGTACCATTTGACCTGCTGTGACCAATCACAGCAGGTCACATGACAGTTGTATACAATGGATGGCTTCCTTTCATGCCATCCATTGTATGCAAGTGTGTCTAGCTGTGAATGGTCACAGTGATCACATGCACAAGATAGGCCAATCACAGCCCATCTGTATCATATGATTAGCCATGGCCAATCACAGCTAATCACAACAAAAAAACCTGAATGAATCATTCAGTTAAATGCTTGATATTATTTGCTGTAAGCAATAAAACTGTGTAAAAAAAAAACAATACTGATCACGTTCCCAAAGTAGTACAATGTTACTTTGGCAATATTATACTACTTTGGTCATAGTGTAATATGAAAAAAAAAATCTTAAAGAGAAAAAAAGTAATAAAAAAATAATTAAAACTGAAAAAAAATCATCAATTTTTTTTTTTCGTACTGTCACCAGTCAGTGTCCCTGATCACTGCCACACCAGTTATATGATGACGCTGAACTGCACTGGTGACAGTATGTAAAAAAAAAATTGTGACATTTTTTTTTTTTAATTTATTAATTTTCCGAAGAAGTATGACAAAGTACAACTTCAAAAAACTTGCCAAGCCTCTTATGAAATACGTCAGACTGTCTACTTTGCAAAAAGTGGTCATTTGGGGGATATCTGTACTGTTCTGACATTTTTGGGCCTCAAGAAATTACACTGGCTGTCAGTACTTCAGGATTGATCAATATTCAGATATATCCCATAGTTTGTGAACTCTATAACTTTCCTACAGACTAAATATTAAATACTGATTTGGGTTATTTTCACCAAAGAAATGTAGCAGAATACATCTTGGCCTAAATTTATGAAGAACAATTCTTTATTTGTAAACTTTTATAACAGAAACAAAGAAATGTATTTTTTTTTTCAAAATTTTCAGTCTTTTTTTGTTAATGTAGCAAAGAATAAAAAAAACCCAGTGGTGATTAAATATCATCAAAAGAAATCTCTAGCTGTGTGAACAAAATGATAACATTTTAGTTTGGGTACAGTGTTGCATGACCGCGCAATTGTAATTCAAAGTGTGAGAGCGCTGAAACCTGAAAATTGGCCTGGGCAGGAAGGGGGTAAAAGTGCCCTGTATTGAAGTGGTTAATATAAACCCATCACCAAGACAGCAGCGTCCGACAGCAGAACTTTGTTGTGTTTTACACCAAATGTGTCAAAATTCGTTTATTTGATGCTGCTATTTTGATGATGGTTTATAGATAGATGGATTATTAGACTTCTGAAAAGCATAGCATTTGTGTGCTGATTTTGGTTTAGCTATCATCTAGATATTTTTTTGGGCTTATTCAACAAAGAAGTTCAAAACAATGATGAAAGTTCAGTAACCCATAGCAACCCCCAACAAATGATCTTAGTTGATATAGTAGGTCAGATTGGTTTCTATGGTGTGCTGCACTTTGTACATCATCATTGCTCCCTGCTTGCTTTCCAAATCCGCTTGTTTATTTGTAATTCTTAAGATTTGCCAGAAGAGGGCGATCCTCACCCAGCGCCACAAACAGAATGCGTTGCCTTGCTGTGTGCTGTAATTGGCTGTATATGTTTGGTTTACAACACTTGTGTTTGACAAGCTTAATTTGAGAATTGTGTTTGTGTGTTTTTTTTCTATTTAACCAGATCTCAGAACATTTAGAAATTCCAAATCAGGACAAGCCCAAACTCTGATCCCCCTGCCATCTGATCAAACATGCCAAAATACATGCAGGGCCCCACCATTTCTTCAGAACTTTCACAATGTGGGAATCAGAGGAAAAACATTTTGTTTGGGAGGTGTGGATTCCTTTCTTTTAGTCGTATTCATTTATGAGAACTTTTTGGAACTTGAAGGGGAACTGTAATGGTTTTGATCTGTTTCATTTTAGTCTTTTTAAATGGTAATAATTTAAAATCTATTTTTTTCCCCTTATTTGTACGATTTCTTTTACAAACATTTAACACAGGGTACATACTTGTATTTTGTAATTCCCTGGCTTGATTTGCAATGCCTATTTTGCCTTCTAGACACCTAGTACTGCCGCTCACTTTTATATTATATTATTTATATGTTATTTATTATATTATTTATATATTTAACATTTATAGCTCACTATGAGTTGACAAAATGGGGGTTTCCCTCTCATCCAGCTGTGTGTGAATTGAGTATGTGCAAATAGCATGAGTTACAATTATACTCAGACAATTCACATCATAGCAGTAAATGGCTGAGCAGACGTTGACTACACTTAGCTGTAAGGGCTCATGTACATGGGGCATTTGAAAAACTCTTCTGAATGATGGAAACTGACTGCTGGAAAACGTAGATTAAAAAACATCTGTTTAGCCAGGCTTGCATACCGCGTTTATGCGCATTTCCGTTTAGAAGCAGTTTTTAACCTCAGGAGACCCTCACAAATGCCCACATTGCAGAAAAAAATTAACTATTTCAGACATTTTGAGAGAGCAGAAGCAGAGAGCAGTATGTATTGAGATGACCTGTCTTTTATGGTTGTATTCACTATGGATCTCATCATGAGCATAATGCAGCACATTCTACCACTTTTTCCTTCGCGCGGAACCTGGAACTGACTGCACTGGTGTACTAGATCCATTTGAATACATGGAAAACGCTTTGCATGGGTTCCTGATGAGGAAAAAAGGCTCTGGACAGCATCTGGACATGGAACAGTTAAAAAATACTTCTAAACGCGGTTAACCGCGTTTACAAGCGTTTGAAACGCCAGTAAAATCTACTCCTGAACACAAGTTTCGTGCGTTAAAGAAAAAGACTAAACTTAACTCCCTGTAAATGACTATGTGTACATGGACACATAGGAAAACATTAGGGAGAGTTCAGGGGCTGCTGAAAAAAATGCTGAACAGCTCCTGAACGTTTAGCAGCTTCAGTGTACATGAGCCCTTAGAAGTAAAAAATAAATCCTCATGTGCAATATATTTTCCATTTACCTGCCAATAAAGAAATATAAACAAAATGTTCTAGTCCTGTATAGTCCTGTATATAAAAAAGTAACACAGTTGGCTTCTACTAGTGCTGTATACTCATTATTTATTCACTGCTGGTATTATCCAGACATTATGTAAATCGAGCCTCCGAATGACCCTGGACGCACACAGTCTGTGTAGTTGGTTTATCTGCTGGGTTTTGGCCTCACACAAACTGTCTGCAGCTAATCGGCCAATTTGTATGCGGCCATAGTGTTGCTGTGTCTAGAGCAATGTTTAGATGCCTCTAAATGCAGCTAACTGTCCACATCCATTCATCCATGTGCCGAACGACCTCTTTAAAGGATACGTTCACATTTAGCAACATGTTACATATAGGGTGTAACATAGTACTATACAACATCCCCGCTCACCCCCTTCAAACCCTCCCCATAACAGCACGCAGAGGTTCTTCTACGTGCACCCACTGTCCCTTTTTAAAAGCAGTGCAGTTGTGCGGTCCTCGGCCCACACAACCACATCTTTCATTCACAGGGATCTGTGAAGGATCAAGCCTGCCTTTTAGATACATAAAGCAACAGGTTTTCATTGTGCACCATTACAACCTTCTAGCCACCGGCATCCTAACAGCCAAGGATGCCATTAGTTGATCAGGAGGACATCAGGCACCTGTACAGCATCCATGCCCCTCTTCATCAGCACTGGGGCACATTAACTGAGGGAGAAGAGAAACACTGCAATGCTAGTCAGTACCAGTGTGCAAAGGTGTATTTGCTTTGGAAGTATAGCACCCTCCTAGATAGCTAGGGAGAGATAGAGTCCAATTGTTAGACAGAGGCTGAGTAGCAGCCTGTGATAATAGTCAGAGGGAGGTCAGAGCTGAGAGGCTCTGCAGACCAGTACTCTGGAACTTCTCCATGCTCTAGGATTTTGGAGAAGATTGAAGAAGCAGTGGGGGGGGGGGGGGGGTGAGGAGTGGCTGCTCTGCACTCTTGAGGGATCTTGACCAATCCTCAACAGGAGGCTTGGCATGGGGTCGGGACAGTTCTTAAGAGAGAGCGAGCCTGCTCAGTAGCAGTAGAGTTCAGGTGGAACATGGAGAATTAGTGAGAGGCTGGAGAGAAGGAGCCTGGGAGGGGGACCAGATGGAAAGGAGCTCACCTACAGGTAGAGGAGTTGGATAGGAGGAAAGCTCAGGACCTCATCGGCCCCCAGAGTGAGGACCCCCTATGCAGCAGGAAAGGAGCAGCCCAGTGGAAAGCTTATAGGAGGAGGACTGAGTGAGTAGACCTGCACCCCCTGGGCCCGTATGAGGAAGGAGCACACTGGTGGGAAATTGGATTATCTGCTACCCAGGACTGCCTTACCCTTAAAGTGACAGGCACTGAATCCCCTGCCCAGGGATTCACCCTGATCAGCTGGATAAAGGAGTATCTGGAGTCTGGGGTGGTATAATAGAAGTTGTTGGCTAGCTCTCCAGAAGACAAGTTTTTGCTGTAAAGACTTGCATATAGTTCCAGGAAGTTTGTCCTCTGTTGCCATTCCCTTGGGCATCCCATACACCCTTTACCCCATCCACATTTAAATTCCCCTAATAAAATCCAAAAAACAAGCTCAAGGACTGGTTACTGTCTCCTGGATGCAAGTCTGAATGGAAAATATGTATTGCCTGGCTGCGCAGGACTATAGGGGGACCTAATACTTCAGCGACTCCTAAAGGAGTAGTGCTACAAACAAATTAATCACATTGGGTGTCCAAAGTGTGTGAATGTTGCTCTGATATGTAAAACTATTTGCTTAGTTTTTTTACATTTTAACCACTTCAGTACCGGGCACTTTTACCCCCTTCCTGCCCAGGCCAATTTTCATGTTTCAGCGCTCTCACATTTTGAATAACAATTGCGAGATCATGCAACACTGTACCCAAACTAAATTTTTAGCATTTTGTTCACACAACTAGAGCTTCCTTTTGGTGGTAGTTAATCACCACTGGGGTTTTTATTTTTTGCTAAATTAACAAAAAAAGAACAAAACTTTTTTTAAAAACCCACATTTTTCTTTGTTTCTGTTATAAAAGTTTGCAAATAAATGTTCTTCATAAATTTAGGCCAAGATGTATTCTGCTACATTTCTTTGGTGAAAATAACCCAAATCAGTATTTATTATTTAGTCTGTAGGAAAGTTAGTGTTCACAATCTATGGAATATATCTGAAAATTGAACAATCCTGAAGTACTGACAGCCAGTCTAATTTCTTGTGGCCCAAAAATCTCAAAACAGTACAGATATCCCCCAAATGACCCCATTTTGCAAAATAGACAGTCTGACATATATCATAAGAGGCATGGTTTGAAGTTGCAATTTTTTTGTCATAATTTTTCGGAAAATTAAGAAATTAAAAAAACTATTTTCACAATTTTGTTTTTACATACTGTCACCAGTTCACCAGGGACACTGATGTGACAGTATGAAAAAAAAATTAGATTTTTTTTCCAATTCTTTTATTATTTTTTTATTTTTATTAAATGTTTCTCTTTTTTAAGATTTTTTTTTTCATATTATACTATGACCAAAATACTATAATGTTACCATAGTAACATTGTACTACTTTAGGGAAGTGATCAGTATTTTTTATTTTTTTTACACAATCTGATTGCTTACAGCAAATAATCTCAAGCATTTAACTGAATGATTCATTCAGGTTTTTTTGTTGTGATTAGCTGTGATTGGCCATGGCTAATCACATGATACAGATGGGCTGTGATTGGCCTATCTTGTGCATGTGATCACTGTGACCATTCACACCTAGACACACTTGTATACAATAGATGGCATGAAAGGAAGCTATCCATTGTTTACAACTGTCATGTGACCTGCTGTGATTTGTCACAGCAGGTCAAATGGTACTGGCAATGGGGCCGGTACCCAGATCTGTCATCGGCCGTGTGCAAGGTACACGGCCGGTGACAGATCTCGCCACAGAGCGGCCCTGCAGACAAGCGCAATACGCGATCCAGGAAGGACATCATATGACGCCCTCCCGGAGGGACGAGAGGCTCGCCTGGCTGCCAGTTTACTATAAGCAGGGCATGAAGTGGTTAAAATGGGGTGCCTCGAGATTATGCCAAATTTTAAAGGATGTGACTGAAAAAGGTTGAGAAACACTGGTCTACATGGTTCTCCCAAGGCAGTAATACTTTATCTATACAGCTATACAGCTTTACTGTCAGTGACATCACCCCAAGAAGGAGGCACAATACATCATCTTATTTTTATAATTTCCTCTGCATATGATTGGGTATTTAAAACAAACTCAAGTTCACTTGTCCAAGTGAAAAACGTACTCCTTTAGTAAATGAACTCCAGAGCGATAGCACTGTACAGAAGACAGCAGTGTACTATGTGCTATGTGCTTTACAGGTTAGTGCCTTCCATTGTTAGACACAGGTCATTGGGTCAGAAATTAACCTGGCATTTCATCCATAGTGGGCTGCAGTTTGCACCCAAATAGTGTCATACTTCAGTTACATGGTACAGAACTGATGGTATAAGTTGCTATGACAGGGTGTGTATATAACCCAGAATGGTGTGTATACATTTAAGTGTTTACATCATTCAGTGCTTGATGGTGTCCCTCTGGGTTTCATGCCAAGATTTGTAGACTTAAAAGGCAATTGTTCACATTTCAGTAATGCATGTAGTTGGATTGAAGGATCAATAACAAAATTCAGGCCATAAGCTGACTTTTGGTTAGCTACACATTAGTACAATTCTTTACTATCATTATTAATCTTGATATTATTATTGCATAAATTCTATTATTTACATCGTCACCATAACACATTCCATTAGGGTTTATACTAAACATAGTTTGAAACTAAAACTCTATTGTTTTTTAGGGAAAAAACTCTATGTAGCGCTACCCTCGTTGGGGGTGCTGTGTTGTGGGTATCCCTAAGCTTCCCTCCTCACAGCCAGGCACTTGGTATTTTCACACATATTTGCATCCAGAGACAGTG
The DNA here is from genome assembly GCF_062004578.1 of Staurois parvus. Taxonomy (NCBI): domain Eukaryota; kingdom Metazoa; phylum Chordata; class Amphibia; order Anura; family Ranidae; genus Staurois; species Staurois parvus. The sequence continues at coordinate 3,549,681 of NW_028318246.1, read as the reverse complement.
ACCAGACCATGAACTTGGTTCTGTTTAATTTAGGGCAATTCAACTTGGATAGGGAAATAGGGATTATGGGATGCCCAATTCAACTTGAAACAATGGAAGGGGGGCACTTCTTTCCTATGTACAAAGCAGATCGTGGACTGTTCTTTGCCTGAAAGCCCGTTAGTAATTGCAGATCAATTGCAGTTGCCTCTTATGGGCGAGGAACTAGCAGCCCCTCAAAAATCACTTTGCTTTCTGTAGCTACAGTGGGGCAAAAAAGTATTTAGTCAGCCACCAATTGTGCAAGTTCTCCCACTTAAAAAGATGAGAGAGGCCTGTAATTGGCATCAAAGGTAGACCGCAACTATGAGAGACAAAATGAGAAAGAAAATCCAGACAATCACATTGGCTGACTTGGAAAGAATTTATTTGAAAATTATGGTGGAAAATAAGTATTTGGTCAATATCAAAAGTTCATCTCAATACTTTGTTATATATCCTTTGTGTTGGCAATGACAGAGGTCAAACATTTCCTGTAAGTCTTCACAAGGTTGGCGCACACTGTTGCTGGTATGTTGGCCCATTCCTCCATGCAGATCTCCTCTAGAGCAGTGATGTTTTGGCATACTTAAAATTACACCTCAAAACCTATTCTCTAACTCCTCCTGGGTATGACGATACCACATGTGTGAGACTTTTTTTCACAGCCTAGCCACATAGAGGGGTCCCACATCCAACTAGCACATTTCGGCATTCTAGGGGCAAAAAGTACACGTCTAATTTCTTGACTACCTAGCCCTGGAGCACCAGGACAGTGGAAACTGAAAGTGACCCCATTTTGGAAAGAAAACACCACAAGATATCTTCTAAGAGGCACATGGAGCATTCTGAAGACTTAATTTTTTTTTTTGCCACAAGTTTTGGAAAAATGTGGAAAGTAAATTAAAATTGTATTTTTATTTATTTTACGCAATGTCAGTTAGAAATATCTTTCTAACACCTCGCATAGGCATTCTTACAATAACACTTTAAAACATATTCTGCTTCTCTGAGTATGGGGATTCCATGTTTGTAAGACCTTTTCAATGTTTGGACTGATTATGTACCGGACATTGCAACCTGTGTATCACAAAAATCAGCCAACACTATATATCAATATAGCATAGTGTAGTGTCACCTACAGCAGTCCCTGTTCATAAAAGCCTAACCTACATGGCTGCCTACATAGCACTGCATGTTCACTCACCAGGAAGTACAGGAGGTTGAACAAAGGGTAAACCAAAGAGTACCTGTGGTTTCAGTAGTGGAGATGTCCACAGAGGACAGGTGGCACCAGTGTCTCGCAGGTACGTAGCCAGTGGGATGTGCAGATGGGTCAGTATTGGTGCCAAGAGATGTGGTCAGCAAATGGGCAAAGCAGTGGTCCAGGCAGAAGGCAGGATTATGGTCCATAAACAGGCAGTAGGCAGAGATGTGGTCAAAGGATTGGTCCAGACAGAAACATTAGGCTTAGGGCCTTGGTTAGGTAAGACTGGACAAAGGGGTGGGTAGGAGGGCAAAAGATCAGTCTAAGAGGCAGGCAAAAAACATGATTGATTAACAGGCCAACATCATTTCAGAAAGAAGGCAGAAACTTGGTGGATAATAATGAGGTGGCAGGCAGAAGCATAGTTGATGAACAGGCCAGAGTCAGTTCAGTTGGCAGGCAAATAGGTCCAGGCAGCAGACAGAAATGTGGCAGGGAAATGTCAGGTGCTAACAAGGGAAATATTGTCACCATACCTTCACAATATCAAACTGAAGTGTGGTAGCGATGAAAGCACTCTCCTGTACAGAGGCCAAGCTGGTCAGGATATTGGGGACAATAGTGTCGGGTGTGACGGTGAATTCTGTTTTTGGAACATACACCGCATACAGTGGGGCAAAAAAGTATTTAGTCAGTCACCAATTGTGCAAGTTTTCCCACTTAAAAAGTTGAGAGAGGCCTGCAACTGGCATCATAGGTAGACCTCAACTATGAGAGACAAAATGAAAAAAAAAATCCAGACAATCACATTGGCTGATTTGGAAAGAATTTATTTGCAAATTATGGTGGAAAATAAGTATTTGGTCAATATCAAAAGTTCATCTCAATACTTTGTTATATATCCTTTGTTGGCAATGACAGAGGTCAAAAGTTTCTTGTAAGTCTTCACAAGGTTGGCACACACTGTTGCTGGTATGTTGGCCCATTCCTCCATGCAGATCTCCTCTAGAGCAGTGATGTTTTGGGGCTGTCGCTGGGCAACACGGACTTTCAACTCCCTCCAAAGGTTTTCTATGGGGTTGAGATCTGGAGACTGGCAAGGCTACTCCAGGACCTTGCAATGCTTCTTACGAAGCCACTTCTTCGTTGCCCGGGCAGTATGTTTGGGATCATTGTCATGTTGGAAGACCCAGCTACATTTCATCTTCAATGCCCTTGCTGATGGAAGGAGGTTTGCACTCAAAATCTCATGATACATGGCCCCATTCATTCTGTCCTGTACATGGATCAGTCATCCTGGTCCCTTTGCGGAGAAACAGCCCCAAAGCATGATGTTGCCACCCCCATGCTTCACAGTAGGTATGGTGTTCTTTGGATGCAACTCAGCATTCTCTCTCCTCCAAACACGACGAGTTGTGTTTCTACCAAACAGTTCTATTTTGGTTTCATCTGACCATATGACCGCCCCCTACGGAACTGCTTCCAGCTCCCTGGCCTGCAGAAACTATCAGCCCTCCTGGCCTCTAGGAAGATCTCCCAGATCAAGGATAAAAGGGTTGAGCTCAATGCTGTCCTTGGAGAGCTTGCTAAATTTGGCAGTCCCTCCCCTTGTAGATCCAACGTGTTCTGCTGTACTCACACTGTCTTCCTTGCTCCCTGTTGCTCCAGGCTCATCTCATCTGTGCCTCACCACAGAATGTATCCTCCTGAGCTAGCCCGAGCCCAGCCTAGAAGCCGCCCTTCTCCAGACCTAGGGGACCCCCTCCTAGACTCCAACAGTCTCTTCAGCACTCCATCTTCCCCCTGACTCTGCTGTCAGCCTGACTCTAGTATACTCATAGGCCAGTCCATCACTCTACCACCTGGGATTGGCCAGACCCTCCATGAATCTGCTGATTAGGCCTGCACCCCTTCTTCTTACAGATCTCTGGAAGGTTCTATGGTCCTCCAGAGTCAGGAGGAGGTGATAGAGCCACAACCTGTAGAGCCACCCAGCTGACCTGCAATAACCAACCTACCACATTTCTGTGACCATCCTTTACAAAAAAAATAAGGTGTTACAAGAAGGCAATAGTTACATTTTGACTGTTTAAAAAAAAATCAGGTAACATTAAAAAATATGACAATAAATAACATTAAATCAAATTGCTAGCTATTTTATATGATATACAGTATATACCCGGTACGTCACTGGAAGGGTGATATCTCCGTTCCTGAGACACAGTGGAAGGAACTAATGTTGTTATTCCCTCTGTGTGACATCAGAAACTGGAAGCAACAAGGATTTCGTCACTTCCAGTTTCGATCTCATGTAAATAAGCCATTACCTTCTTGCACAAGCATCTGATCAAACTGATCTTGGTTTGATCAGATGCCTTGGAGGGCAGAGGAGAGATATGGGGACCCCAGATCCCTCCATGCAGAGGACCTGTCATGTACCATGCTATTACAGGGCATGTTGTTCATCCCCTGTGGTAGCAATAAAAGTGATTAAAAATGAAAGATACCATATTTTTTTAAAATAAAATAAAAAATAACATTTGTAAAAAAATGTAATGCATCCCCATTCCCCCGTTGTCACACGCAAATATGAACACGCACGTAGGTCCTGCACGCATATGTAAACAGAGGTTGCACCATGCATGTAAGGCATCACTGCAAATATAGTTTTATTGCCAGACCTCCTCTGTAACTCTAAACTGGTAACCTGTAAAGGAATATTACAGAATTGCCTACGGAGATTTTTAGGTGCCGTAGTTTGGCGCTGTTACATGAGCGACATATTTGGTATCTATCTATTCGAGGTAACATCATCTTTTATATTTTACCAAACAATTGGCTATTATATTGTGGTTTTGTGCATTAAAATTCATTAAAGTATATATTTATTAAAAAGTTTTCGTTTGAAAAATTGCTGCACAAATATCGTGTGACATAAAAAGATGCAACGGACACCATTTTATTCCTTAGGACCTCCTTAGGGAAAAAAATAAAATATATATATATACATATATATACACACACACACATAAATATATGTGTACAGTTGCGAGAAAAAGTATGTGAACCCCTTGGGATTATGTGGAGTTTTGCATGAATTGGGTATAAAATGTGCTCTGAACGTCATCTAAGTCACAACAATAGAAGAACACAGTCTGCTGAACATAATACTACACAAACATTAGATGTTGCCAAGGTTTAATTGCACATAACATGTAAACATTCACAGTGCAGGGAGGAAAAAGTATGTGAGGCCCTAGCTTAATGACTTCTCCCAGAGCTAATTGGAGCCAGGAGTGAGCCAACCTTGACTCCAATCAATGTGATGATATTGGATGTGTTGCTGACAGCTGTCCTGCCCTTAAAAAACCCACACCTGTTTTGGGTTTACTGGTTTCAAGAAGCACTGTCTGATGTGAACCATGCCTCGCAGAAAACAGCTCTCAGAAGACCTACGATCAAGAATTGTTGACTTGCATGAAGCTGGAAAGGGTTACAAAAGTATCTCCAAAAGCCTTGATGTTCATGTGTCCATGGTAAGACAGACTGTCTACAAATGGAGAAAGTTTAGCACTGTTGCTACTCTCCCTAGGCGTGGTCGTCCTGTAACAATGACTGCAAGAGCAAAACGCAGAATGCTGCATGAGGTAAAGAAGAATCCCAGAGTGTCAGCTAAAGACCTAAAGAAATCTATGGCACATGCTAACATTTTTGTTGACACATATTGTTGTGACTTAGATGACGTTCAGAGCACATTTTATGCCCAATTCATGCAAAACTCCACATAATCCCAAGGGGTTCACATACTTTTTCTTGCAACTGTATATATATATATATATATATATATTATATATACAGTATATATACACTGTTTTGGGGTTCTAAGCAGTTTTCTAGCAAAAAAATTAAAAAATTTTTATATGTAGGAGAAAAATGTCAGAATTGGCTTGGTCTGGAAGTCGATATATACAGTATATTACATTATCATACAAAGTAAATAATCCTGTTGCTTTAGACAAATTAGTAATAAAAAGATGCAATTTAGTATAAAAGCTAGTAAAACAGAAAGTTCACAAAAGGGCCATTTAGACATTAGCGTTATGTATGTGCAATCAACATGCATTGTATTAGGGCAGCACATTCATTCTGAATAAGCTGCCAATGCAAGACACCCAATTCAATGTACATTACTGCAACGCAACAGACTGATTGAATTCTAAAAGGAATGTACAGAAGCTCAGGTTCTTAGCTACAGAGAAATATGTGACAATTTCTGTAATGTATTTCCCATATTTATGAAATGTTTATGTTATACTTTTGCAGGTTAACAATATGTATCTTAAATCCTGGGATTGACTACCTTGCTTCACTCTGATTCAATTCTTTAGCCAAAGGGCACTTTGCTAACCAAGTACTTTATTATCCCTTCACAGTGTACTGTTTCAGTGTTGTGTGTTATTGCACAAAAGTTAACCTGAAGTATTTTGTTTGTTAATCTGAGTTGAGTTAGGGCAGCCAGTTAATTTCAAATAGGTTACCAATAAACAACAATGGACCTGCACAATTTTTTTGGAGTTTAACGCAGTGCAGTATACGGTACGGAATGTTCTTGGTGGTGCACTGCAGTGGGGGTCCATCGGCACCTACTGTAAATGAATAAATGGCACTGATGTGCGTCACTGTGCATTGCTTTACCACTGGGGTAAACGTGTTACCATAACATATAGGGGATTATGAAGGGGGTCTCAGACATTTCATGTAAAATGCTTACCTGTTTGTTAAGCACTTGCCCTCCAGAGGATTTACCCCCTTCTTGACCAGGCCATTTCTTGCGATAAGCTGCTGCATTACTTTAACTGACAATTGCACAGTCATGCAACGCTGTACATAAATAAAATTGATGTAATTTTTTTCCCCACAATAAGAGCTTTCTTTTGGTGTTTTTAATTTTTTGCTCTATAAACATAAAAAGGCCAACAATTTTGAAAGTAAAAACAATATTTTTTACTTTTTGCTATAAAACATATCCAATAAAAAAATTTTAAAAATCAAATTTCATCATAAATTTAGGTCAAAATGTATTCTGCTACATGTCTTTGCTAAAAATAAAATCCCAGTACATGTAAATTATTTGGTTTACAATAAATTTATAGTGTCTACAAATGGCGGTATATACTGGAATTTTTTTTCTTAATATACTAGTAATGGCAGCAATCAGCGACTTATAGCTGAACTATGGGACTGCAACAGGCATTCTGACACTGGGAGGGAACTGACTAACTGCCACTGATATCCCCAGTGACACTAGTTCAGTGATCAGTTCTAATAAAAAGCACTGACACTGTTCTAATGACACTGGGCAGGAAGGGGTTAACATCTGGGGTGATCAAAGGGTTAACTGTGTGCTGTGTGTGTTTCACATTATATGTTGTTTGTGTTTTACTAGGGAGACACATGTTGTGCAGAGAGATACAAAGCCGCATGTCCATGCTTATAGGAGAGAGACCTGGGTTGTTTACACATAGGTCTCTCCCTTGTCAGCTTTCCCCAATGATCGCCGAGTGCCGGCCGGGACCTGGTGATTGACATCTTTAGCTGCCAATAGCAGCACGGGTAGGGTGGCACGCATGGTGTCTTTCACATTATATGTTGTGTGTGTTTTACTAGGGAGACACATGCTGTGCAGAGAGATACAAAGCTGCATGACCATGCTGATAGGAGAGAGACCTGGGTTGTTTACACATAGGTCTCTCCCCTGTCAGCTTTCCCCAACGATCGCCGAGTGCCGGCCGGGACCTGGTGATTGACATCTCTAGCTGCCAATAGCGGCACGGGTAGGGTGGCACGTATGGCACATGCATGCTCCCTACCTGGAAATGCAAATCACGTACATATATGTGATTTTGCTCAGCCCTGCCACCCTGTAGCAGTACTTCTGTTATTAGGCGGAGGGCAAGTGGTTAAAACCATAAATGTTGCTAATTATTATATTAAATATTGCCATTCTAAATTACCCAGTTAGTTCCAAATACAGATCTACAATAAATGCTCTATATAGTAGTACACAAGCATATGATCGTTCATTAGCAACTATATACAATCAGAACATTGACTGCCAGGAAAACAATGCAATCAAAAGTTGTTTGATGAACAGCCAGGGGCGGACTGACAACTCATGGGCCCCCCGGGCAATAGGGGATCAGCTTGATCTGACCAAGGCACTTCCAGCAGGGTGCTATATGGGTCCAAGGCAGTGGCCCCCATTTTAATAAGGGGAGACCAAGTCCTTGAAGGTTTTTAGGACAAGGCCCGCTGTGATGGGTTGAAGGTTGGTCCTTTAAATATGAGTTCTGGTGCCTGCGTGGGATGGGCAAGGGTACACTCTATATGTATATATCTGTATATACAGATGAGTCTGCTGTGGTTGACTGGGAAGATTTCCAGGGGGAGTATCTCCTTCTTTTTTTCCTATAATTGCCTGTAGTACCTAATTTTGCCCACATGAGGGAGTCTGTTACCACGTGGGCACGCAAGCGTGCTCGCGTGGCAAGGACGCATGACATAGTAACGTCAGGAAGAGGAAGTCGGCCATATTGTTTACATAGGATGCTGCTTGATACATGTCAGCTGCTGCAGCTGCCACTTCCTCTGCTGGACACTGGAGCAGGGGCGGACTGACAACTCATGGGGGCCACGGGCAATAGGGGATCATAGGGCCCCTGTTTCCTTGCCCAAACTCAAAAAAGCCTATGAAAAAGGTACCAGGGGCATCTCATGGGGTTCTCTACTGACCCCAAGCCCTCGGGCAGTGCCCAAGTTTCCAAATAGTCAGTGTGCCCCTGTGAACAGCCAAGTATGATGTATTTTATTTAATTCTGTTATATTCTATGTGTAGAGCTAGAACCATACCTGCACAACCAAAACAAGAATTCAAACCAGTAAATATTCATTAGTTTTGGCCAACCACTTTTGTGATATACAAATATAGTTACATGGAAAAAAGACACAAGTCCATCTAGTTGAACCAATAGAAAAAATGAATAAATACATTTTAAATTCTAATAAACAGAACGCTATAGCAACAGCTGATCCAGAGAAAGGCTGGCCATTCACTATACAATTTTCTGTCCAATTTCTGCCCAATTTCCTTTAGATTTACCTTCAACCCTGTAGTGCAAGAGCCTGCCTAACTGGATACAATTAAAAGTGTTGTTAGATTTGACCTCCTATTATATGGTTCTTAGTAAATCTAAACGAAAAATCTAAAGAAAATTGCTTAATGTATGGCCAGCCTAAAGCAGACAAAAAGCCGTGAAGCATTGTCCAATTTGCTCCAATAGGGGAAATTATGATTATGTCATTAGCTAGTTCTGTGCATTTAGGAATGCATTTAGCTTTTAACACATACAAATGAGCTGTCTAGAAATAGTCCCTGAGGGGGTCTATTCTATCTTTACAACTCTTACTGTGAAGAAACCTTTTGTATGCAGAGGTTTTCCTCCAGACACAAAACTTACTCCTAGTCCTTTGTAATCACCTTAAAGTGAATAACTCTACACCAAGTTCACTGTACGGACATGTATACATGGTGATTATATCCCTCCTTATTTTGCTGCTTCTTAAGGGAAAAAACAATCAGTTCAGCTAATCTTTCTTCATACCTGAGGTCCTCCATGTCTCTTATCAGTTTGGCTGAACATCTCTGCACTTCCTTAACCACTTCAAGTCTGGACACTTTTACCCCCTTCCTGACCAGGCCAATATTCATCTTTCAGCGCTATCACACTTTGAATGACAATTGCGCGGTCATGCAACACTGTACCTATATGATTTTTTTTGCATTTTTGTGAGACAGATAAAACTTTATTTTGGTGGTATTTATTCACCACTGGGATTTTTATTTATTTGCTAAATAAATTCAAACATTTTGAAAAAAAAGTGTTTTTCTTATAAAATTTTGCAAATAAATCTTTATTCATAAATCTTGGCCAAAATGTATTCAGCTATCTTTTTAGTAAAAAAAAATAACTCATTAGTTTATAACCAAAAATTTTAATTTTTCAATTTTTATTTACATTATTATTTATGTTTTTTTTAACATATTGTCACCCTAGCAGTACAGTGCCACCATAGTGACACTGTACTACTTGTGGGGGGGTGATAAAGATTTTTTTTTACACCCATAAAGTCTGTAAAAGCAACCATTTCTATTTCTCTCTGGCTGCATTCTTACAGCCATTGAGAAATACTGTGTGAGCTGTGATTGGTCACAGCTTGTCACATGATACAAGGCTGTTGTGAATATCCTTGTACCATGTGATCATTCACAGATTTCACAAGTAGTAAGCAACGATGAAAGGAAGTGACATCTTGATTACAACTGCTCATGTGATCACTGATTGGCCAAAGGGAGCGTGCACAGGCAGTGAATGCGGGTGACGTTTAGAAACGTCAACCTGCTTCGGCAGCGCTCCCATCCAGCCGTTTATAGACATGGGCCTGACGGGAAGTGGTTAAGTCCCCCAATATCATTTTTGTGAACTGGTACCCAAAACTGAATTGCATATTACAGATGAGGTACTACTAATACTTTTGTACAGGGGCAGAATTATCTCACTCTCTTTGGAGCCTTTATCTCTTTTAATACAATAAAATATTTTGTCTGTTTTAGAGACTGCAGTTTGTCATCGCATGCTATTACAAAGTCTATAATCTACTAGAACACCAAGTCATCTCGATGAACTCCCCCTGTTTTACTCCCAGTAGAATGTATGATGCATGCATGTTTAACCCCGAAGCGACATTGCCATTACCAGAAGCAACCACAAATAATGAGAATGAAAAAATCAAACACACACATAGGATGTACTGTACTTGATGGACCTGTGTCTTTTTTTCAACCTTTCAGGGCCAGTTCACACCAGAATTGTGAAGAAACACGAACCACGTTCCTTTGCAATTTCTGTGCATTTCCCTGGAAATCACACTGGACCACACAAAAAGTAATTCATACACTACTTTTGAAAATCACACTGCACCAAATAGCATGGTACTGTGGTACCATATAATCAGGCCCCCTCAAAAGTACTGTTTGCGATCTGCATTTGGGGTGCCATTAACAATATATTGGCACCCCCAGCAGATAGATGGGCAGTTAGGCATTTGTTTTGAACATGGTGCTGGAACCACAGAACATGCCTTTCCTGCATCACCTTCTGGTGTGAACTGGCCCTTCAACTATGTAACTACGATGACAACACAGTGGTGTGGCCATGACTGGTTCAAAAAAAGGTGTTGAATTAGGCTGGCCATACATTATACAATTATCTTGTACAGTTTTCCTTTAGATTTGCCAAAACCATGTGGTATGAGGTCAAACCTAACTACTTTAAATTTCAATCAAGCAGGCCCTTGCACTACATAGTTAAAGGTAAATCTAAAGGAAATTCAATAAGAAAATTATATATTGTATATTGTATGACCAGCCTAACACTGGGCTTCATTCAACCCAGAAAGGGTTGGTTCCTACTCATTCCAAGAACTTATCCGTGGAACACAGAAGGGGAAACATGATAGATTTTGCAATAGAGGCAGAGAGTCTATCATAAATAGGAATTAGAGAATTAAACCAGTGGATAAAAGCTGAAGTTGTACTTTGACCCTCCAGCATTTACCAAAAACAGAAATATCAGTTTTGATTGGGCTGACCCTTTTAATGACCAGGTTAGTCCTGGAGAGATATGGTTCCTAGATGTACTAGAAATGTTAAAAATGTAATTTCCAGATACATTCTTGAATTTATTGATAATGAGAAAATACAAGGGAGTTGCTGATCTGCTCTAGGGGTGCAATACCTCAAAGTTCATTTGCATATTCATCGTTGCCAGAAGGAGTGCTGTATAACAGAAACCAATTCAATTAGGATATTATTGGGTTCTTCATGACAACACCTACAGACACAATTCTTTTCTCTTTCCTCAGACCTTTTATGAAAAAAGCTAACAATTCTCTTTTTATTCCATCTGTAATGTGACGTCTGGTGTTATGACCTTTTACAACACACACTATCCTACACAACTGACAGAGCTGAAATTCCATCATATAGTTCACAGAACCCAACATTTTCCTTACTCTTTTCTCTTTTCTTGTAGAGCCATTTTCCACTTTAACGCCCCTGCCCTGTTTTCTTCTCACCATTCAGTGTACAACATCTTTCATTCTCCTTAACGAGTGTTTACAGGAATGTGTTGATACCAATTAACCTGCTTCTTGTCCGCCTGTGTCTAGGCCAGCAACTTAGCTGGCAAGTATTCATAGGCCACAGATGGTTACATAGAGCAGACTGGCCACACGTTTGTTATTCTTTGTAATTACAGTCATTAAATAACTGCCTCTGCCAATCAAACATCCTTGTTCACCAAACAGCTGCAGAATAAGAAAAAAAATTATTCTTACAAATTAGGAAACATTTCAGGGACCTCAATAGCCACTTTTTTTTGCAAAATGCTTTTGAAATCTTCTTACTGGTCTATGTGATCTGATCTTTCTCTGCACTCATACCAACCTCAGATATGTTTCACTGTGTGAGCTTCCTGTGTAAAGCATGTTCTATGCCATTTCTGAAAAAGAAAATAAAAACAATTACCGATCAGAGAGGTGAGCTGGGTATGCTGGGCTTTGTGCTTTCATAACAGCTTGAAAGCAACAAATTATCTATCTTTGGGTACAATAGGGCAATAATAAAGTCCAATTAAAGTAAAGGTTGATCATTGCTATGTGGTTAGGCTGCATAAAAAAGTTAAAAAAATATATATTTTTTAATATTTTCTTCCATGTGTTAGCACATGTTAGAACTACATCAAACTGCCCAGAGGTCTGGCAGTCACATGCCACCTACACAGCACTCCAATAAATAACTTTGCTCTGGAAGTTTAAGCAATGGTCATTGGAATACTGTACTATATAGTGGGCACATCAGACTGCTGGTACTCTGATCCACTGTGTCTGGTTTGAGAGTAGTGGTTACAGATCCCCTGAGTGCAGTTGGAACTGGTCAGTTTAATATAGTTATAGACCATTAATAAAAAAATAATATGCATAAAAAAAGCCTGACACATTCTTTGCTTTTTACGTAGGATTCTGAAAGGACTACTGCAGCCACCACATTTAAGGGATGGTAAGCTGCTATATATTACTTTGTGATATTCGGTTTAGATGCATTTTGATTTCAAATTTATTCAGTGAAATCAATTTTCAGAATGGCCCATCTCTTTTAGGCACAGATATACTAAATAGCGTAAATAAATACATTAGGCTGTATTTGCACTTTGTACTTTGGAAATTGTATAGGTCCTCCTTTGAAAGATGACTTTCCAGGGGTACACTTTATGCATCCTAGTGTTTAGCATGTTTTGTCATTGCAAAGTTGATAAAATTTAGAGATGTTTATGCTAAAAAAGTTTCCTTACCCTTTTGCCCCCCAACCCCTAGGCAGGTGTAACACCCGTTCCTCCCTCCCCATTGAAATTCTTACCTAGATCCTGCGTTAAGGCCTTCTGCTTTGTTTACATTCTTTGTTGAGCTCCTTTATCTGATGTTTGTAGAATAGAATAGAACGGAATTAATATAGCCATCTTCCAATATTTGAATTTTGAAAAGAATAGAATAAAACAGAACAGATTAGAAAAGAATAGAATAGAAAGAATAGTTTTCTACTATAATTCAAATTTCTAATAGAATAGAACCAGCTATTCTTCACAATTAATTTGATTCAATATATTCAATTCAAATTCAATTAGAATTTGCTTCAAATAGTTCGAATCCATTGGAAAAATTTTAATCCGTTTGAAAATGAATAAGTGAAAGGAAACAAAATGAATTGTGTTACTAATGCAACGAAACAAGATTAATAATTTAACAAATCAATCTGATATGAAGCAAATTTTTTTGTTCTGCACATGTCTACCTACCAGCCCTGCATGTGTGGACATCAGATTAAGAAGCCAGATGAGGAATGTAAGCAAGGATTCATGCTGCAGTCACACCTGAGCGATTGTCTGCTTGAAGCTCGTAGTTCTAAAACGGTCAACAAGCCAAATCCCATTCCAGGATGGGGCGTCCATGTGAAGCACAGTGGACACACCAACCTGCCTGTCCACACCCTTATATACTATCAGGAAAAGATTACATGGCCCTGGTTTGGTGATTAACATCGCAGCCATCCTACTTCCTACCACATATACAGTATCTCCCAGAAGTGAGTACACCCCTCACATTTTTGTAAATATTTTATTATATCTTTTCATGTGACAACACTGAAGAAATAACACTTTGCTACAATGTAAAGTAGTGAGTGTACAACTTGTTTAACAGTGTAAATTTGCTGTCCCCTCAAAATAACAACACACAGCCATTATTGTCTAAACAAAAGTGACTACGCCCCTAAGTGAAAATGGCCAAATTGGGCCCAAAGTGTCATTATTTGGTGTGACCACCATTATTTTCTAGCACTGCCTTAACCCTCCTGGGCATGGAGTTCACCAGAGCTTCGCAGGTTGCCACTGGAATCCTCTTCTACTCCTCCATGATGACATCACGGAGCTGGTGGATGTTAAAGACCTTGCGCTCCTCCACCTTCCGTTTGAAGATGCCCCACAGATGCTCAATAGGATGTCTAAGGACATTCTTGGCCAGTCCATTACCTTGACCCTCAGCTTCTTTAGCAAGGCAATGGTCGTCTTGGAGGTGTGTTTGGGGTCGTTATCATGTTGGAATACTGCCCACAGCCCAGTCTCTGAAGGGAGGGGATCATGCTCTGCTTCAGTATGTCACAGTACATGTTGGCATTCATGGTTCCCTCAATGCACTGTAGCTCCCCAGTGCCGGCAACACTCATGCAGCCCCAGACCATGACACTGCCACCACCATGCTTAACTGTAGGCAAGACACACTTGTTTTGGACTCCTCACCTGGTTGCTGCCACACACGCTTGACACCATCTGAACCAAATAAGTTTATCTTGGTCTCACCAGACCACAGGGCATGGTTCCAGTAATCCATGTCCTTAGTCTACTTGTCTTTAGCAAACTGTTTGCGGGCTTTCTTGTGCATCATCTTTAGGAGAGGCTTCCTTCTGGGATGACAGCCATGCAGACCAATTTGATGCAGTGTGCGGCATATGGTCTGAACACTAACAGGTTGACTCCCCACCCCTTCAACCTCTGCAGCAATGCTGGCAGCACTCATAGTTACATAGTTAGTCTGGCTGAAAAAAGACAAAAGTCCATCCAGTTCAACCAAAAAAAAAAAAAAAAGTTATAATCCTATACCCACAGTTGATCCAGAGGAAGGCAAAAAAACCCCAGCAAACCATGATCCAATTTGCTCCTGCAGGGAAAAAAATTCCTTCCTGCTCCCGCGAGAGGCAATTGGATATTCCCTGGATCAACTTTACCTATAAATGTTAGTATCCAGTTATATTCTGTGTATCTAAGAAAGAATTCAGGCCTTTTTTAAAGCAATCCACTGAGCTGGCCAGAACCAACTCTTGAGGGAATCTATTCCACATTTTCACACTATGAAGAAACCTCTCCATGTTTGGAGATTAAATTTATTTTCCTACAGACGTAAAGAGTGCCCCCTTGTCCTCTGTGATGACCTCAGGGTGAATAACTCTACACCAACTTCACTATATGAACAACTGATGTATTTATACATGTTGATCATACCCCCCCCCTTAATCTCCTCTTCTCAAGAGAGAATAAATTCAGTTTCTCTAATGTCTCCTCATAGCTGAGCTCCTCCATGCCTCTCATACATCTGTTTCCCAAAGACAACCTCTGGATATGACGCTGAACACATACATTCAACTTCTTTTGTCGACCATGTCGAGGCCTGTTCTGAGTGGAACCTGTCCTGTTAAACCACTGTATGGTCTTGGCCACCGTGCTGCAGCTCAGTTTCAGGGTCTTTGCAATCTTCTTATAGCCTAGGCCATCTTTATGTAGAGCAATAATTCTTTTTTCAGATCCTCAGAGAGTTCTTTGCCATGAGGTGCCATGTTGAACTTCCAGTGACCAGTATGAGGGAGTGAGAGCGATAACACCAAATTTAACACACCTGCTCCCCATTCAAACCTGAGACCTTGTAACACTAACGAGTCACATGACACCGGGGAGGGAAAATGGCTAATTGGTCCAAATGTGGACATTTTCACTTAGGGGTGTACTCACTTTTGTTGCCAGTGGTTTAGATATTAATGGCTGTGTGTTGAGTTATTTTGAGGGGACAGCAAATTTACACTGTTATACAAGCTGTACACTCACTACTTTACATTGTAGCAAAGTGTCCTTTCTTCAGTGTTGTCACATGAAAAGATTTAATAAAATATTTACAAAAATGTGAGGGGTATACTCACTTCTGTGAGATACTGTTTACAGTGAGCCTTTCCATTTAGGACCATTGTAGTCACTTCACAACAAGTCTCCATCTATTGACTGCCCCTTGGATATATATATATATATATATATATATATATATATATATATATATACACCTTTGTGTTTGAATATACAAGTTTCACAACAGACTACTGCTTTTTAATTATGGATGAGCTTCCTATTCTTGGCTCCTTATGATGATCCCAGTGGCATTGGTGGACAGTGGTGTACCCAGACAACATCAGTCTTCAGCACTTCTGCATCACCTCTATTTTTCTTTTAAAATACCTATAAGGTCATATCAAATAAGCTTGAATCCATGGAATATATCCATATTGATTTCTCCGTCACATCCAACAACGCTACCATCAAACCCGCCCTGCAGGCCAGAGTACTGGGTGTCATTCTGGACTCCAACCTATCCTTCCAGCCCCAAGTCCAATCTTTAACAAACTCGTGCAGACTCCACCTCCGCAACATCGCCAAAATCCGCACGTTCCTAACCCCAGAAACCACTAAACAGCTCATCCACTCCCTCATCATATCACGACTCGACTACTGCAACTCCCTCCTCACTGGCCTACCTCGCTGCTGGCTATCCCCGCTTCAGTCCATCCTGAATACGGCTGCCAGACTCATTCACCTTTCCAACCGCTCTGTCTCCGCCACCCCCCTCTGCCAATCCCTCCACTGGCTTCCGATTGCGCAACGGATCAAATTCAAAATCCTACCGCTGACGTACAAAGCTGTCCACCATACTGCCCCGAACTACATCACTGACCTAATATCCAAGTACCGCCCAGCACGCACACTCCGCTCCTCACAAGACCTCCTTCTCTCTAGTTCCCTGGTCTCCTCCTCCCATGCCCGCCTCCAGGACTTCTCCAGGGTGTCACCCATCCTCTGGAACTCCCTGCCCCAACCCATCAGATTATCACCTACTCTCCTCTCCTTTAGGCGCACCCTGAAAACCCATCTCTTCAGGGAAGCCTACCCCACCCCCTGCTAACTTGCCGACCTCCTCCACTCTTCCTACCACTCCATCCCCCACAGCTATCTCCTCCTGTGCCACCACCCCCTCCCTCCTAGATTGTAAGCTCGAAAGAGCAGGGCCCTCGATCCCCTCATGTTTTGCATTGTATTGGTATTGTTCTGTCACATGTTCTGTCCCCCTTTGTAATGTACAGCGCTGAGCGAACTATTGGCGCTTTATAAATACTGTATAATAATAATAATAATAATATGTATTGCATCCCTGAAGAAGAGAAGGAATAATTAGTTGTATGACTATAAAACTGATCATGTGCAGTATTGTGCATGTAATCTCTTGTAACCACGCTTGCTGAATGTAACTGTCATTTTAATCAATTATGTATCAATAAATTATTGTGTTTTTAAAAAAAATTCCTTTGTCTTTGATATCTTGGCTCAATGATCAGTGCTGCCCTTTATAGTCCCACCTCTAGGGGGAAACATTTTTCTTATATGTATTACTCTAAGGGATGATGGCGGCCTTTAGTTCCTACCACCTCAACATTTCTAACTTTGGAGCTTACATAGGAGCACCTTGCCATTACTTTTGATGACTGACTTAGGAAACGGGAAACCGGATAGCCAAAGAAAAGGTGCATGGGTGAAGGTGAGGATCAGTGAACCTGTTTTTTTTTCCTTGTTTGCATGAGAAAAGCACACTTTATACCTTTGCAGCCAAACTGGGATAATACTCACTTTATATTTGTTATATAGCATAACTTAAGAAAATATTTAAAAAATGCAGCTTACCTTTTTAGATGCTCTTTTATGGAACTTCCATCAATGAAAAAAATCTACTTAGTGCTCTTTATTGTATTTGCATTAGATTTGAACACTGTCTGTCTTAGCAAAAGGTTAAAGTTTTAGATGTTGGGCTTCTCCATTGTATGTTAATGAGAACTGCACTCAGCCAGTCCCCAGCACAGCTACTAGGACAGATCAAGCAGAACTTGCTCAGAATCGCTTGCAGATAGCCATGAAAACTTAGAAATATCTGAAAGGTAAAAAAATTATAATTTGTGTGAAAAAGAACACATAACAAACATGGTGTTTCTGAAATTTGACTGAAAAAGTGGAAATATACTTTAAAGTGGTTTTAACCCCTTTTCTATACCATGTGAAGTGACTAGTGTAAGGGAATTCCAGTACGATGACTGGCGCATAGAAATGCACATGCGCGCAACATCGCGCATAGAAATGTGCACAGGCGCATTGCTAATAAAAATGAGCTTGCGCATGCACACGAGTGCACGCACGTGGGAGAGCGTGCCCACAGTTTCTGCCACCAGACGGACTATTTAAAGGAGACTCTTACTCTCTGTCAGTGCTGACTGGTCTTCATCTAATTCCCTGTGTCCTGCTGTATCCTGTGTGTTATCCGTTACTGGCTTGCCATTGACCTGCTCTTGGATTCTGTTTATGCTTCTGCTCATCGGTTTCTGATCCTGGCTTCCTCCTGACCTTGTCCCTGTCTGATGTTCCAGTACCTCATTGCTGACCCTGGCTATTACTCTTACTACGCTTCCAGCTCCAGTTTGGCTCTACAGTCCTGCCAAGTGCTTGTCCTGACTATCTATCAGCTCTGTTTGTCACGGTGTGTTCTGGCCTCATGCTTATCAGAAGTTTCGGCAAGCCACATACCCAGATCTAGCAGTTCCAGTGTAGTGCTTCCTTAACCTCAGCTGGCCGTTCCGGCATCTCCTCTGTTCCTGACAGGATGCCGTGCTTGATTTACCGAGGCTACACCTCCAGCTGCAAGTTCTGAAATCAACATCTGCAGGCACTCGTGTTTCTCCTGTCCCTCGGCACCATCTGTTCCACCTTCAGTGGGGCCTGGGTTGGAGATACAAGAGAGGCTGACCTTGTCAATTCAGACTTCTATCAGGTACGTGACACTAGCCACAGGTGAAACAAACCCTCCTACATACGTTGTACCTTGTATCTGCAACCCTCTCTCCATTACAGCCTTCTACAACACACAGATAAAAAGATTTTTCTTAGCAGCAGAAAGCAGGGGGCAGGGATCTGATGTGTAGGCAGGTTGCCTACAGGTGTGGGATCTCTGTTAGCTGAGCTAGCTAGTCTGGCCAGGTTAGGGAATGGTTACTGGTAGCTCTGTAGTTCCCGCTCTTTGTGGGCTCTGCCCTCTTCCCATGTGCTGCTATAAAAAGAGACTCTGAGCTCTGCTGACAGAGCTCTGGCCACATGAGAATAAAAGCAAGAGGCTCACAGAAGAAGATGTAACGCTGTTAGAACCAGTAACCACGGGGCCCGAGACAGAGGGAGAAGTATTTTGTCTTTTTCACAGTCGTTGTTCAGTCTTGGGTTAGTAATGATGTGACACTGTTCTGCACAGGGGGAATGCTGGGAATTGCTGTCCACCTGAAGCTGCCCGCTTCCCGGAGAGTTTTGGACTTTCACCATCAATGGACCATCACCTTTTTAAGGTATGCCTGGGCAGCCACATGCTAGAATAGTTAGATAGGAATGAGACATTTTGAACTGTGTATTCACCTTAACCTGTTACGCTACAGAAATTTTCAGTACAGTTTGTTAACCATTTCCTGAGTCTGGTCTGAAGTTACTTAAAGTGGTGCATGAAGGATCAAATGGCAGATAAATGAACTTGGGCCAGCCAAATGACATACTGGGTATGAAGAAAGTCCATAACAAAGGTTTAACTTGGTATGAAGAGTGGAGAAGAGAGAATAGTTGTCATGGGTAACCAAGGACTGGTGTAAAGTATTTCAGTATCCTGATGTGAAGCGCGGTATATGGGTAAGGTTTCCTCTAGTAGTGAGGGGGTCGGTGTTGCGGCTTCTGCATTAGCGGTCAGTTTCCCATAGCAACCAGGACCAAACCTGCGTTACAGAGACCCTCAGCTTACCTGCATGGTATGGAAGAGTTAGCTGAGAGCACACATGAGGTCCATGCAGGTGCTCGGTGGGACCTCATTTTGTCACTGGGAGTGAGGTGCCAGAGGTATGATGGACAGGTAGAGAGGGCACGGGCTCAGCAGTGTCCCTTCACACCAGTGCATGGATCTATGTTTCAGTGCAGCTGTAAAACACAGATCAGCATAAGGACATCTGAAAAACACTAATTTCCAATGTGTCATATTCACACCATAATGCTGGGCATGCATGTGAATTGGCCCTAAATATAACAGTTCACAGTCAAGACGTGCACTGACACAGTACAGTATATTCACTGGGACTCAGTAGGTACATTTATTGCATGTGGTGCATGACTCATCTCTAAGACAGGGGCCTGCCTTAAGATTGATTTCACCTGAATGAGACCAGAACCACCTCCTTGGCCCCCGTCTTAGAGATGAGCCGTGCACCATATGCAATGAATGTACCTACTGATTCCCAGTAAATATGCTGTCCCGTGTCACTGCACGTCTTGACTGTGAACTGTTGCATTTAGGGCCAATTTACACAGACTGATGAGTGCATGCATGGAAAGGTGCCCCATGTGCAGAGCTAGTGACCCCACCCACTGCCTGGCATAGCCCAAGAACCCCATGGACTTACAGTCACGTACTTGGAAAATAAGGAATACCTGCTGACCAGCCCACAGATGTCACACACACTGCAGAGCTAGAGCACAGAACTGAGCATAATCTGACAGCTGATTGGAGGAAAGTGACACACCCCCTTTTCACAGGCTCAGAGAAACATAGAGTTGTGGGTATGAGTCATCTGTGCTGGAGGTGGAGCGGCCTGTCTCCCCAGAGGCTGAGGTTTTTGCTCAATCTGTTAATAATGAGATAACAACAAGGGGGGGTCAGAGATGAGCCATACTCAGTGCTTTGGATTCAGGTTAGTACACACTGTAGTGAAATGTGCTTTGTTCATTTTTCATGTCTGAGGTTTACAACCACTTTAAAGTTAGTTGATTTGTCAATTGAGATGATGAATATTTAACAACCAAATCACACATCCATTAAAATGCTGACAGTATTGTTGTATTTTCTAAGATACAAATAACAGATTCATCTTATTACAATAATGACATTTTTTTAAAATACATTTTTAGAATATTGTATTTGATTCATAAGTAGAAGGTAATGTTCTGTGTTCCTCCTTAGCTTGTGCCGTGTGTGCTGCTTCATGCAGCTCTGGATATGTGGAGTTCAGCTCTGGATATGTGATAATACTGCATGTGTTTATGTGGAGTTGAGGACTCGTCATTAGCATTACATGGTTTCTATTTTCATATGACACAGTGCATTAGTGTGCAGGGGTGACGAGCCGTAAAATTGTAACATAAATAAACATACTCTGCACAAAAAGATCTTTTTGGCCGCTTTTCATGTGGTTACAAGTAACAGACAAACGTGTAATCACAGGCGTGTGT
Organism: Staurois parvus; assembly: GCF_062004578.1. Classification (NCBI taxonomy): domain Eukaryota; kingdom Metazoa; phylum Chordata; class Amphibia; order Anura; family Ranidae; genus Staurois; species Staurois parvus. The sequence goes on along the minus strand of NW_028318246.1, from coordinate 3,528,621 downwards.
TGTGCATCTATATATAAACATGATGGGATTAACTGTTTGAATGCTATGACTTAAAGGGCACCGAGACAATGAAAATGAGTTTTCAACTAATATAGTATGACTTTCTTCTTCAGGCTTACAGTACTGTCAAATAAAACTCGTAGGTATTCTCTGTTCATACCTGCAGCAAAGAAAGTAAGGGTGTCCTTAAATGGCCTAATATTTGCAATAGTTGTGGCACTTGGTAACACAGTTTACAAGCCTGGATTTCGGAAAAACCTCTGATTGCTTGGCAGTCATTCCTTTTTTTCCACTCTAGTTTCAAACCAACCACAGCCAGGGGATTTGCAGGTAGGCATGGTAACTTTATGCGAAGTAGTAGCTGCATCCTCCCCATGCTGGTTTCTTTGGGGCTGATTTATATAATGTGACCCTGTCAGCACGGGGTTACTTGTACACCAATAGGCCATCTGCTAAAAAAAAGTAGCAGAATTGAAACTGGTGACTTTTTCAACACATTTAACTAGGCAAACATTTGATTTTGATTCAATTACTGCCTAGGCATAAAGGTGATATACTTCTTGAACAAATGTTACATAAAGGTTGGTGCATACATTTTCATGATCTAAATGAACACAAATGTAGATTTCTCATACGGAAACAGTAAGTACACCTCTAGCTATCTAGGAGGGTGCTACAGGTCTTTTATTCTCTTTGCTATTGGCATATGTGGTGTCATCTTGGGAGATCAATAGAATTATCCATAGCCCACAGAAAGATGGATGCTTATAAGTCTGGCAAGGGATTCAAAAACATAACCAAATCATATGATATCAATTATTTCACTGTACACATTGCCATCTGACCATGTAATCTTTGTACAACCAACTTTAGATTTACCAACACTAATCACCTCCTCTAGAACCTTGATAACATTTCTATGTATCTTCTCTTTCTACCTTCTGCCTTTCCTTTTCTACCTCTCTAGGTTTGAATAATACAAAGACCACAAGGTTCTTGATTACCGGCTAACAGTTGGGGTTTTCAGATTTTTATTTTATATATATATTCATGCTATTCCCTGGTTAAGAGTATTATTGACACTTGATTTATCTTATCATGTGGGAAGTTTGCTCCTTAAGTTTTTTGAGGGGACTAATAGGCAGTTGACCTGCTCTTGCATTATTTTGGAGTTTTCTTTGGCTGAGGCTGCTTTCCTCTATCATAAATTTTATCCATGCGATCACCATTGCTGTTGTTATTATTATCCTGATGTATCTTTGTACGACTGTTGAACTGGGTGGTTTTGTACTTTGTTAGTCCTTGCTTATACAAAATTCAGTAAACAGATTGACATATAGTTTTACCAACACTATGTGATATGAGGTCCTACCAAATCAAGCCAATCTATTTGTATCCAATTAGGAAGGTATTTGCACTACAAAGTTGTTTGTAGATCTAAAGGAGATTGTACCTCGGGCATATTTCCATTCATACGGCGGGACCCTGGAGGTGTCTGGTGTCGGGAGATCTCACATTGATCTCCCGTTTGGCGCCATGTTCAGGCTCCTCCTCCCACCCTGCAGGAACCCCTACAATAGCTCACCTGGACAAGCCCCACTGGAGCTGTGTGAGACCCTCGGGCTCTGCTGTTGTGTGGAGTCGGGCGGCGGGGACAGACGGAGCTGAGCTAGAGGAGGAGAGCGGAGGTCCCTTGCAGCCAGAGTGGAGCCGGGGGGACATTGGGAGGTCATGTAACCCGGCACAGAGGAGTACTGGGAGGAGAGGAGAAAGACGGCCGGTATCAGGAGTGGAGGAAATGCCTGCTCTCCCCTTCCATGCATCGGACAGCTGTGGGAGACATTGAGACCCTGCAGGGAAACTTGGGAGAAGCCCCCCCTGAAAGTGCCTGCTGAGGGAATACTGAAATTTACAAACCTCCAGAAGACAGAACACGGAGGCCGCCTCACCCGCCAAGGAGGAAAAAGGAGTCAAGGGGTGAGTGAGAACGGCAGATGAACTGTATTGTCACAAATATACTGGAGTATGAACTGGAACTATGCAATAGTTAATAGGGGGAAGGTGCATGTATGAGGTTCCCAGTAAAAAAGAAACTATTAAGAAAGAAGTGGCAAGAGGAAAAACTAAGAAGAAAAAAAAAAGCTGAAGGAGTTGTGGACTTTGATAGAGGGGGAGAAGATAAGAAAGTTTAAAGGATATTTCCTTTGAAGAGCTGAACATTTAAGTGTTTATCCCTTGGGATTCAGCAGGGAGGGAAGAAGGGTGTAGGAGGAGAGAGAAGAGAAAAATAAAAAGGATAAGAAGACTAAATCGACAAAAGGGGGAGGAGCAAAAGTCTCCCAAACAAGTACAATTAAGAAATTTATATCCCCGCAAAGAAAAGGGACACTGGAGAGACAATCAGGAATAAATGGAGGAGGTGAGACTGAAAATATAAATGGAGAGTGTTCTAGAATATCTCTAGGAATGGCTAATATTAGTCAAATCACAAAAAATGGAGATATGGAAAAATGGAGATTTGGGAGAGCACAAGAGAACAAGAAAGGAGCACACAGTGGCCCACTAAAATAGAAATAGCAGAAATGTTTAAAGGACTAGAAAAATCCATAAAACAAGAAATAGCAAAACTTCATAATGACTTGGGGCAGATACTTTCTAGAGTGGAAGAGACAGAAGAAAAAATAGACGAACAAGCTCAAGCCATACAGATATTAGAAAAACGGTTGACGGAAATGAGAAAAGAGCAAAGAAATCTGCTACACAAATTGGAAGATCGGGAAAATAGGGACAGAAGATGCAACTTAAGAATACGTGGTCTCCCAGAGACTCCCCAAGGATAAAATCTGATGGAAACAATAAAAGAAATGTTGGATATAGTAATGGATAGATCTGCATTAGAGCCCTTTAAAATTGATGGAGCTCATAGAATCGGAAGATTACAACAGCAAGATTGAAGAAAGGGAAACCCGAGAGATGTAATTGTACAATTTCATTATTATCAAGATAAAGAAAAAATCTGGAAGAGGATAAAAGGAAGAACAATAATAAAATATGGTGAAATAAATAAACAAATATTTGCAGATCTAGCAGCAGAGACATTAACAAGAAGAAGAATGTTGAAGCCATTACTAGAACAAATGAGAAAGCAAAACGTTTGATACAGATGGGGATTTCCAGCCTGTTTAATCGGTTGGAAAAATGGTATATCAGCAAGATTGAGGTTTCCTAAAGTTTTAAGAGACTTTTGTGAGAGACTAGAAATACAGAAAATAGTTATTCCAGGTTGGGAGGAAGATGATGGGGAGATAGGTGACATAGGAAAAGAGAGAGGGAGGGCCCCCTGTAATTGGGAATAGAGAGTGGAGGGGTCGGGCGGAGAGGGGAAGAGGAGAGGGGGAATACCGTGGGTGCTTTTTTTTTCCTTTCTCCTCTCTTTGCCCGCTCCTCATCTTCCCTAGACTATTGTTTTTTTTTTTTTGAGAGAGATCAGGATATGGCGGGACACTGGAGGGAGGAGACACGCAAACTGATGAGGTGTATATGGTCAGAGCTCCACTCTATGGTAGAATCAGAGGTGGGACATTGACCATAAATGATTCATAGGCAAATTAAAGGCCTAAAAGGATGGGGGGAGGGAGAGGGGGTGGGGGTAGGATGGGGGGTGTGGGCGGCCTGAGATTATGCAGGATAATAAGGGGTAAATTAGTCTGGAGAAGCTTTAGAGAACAAAGGGGAAGAGAAGAAGAAGAGAGAGTGAGAAAAGAGAAGGGAAAAGAAGGATGAGAGGAAGTGAGAAAAGAACGGAAGAGATTCATTTTGTGACTTATAATGTTAAAGGTTTAAATAGTCCGGGGAAGAGATTTAGGATACTCAAAGAACTACAGCATAGATTCTCTTCAGTGGTGTTCCTACAAGAAACACATTTAGTACAGGAAAATAATGTGAAGCTACAGTCTAGATATTATCCTGAGTGGTTCTATGCAGACTCCCCAATTAAACGAGCAAAGGGTGTGGCAATAGGACTTGTGAAAAACATAACGTTTAAGGTGGAGGATAGATTGGTAGATCCGGAAAGGAGATTTGAGGGGAAGACTGCAGGAAATAGAGTGTACATTAGCAAATATTTATTGCCCAAATAAGAAACCGGAGGTATATTTAAAAAATGTTTTGAGGAAATTAATGGATTTTAAAAAAGGTAATCTGATTGTGGCAGGAGATTTAAATTTTTATATGGACCCACAGATGGATGTGGCCACTCCGATGCAGTAGGTCTTTGAAAAGGTTAAAAAAGATGCTATTTCAATGCCAACTTGTGGATTTTTGGAGAATTAAGCATATGAGGGACAGAGACTATACGTTTTACTCTCCTGCACATGAGATGTATTCAAGACTGGATTATATAATGTTGGACCATAGACTTGTTGAGTCTCTAGTTAAAATAAACATTGAAGCTATGTCGATTTCTGATCATGCTCCTGTCACAATGCAATTACTATGGGGAAATGAGCAGAGGAGAGGAAAAATGTGGAGGCTAAATGAGACATTTTTACAGGATCAGGAGACGGATCAGAAGGTGAAGAAGGAAATAGAGCAATTTTTTGAGGAAAATGAATCTGAGGAAGTGACGATAGCCACGGTGTAGGAAGCTCATAAGGCCTATATTAGAGGAATCCTAATGGCGATAGGAGCAAAAAAGAAGAGGGAAAGAAGAGCTAAAATAAATGCGCTTTTGGGTGAACTCTGTGATCTAGAGCAGATACATAAAAATAGAGTAACAAAAGAGATAATGCAGAAGATAATTAATAAAAGAGAGGAATTAAATAATTTCCTGGAAGAAGATAAGAGGAGAGTGTACAGCAGAGTGGCAATTGAGAGGTATAGATGGGGAGATAGACCAGGAAAGTATTTAATGAGGGCTCAGAGAAAGATAAAATCTAGGAATTATATAGAGAAAATAAGAGATAACAAAGGAGAATTAGTGTATTCAGCTAAAGATATAATAAAAGTGTTTAAAAAATATTATAATAAGCTATATAATATAAAACCCCCTGGTACCATAGGAGAGGATCAAGTAAGAAAAACAGAAAAAAGATAGGCTTATATAAAAAAGGCGGGATTGCCGAAATTAAGTGACAAACAGCTAAAATCCCTTGAAATACCAATAACTCAGGAAGAAATACACATAACATTAAAAAGTACTGCTGCTGGGAAAAGTCCAGGACCCGACAGATAAGCAGTGAGATATTATAAAAATTATGAAGAAATATTACTACCCAAGTTGAGGACATATATGAATGCTTTGGGAGGAGAGATGGGAATGAGAAGGGAATCCCTACAAGCCCATGTGTTACTCATACATAAGGAAGGCAAAGATGTCACTCACTGTTCAAGCTATAGACCAATTTCCTTAATAAATATAGATACTAAACTATATGCAAACGTTTTGGCAAAGAGACTGAAAGACTTAATGCCGGAATGGATACATATAGATCAAGTAGGGTTTGTTCCAGGGAGGGAGGGTAGAGACAATGGATTAAGATCATTGTGTTTTATACAAAAAATTAGGAAGGAAAAAACACCCGTGGTGGTTCTTTCGATAGATGCCGAAAAGGCATTTGATAGAGTAAATTGGGGATTTATGTTGGATACTTTGGAAGTGCTGGGAATGGGACCTAGAATGAGGGAATGGATAGGGAAATTATATAGTCAACCTTCGGCAGCAATCATGGTTAATGGGGAGTTAGAATACATTAGGATGCAGAACGGAACTAGACAGGGATGCCCTTTGTCTCCACTGTTATATGTATTATCTCTGGAATCGCTCTTGGCTACCATCAGGAATAATATAGATATAAAAGGAATCTGGGTAGGAGAGACGGAGCATAAGGTGGCAGCTTATGCAGACAATATGCTGTTCTATGTAGGAAACCCAAGGATAACATTGCCATGTTTAATGAAATCTTTAAAAGAATATGGCGAGGTGTCAGATCTAAAAATTAATCCAACTAACACAGAAATTTTAAATATAAACCTTTCACAGACAGAGAAAAAAAGCTACAGGAGGAATTCCCCTTTGTTTGGAAAGAAAGAGAATTAAAATATCTAGGTATAAAATTAACTGCATCTCTAAAGAACTTACACAGAATAAATTACATCCCGTTATTAAATGAGATTAAGGATGAAATAAAGAAACTAGGATGGGGATGTCAGTCATGGGTGGGACGGATAAATCTGATAAAATAGATAATTGTTCCAAAAATCTTATACAAATTTCAAACCAATCAAATTACTGGAGGTGTATTTTAGAATAATTAAAACATTTTAACAAGATTTATATGGAGGAGTAAGAAGCCTAGAATAAGTTATGAAATTCTGAGTAGAGATAAAGAGAAAGGTGGCTTGGGAGTGCCAGACCTGAAAAGATATAACTCTGTAATTTTGGCGAAAATTTATGATTGGACATTTAATGCACAGGAGAAAAGTTGGGTATAAATAGAAAACACTCCAAGTCACATGAATTTATGTAGAATTATTTGAATACCCCCCTCAATATCGTTGATTAACAGAAAGCACAAGTTTGTTTAAACGTAATGTTCTAAGAGTCTGGGATGCTTTGCATAAACACGTAGGATGGGTATATAATTCCCTGTTAATGCCATTAGGATCCACAGAGTTTTTTCCACCGGGTAAGGAAAGTATCACAGAGAAGTGGATAAAGAAGAAAGATGTCCAATTAAGAGATATAATGAAGGGAGAGGAAATAAGTACACTTAATGAATTAGAAAGTAAGAGGAAAACATTTTCCAGGATGGACGAATAGCGATATGGTGAACTGAAACACTTTATAGGGAACCTCCCAAAGCCATTAAGAAAAAAAGAAGATTGGAACCCCTTTGAGCACTTAGTAGATTCATGGGGAGATGGGAAGCATGGGAAGATTTCAAAAATATATAAGATTCTTACAGGATTAGTCACAGGACTACTATTTATAGAGAAATGGGAAAGGGATATAGGAGTAAAAATGGATTAAAAACAAAAGAAAATATACAGTTTAATTCACGGAAATGTAAATATGAGAGAGGTTGAGATGAATTATAAGTGTTTGGCTAGATGGTATATAACACAGAGTGTAGCACTAGAATAAGCGGAGATAATTCACCTTTGTGTTGATGAGGATGTGGAGGGAGAGGTACGATGTTTCACATATGGTGGGAGTGTCACAAAATTCAAGAATATTGGGGGGGTATTGTGTGTTTAATTCAAGAAATAACTGAGATTAATATCTCAAAGGACCCAGAGACCTGTCTTCTATATGGTACCGAGCTTTCAGTAAAAAAATATAAAAAATCAGGGTTATTGTACTATTTGAGTGCAGCGAAGGGCTTGATACCCAAGTTTTGGAGAGGACAACAAGTACCAAAAATAAAGGACTAGGTGGATAGAGTAGAGAAGACGTATAGAATAGAGGAACTTTATCATATAGAGGAAGATAAAATGGAGGTTTTCCGTAAAAGGTGGAAAAAGTGGGAAAAATTTAAAAAAAATCAAGCCTATACCTAGAATATGTGCAATAACTGTAGTATTAAAGTAACATTAAGTGTGGATTAGGAATTATTGAAAAAGAACATAAATGCATAATCAGGGCCGGGAGGGTCGGGTGGGAGGAGTGAGGGAGAGGGGTAAAAGTTTACTAGATAAGTGGTAATGTTTTGATATATGGATATATGAACTTGAAAATAACTTTATGAATATGTGTGTTTTATTAGCTTTTGTATACATGAAATGGTAACTTGAAAAATAAATAAAATATTAAATGGAAAAAAAATAAAGGAGATTGTACCACCAGATAATAACATGTGTTGGTGAGCTTACAGTATAACTAAAGGCAAAAGTTTTTTTTTCTGGTTGGAGTGGAGAGGGATTAGAACCCTGTCAATTTGTATTGTGATCTGTGCCCCCCCGTTAAAGAGATTCACTTTCTCTATTTGTCCAGTTTATCATTATCATTGAAAGAGAAAGTAAAGAAAATCCTAATTTATGGTTTGTACATAGAAAAATAATAGAGGGGAAATCTTCCCATGGGGAGAATAGTTCTGGTAACCTGGGGAGCCCCAAGAAATTCCCTTAATTTGCAGGGATTTCTTTTCACTTCCTGTTTGGCTATAGGACAGGAATTGAAGGGAAATCTTTGAAATCGGACACAGATGGTGAAAAAAAAAATTCTGACAGAGGTTATAATCCTCCTTTGCTCTATCTAAAATGAAAAAAAAAAGTTTTGCCTATAGTTCTACTTTAAGAAAATTATCTTCAAGTGGAGCAGATTTCAGACAACTGGTAATTTGTCCAGGACTGGCTGGCCAAGCATATTTGTTGCTTAATAATTTAAGAGTCACATCTCATTTTGTTAACAATCAAATGGTCAGAAAATGAGTTGTCACTCTTAATTTATTTTAAGATATGCTTTTAATACACATAAAAAAAACATCAGATCTCAATGGGGAAATATATCATGCTGGATATCTATACTGATATGGACTGGGTAATGTGTTAGGAACGTAAGGATGCCCCATCGTTTGATGGAAATGAAAATTATCAACCTACAGAGGACTAAATTCAAAGACAACCTGAAAATCAAAGTGAAAAAATTATGCAGCAGGCTAGTCCATTTTGCTGAAATGTAATTGCAGCAACTCAAAATGGTACTCAGTAGTTTGCATGGACCCCACATTCCTGACAACGTCGGGGCATGCTCCTAATGAGACGATGGATGGTGTCCTGGAGTTTTTCCTCCCAGATCTGGACCAGGGCATCACTGAGCTCATGAAAAGTCTGAGGTGCAACCTGGTGGTGTCAGACCAAGAGGTGTTCTATTGGATTTAGGTCAGGCAAGTGTGGGGACCATTCAATGGTATCAATTCCTTCATCCTCCAGGAACTGCCGGTGTCAGGGAACGAGAAGATCGTCACAGCGCACGAATCTGCACATGCGTAGGATCCCAACAAGGCATACAGTCAGGCGGGCGGGAACTAGGACCCAGGCGCGCCTGTCACCAATGACGGCGCCGGGCAGGCACTAGGACCCAGGCGCTCCTGTCTGTGCCGGGCGGGCTATTTAAACCAGCTCTTGCAATGCTCACATTGCCATATGGTCTTGTTCCTGTTTATCCTGTTCCTGTGAGAGTATCTTGTTGTTGCCGAACCCTGCCTGATCCTGATTACTGCTGACCATCTCCTGCCCTGACTCCTGGCTCATTTGACCATTCTTCTGCCTGTCCCCGATTATCTGATCTGCTGCTGAACCTGGCTTGTGACCTGACCATTCTCTGCCTGCTGCTCTGTACCGCTCTGCCTCCACTGTTACCGACCCGGCCTGTCTGACTCCGCTATTGTTCCAGTGTGTTCCGTCCATCCATCCTGCACGGATCCATCCGTTGCGGTCCGGGCCTGCTCTGCCTCTTCACATCAGGCTCTCACCCTGCTACGTGCCACTGGTGGTTCCCTCTACCACAGCTGGGTCTATCCAGGGGCCGCGACCGGGTCTCAGTCTGCTCCAAGTCCATCCCCACCATCAGGGGCTCTGGTGAACAAGCAGATTGGGGCTTAGACTCCGCGCCCTGGGGAAATCCGGTCTGTGGAGCTCTAGAGCTACCGTTGGTAGGTACCTGACAGCCGGCATACTCTCGCCACATGAGGCCGGGCATTGTCATGCACCACGAGGAACTCAGGACCCACTGCACCAGCATAGGGTCTGACAATGGGTCCAGGAATTTCATCATGACACCTAATGGTATTCAGGGTGCCCTTGTCTAGCCTGTAGAGGTCTGGGCATCCCTCCATGGATATGTCTCCCCAGACCATCACTGACCCACCACCAAAACGGTCATGCTGAATGATGTTTCAGGCAGCATAACATTCTCCATGGCTTCTCCAGACCCTTTCACGTCTGTCACATGTGCTCAGGGTGAACCTGCTCTCATCTGTGAAAAGCACAGGGTGCAAGTGGCGGACCTGCAATTCTGGTGTTCAATGGGAAATGCACAGGGCCCACTAGAGGATGTCGGGCCCTCAGGCCACCCTCATGAAGTCTATTTCTGATTGTTTGGTCAGAGATATTCACACCAGTGGCCTGCTGGAGGTCATTTTGTAGGGTACTGGCAGTGTTTATCCTGTTCCTCCTTGCACAAAGGAGCAGATACCAGTCCTGCTGATGGGTTAAGGACCTTCTACTGTCCTGTCCAGCTCTCCTAGAGTAACTGTCTGTCTCCTGTAATCTCCTCCATGCTCTTCAGAATGTGCTGGGAGACACAGCAAACCTTCTGGCAACGTATTGATGTGCCATCCTGGAGGAGTTGGACTGCCTGTGCAACCTTTGTATGGTCAGGTATTTCTTCATGCTACCGGTAATGATACTGACCCTAGCCAAATGGGAAAAACAGTCAGAAAAGATGAGCCAGTGGCCTCCACCTGTAAAACCATTCCTGTTTTGGGGGTTGTCTCATTGTTGCCCATCTAGTGCACCTGTTGTTAATTTCATTACCACATTAACACCAAAGCAGCTGAAACTGCTTAACAATCCCCTCTGCCACATAACTGACCAGATCAATGTTCCAGTAGTTTAATTGATGATGACATACTCTGATTAAAAACTGTTCCTTTAATTTTTTTGAGCAGTGTGTGTATATATGTATATATATATATATATATTTTTTTTTTTTTGGGGGGATGTGGTGCTACAAGTGATACACAGGGGAAGGTAACGTATATGTTGGTACTGTAATTAAGTCAGCTGTACATTCTGCATCATATCATAAGTGTGCTTAATGAATATGTGAGGTCACCTGCCCAAAAGTTGAAACGGAAATGTCTCTTTCTACACGTTAATGATTTGAAGCAGACTAGCAAATCCACCAAGGAATGGCTAAAAAGCAGGGTTATAAACCATTACATCTATTGATATTTTTATTCTATAAATTATTGAAAAGGCAATTTTTTTCTTGAGTTCATATTCAACTATATCAACTTTATTCTTCAGGCATTCTTTGAATAAAAAGTTTTATGTTTTTGTTTGGATGTTCAAATATGTTGACAAAATCAACAATTACTATGGGGTGTATTAATTCTTTATGCAACTGTACCTTTCTAGCAGCCCTTTTCTTGAACCCCTCCTGCTTCTGCTTCACTGCTCTGTGTCTGCTGCAACTGGCTGGATGGATCAAATACCTGTTTCCCCCACCGCATATAGTGGTTCCTTCTGCCGACTGACCTATAATGATATCCAAGTCAGTGTAAGAAACCACAGCATGTGGCATAAGAAAAAGTATTCCACATACTTAAAAGTGTAAAATACATCCAGCAGCCATGTTTCCAAACATGGCCTCTGGAAGATAAGTATATTGCCTCTTTCTTTAGCAGGTGGGCTTGCTGTACAAGTGGCCCTCTTCTGACAGGGTCACTTTAAGGGCTGGAGACTGCACACTTAACAAAGTGAATGTTCGCTTCTGAATTTGGCAAATAAAGTAAAGACGTGTTTACTTCTAACATTGCAGGTAAAAATCCTGCTTTTAATTTCTTATGTAAATGCGTATTAAATGGTATTCAAGCTCAGTGACATTCACTGAAGATTCTTCATTGGTATTATGCAATGAAAATGTCTTTTCTCTTTTTGTACTTACTGATACTTTGAGCTGGAGAAAGCCAGAAAAGCACCAGGAGCTTATTAGAGATTATAAGCACTTTTAAGGCTTTTTCACTGTTTTTTTGTGTGAGGATCCACTAAAATCCATACTGGACTCATTCCTGCTGTAGGATGCTTTACAGTAAGAGTCCATTTACACCAGAACGTGATGCGAGAAACCCTATTTCTGTGAACATTTCCCTCACTGCATTCAAAATGCACTAGATGGGTTTGCCTGAACTTGATTGCATGGTACTAAAATACCATGTGATTTGGTGCAGTGTGTTTTTGAAAAGTAGCATATGCACTACTTTAGTGTGATCAATTATGATTTCAACCTAATCAAATAAATGGGCAGAAAGGTGCACTGTACTGAGTCACACAGGAATCGTACATGAACATAGACCATGTTCATGTACAATTAACCAGTTGCGGACCGCAGATAGCCAAATGACGACTACACTGTGGCCGGCCAGTTCTGGGAGGGCGTCATAAGATGTCCTCCCAGAACGCTGTCTCCTGCGCGCCTCCGGGGGTGTGCCCCCGGCAATCTCCATGATCATTGTGTCCTACGGACACAGCTGATCGCGTGAAGTGGTAAAAGGCCAATCAGAGCGGCCTTTTACCACGTGATCAGCCGTGTCCAATGACACACTGATCACAGGGAAATGCAATTGCCGGTTCTCGGCTGCACATTCCTCTCGCTGTCAAAGCGTGAGGAAAGTACTACCGAGAACCGGCAGTTGTCAGAGCAGGAATCAGCACCGATCATCCGGGCACTGATGATCAGTGCCCTGATGATCGGTGGCCAGCACTGCCACCCACCAGCTCCTCCCACCGGTGCCCAGCAGTGCCACCCACCAGCTCCGCCCACCTGTGGCCAGCAGTGTCACCCACCTGTGCCCACCAGTGCCACCCACCAGTGCTTATCAGTGCCACCCACCTGTGCCACCTACCAGTGCCCAGCAGTGCCACACACCTGTGCCCAGCAGTGCCACCCACCTGTGCTCAGAAGTGCCACCCACCTGTGCCCACCAGTGCAGCCCAGCAGTGCCCATCAGTGCAGCCCAGCAGTGCCGCCAATCAGTGCCCAGCAATTGCGCCAGTCAGTGCCCAACAGTTGCGCCAGTCAATGCCCAGCAGTGGCGCCAGTTAATGCCCAGCAGTGACGCCAGTCAGTGCTGACTATCAGTACCCATCATCAGTGCCGCCTATCAGTGCCGTTTATCCATGCCACCGCATTAGTGCTGCCTATCAGTGCCGCCTATCAGTGCCCTTCAGTGCTGCATATCAGTGCCCATCAGTGCCGCCTATCAGTGCCCATCACTGCTGCCTCATCAATGCACATCAGTGAAGGTGAAAAATTACCTGTTTGCAAAATTTTATAATAGAAACAAAGATACTTTTTTTTTTTCAAATTTTTTGCAATTTTTTTATTTATAGCGCAAAAAGTAAAACACCCAGTGGCAATTAAATACCACCAAAAGAAAGCTCTATTTATGAGAAACAAATGAGAAAAATTTCATATGGGTACAATCTTGCATGACCGCGCAATTGTCATTCAAAGTGCGACAGCACTGAAAGCTGAAAATTGGCCTGGTAAGGAAGGAGGTATAAGTGCCCGGTAGGCAAGTGGTTAAAGTGTGGACCGACCCTATAATTGACTTTAAAAAATCACAGACCCCTCCAAACGTCCTTTGGAGGGGCTTGTGTGCCATTTTGTTTAAAGAAACCAGCAGGGAAATGTAATTTGCCATTTACTTTCTGCACATCACAGAGATGTGCACCTTCACGGGCAGGTTTAGGGTACCCTCAGGCATGTTATTTAAAAGAGTTGGGCATTTTAATTGTTTCAATTTGAGCATTTAAAAATACTACACTCAGTCAAATGAACATCCCAGGAACCCAGACTGTTAGCCCAGGAAAATGGGCATATTTGATTTGACAGATTAGGCTTGGGTCTGCCATTCAAACTTCTTTGAAGTTCACCGAATTCTGCTCAAACAGAAAACTTGGGCAGTTTGGCTCATCCGTAACGATGATTTAAAAGGATTTTCAATTTATGGTTTGTTCTTATATACTCCTTTGATCCTTAGCGCAGCATATTTTATACACAGATATCTCCCTCACTAGTGCCTGATCTCGTGTTGTAGGCGTATGGTTATCCTTCTCTTATCCATATTGTTTCATTGTTATGACATGGATTATTGTATCTTCTGCAATGCCAATTATCTTGACATTGTTACGATTTTACAGTTTTATGCACAACTGCACTCAATTTGTCAGTCATTGATTTCATACTTCTACCTGTATACATGACTACGGTTGCCACTGTATCTTCTAAAAACAAGCATTTTTCAATAAAAATCTATTGAAATGAAAAGTATTTTCATTATTCTGGTCATTCTGATTGTGGTAATACAAAGGGAGTACGTTATTGAGGCAGGATAGGATATAGAGTGCTATTTAAAGGTATTTTTCGTGAGTTGGAGCCAGGTCTGATGAAGAGGGTACACCCTTGAAATGCATAAACCATTATACACGATTGAGGCAGCAGTTATGTCGACTACAAGGGATTGACAGTGTATCATATGTGCCTATTGGTTTGAGAGACTTTGGATATTATGGATATTTTAATACATGCACTTATATCAAGTACTTTTGTGAGTACAAAATGCCAGTGTGTACACTATGCCAGTGTGCTCTCTATTAATTTTGTAGTGCTGTTTTACTTTTTTTATGTTTGTCACAAATAAATATTGAAATTATATGGAGGATTTTGCACAGAAACTGTGGATTTATACATAGATTTTAATATTATTATTTATGCCCTATACCTATTTGTATAATGTATACCAATTTATGTTAGTTTGTCTGTAATTTGTAGCATTGTATTAATTGTATCTGTTTTTTTTTGTTATACGTATAGTTTATACATATTGCAGTAAAGCTTCTGACTGGGGATTATTAGTGAATAGCTCTGTTAACAATACTTTTTCAAGTTATAAAATTCTTGAAAAGGGTATGCATTGTGTATAGCTGACTTCAATCATGGGTGTTCTGTTATTCTGGAATGTAGAGGTATCTCTAATGGGAACCAGCTAGGTTTTGTTTAGTATTTTTTAATGTACATTTTATGATGAAACATAGCACTTGACTATTTTTCATGTCCAATACCTTCAGTAAAATAAAAATAATTAAAATCTGTGTAATAAATTGCTAACATTACATATAGGTTGGGTCCAATACAAAAGGTGAATACACAAATTATGCAGTTTAAGGAAGGATAAAGAATGGTTACACTTTTAAAATAACTTTACTCTCGTAATGTAAGTGACACTAATAAACTAAATCCCCATGGGAATTTTAAGACAAAAGGTGTTGCAATTGCTTTCATAAAATCATGTCTTTATTAGTATCCAATAAAATTCATAACAATAAAAATAATGGCTGATATATGAAGAGTTTGTACAATCCACATGAGTACTCATAAAACCCAAAATGGGGACAATTACCAAAACATCATCATATGTTGCTTGGTGCCGTAAATCCTAGATAATGGGATGCACCCTTGTTCTTTCTCAGGTGTTGATGGGTAAATATTATTTATCAGTGATATCTAACAGTAAATCTATTGAGAAATATAGTTCACAAAACATGCCAATACAATAAACTTTTCAAATACAAAAAAACTGAGAATCAGTCGAGTGAGTTAAGAACAAGTGCTAGTAGACTTCTCATCTTATACCACCATCTGGTCACATAAGCCCGCCTAACAGGAAAGGCATGCACACCCTGAGGTCACCCAAACCGAATAGAAAGGATTTGCTAAACTATATGTAGGATGTATTTATTAAGTATATGGAAAAGAGCCTGACTTGGAAAGGGGAGGTCCAAAACACCAGTAAAATACAAAGCAAAAAGAGAAAAAGAAACAGGTATTCCAATTACAAAAAGGTCCTCCAAAATGTTACTACATCTCCAAATGTATAAACATGTACAAATATGTCCATATATGGTTTCGGTAATCCCATTAAATATCTCCCATGGCTGTGTCAGGATACCATAATAATCCAAGTTCAAATAGCAATATATAGATATTTAAAAATAAAAAAATAATTTACCTCAAAGCAACAACAAATAGCTGCCATAAAAATAAAAAAAAACTTACATAGCCACAGCTAGTACAACATCATCAGGAGTTCAGCCATCATCACGGCAGTGGTGTAAAAATCAGCACTTCTCAGCCCTGAAAAGCTGCTCCAAAATATATTAGTAATAGTCCCCAGGGTGACACCTCCCCAGTGGGATGTATCCGGTCATGGCCAGTAAACTCAGATGTAAATGATTAATAATAATAATAATACAATAATAATATTTACATGTCCCACAGAATAAGTAAAAAGGATCGAAAACAGCTTGTCCTCTAATATCCTCCGGCACCACGCCACCTGATGGCACGCAATGACTTCATCACTTCAGAAGTTCTCCAACTCCTAATGCACGTACCACCCCATCGCTACGCTAACATCACCTGCAGAGGAAATACACCGGTTTCCACAACCCCACCCACTGCACAGTGCAGATGGATGCCAGGAGGAAGGGTAGTAGTTCTTCTTTTTTCCAATTACTTTGAATAGATTACTGGTTAATTTCCCGGGAAGGGAATCCCCTCTGTTCACAGAGACCTTTTCCTGGGTGGAGGCACTGCCAACTTTATTATTAAAGCCACTCTTCCAATTTGCAAAGGTTCTGGTGATCTTATTTACCTACAGATTAGTGCAATATCCTGTTGGAAAGGACCATTCCTGAACCCTCCCCTCCCCAGAAGAGTGCTACACACCCTCTTCCCTTGTGTAGATGACCAACATACCTGGGACTGCTGGTGGGTGCTGCCATCTTGGATACAATGTAAGAAGCCCCAGAAAATTCAGAGCTGTCACTCAAGAGATACTCTGTAGAATTACCCTTCAGTCCTCTGCGGCAACTACATAAAAGCTTAGGTGAAGGTAGGGGCTAAAGAGCTTGACAAGTAAACTGAGTAATTTGACATTTGCAGAAGAATAGAGAGCTATGACATGAAAGAAGACAAGGGGCTGTGCTAGGGAACTGACTCCTGAGTGATCACATTTTTTTAACAAGTTCAAGACCCATGATGAAGTGAATACAAAATTATTTGTGGAAAGGTAAACACTACTATTAAGCATTTAAAATACTTGGCTTTTTGCGCTTCTGCTTGGGTCTTTAAAAGCAATCTGCAGACACATGTGGAAGGCTTTAGTCTCTAACTGCTCAAAAGAAATCATCCAAGGGTTATATGCTTTTAAGGCTAAGTTACAATTGGCTAGCAAGGATCAGTCCAGATGGACGTAGCTAAGGGGATTTTAGAGTTGTATTCATTTTTCATTACCTGGGGCTGTTTTACTTTGCAATTTGTTTTTTGTACACTCTGTGGAAGACATAGGCTATATAGAAATGATCATTTATGGCTCTTGGCATTGCAAGCACTGAATCAACTAGGTAAAAACAGCAGAATAACATTTAATTTTTATTTTTTATCACAACGTTGCACTTATTCTTTAAAGTCTCATGTCAGAACAATGAATGGACAGTTCTGTGTGTATAGTTTTTCCGGCATAGTGATTGATAGACCCTTAAGGGACATGGGTCTATTGTATTAAATAAGAGCAGATCTTACCCAATGATCCATACAAAATCGGGTCATTAAAATGTTTATCTGCATGACTGCATAATGCAAAGGAAACTTCATTTCTGATTTATAAATGGCCTGTAAATGTATTTTGTATTCATATTATTGTATTTGTAATAACCCTGATGAATTGATGTGTCTACACTTCACAAGATTTTCTTCTCACATAGGCAAGGAGCTGAATCAACCCTTTACTCACCCTATATTTGCCACATATGATCGCTTTACTGCCTTTTTTTCTCTATTCCAGACTTCTCAGGAGTACCTGCTATGAGCAAATATATTATACAGACAGATGAGGAGATCTACTGAAATTACTAGAAAAAACATGACATTTAGGGTATAGCCAAGGGATGTTGCTAGGATTGTGAAAGATTCAAAACACCATTGGGCATACTCGGGAAAAAGCACTGTCAGCTTGGCTAGATTGCAACAAACAATGTGAGTGGCTAAAATGGTGATTGTTACATGAGCCTATTCTTGTATACATTGCGTATTTGCTGCAGCCAGTGTACCCATAATATGCATATCTCACACATTCACATAAACTTCAGGACAAATTACCTATGCTTTTTTTCTGCACATAAAATATAGGCATAGAATTAACACTTTTCTGAGCGCACCAAAAGAAAGAAGTTTTATATAATAAAGGATTAGTTATCAGTCAGCAACTGTTGAAACGATAAGCCCATTGGTCATTAATATGTAATTTATAGTGGGGAAAATAATTATTTGATCCCCTGCAGATTTTGTAGGTTTTCCCACTTACAAACAAATGAAGGGTCCATAATTTTTTTTATCATAGGTGTATTTTAAATGATAGAGACAGAATATCAACCAAAAATCCAGAAAAAACACAGAATACAAATGTTATAAGTTGAGTTGAAGTTCAGTGAGTAAAATAAGTATTTGATCCCTTACCAACCAACTCCATGCAAGATTTCACTTCATGGGGTGAGGATTATCATGAGAAAAGTGGAGTATCAGCCCAGAACTACACGGGAAGAGCTTGTGAATGATCTCAAGGCAGTTGGGACCACAGTCACCAAATGAACCATTGGTAATACAATATGCCGCCATAGATCGAAATCCTCAAGAAGGCACATGTACAGGCCCATCTAAAGTTTGCCAATGAACATCTAAATGATTCAGAGAAGGACTGGGAGAAAGTGCTCTGGTCAGATAAGACCAAAATTGAGCTCTTTAGCATTAACTCGACTCGCCATGTTTGGAGGAAGAGAAAAACTGACTATGACCCTAAGAACACCATCCCTACAGTCAAGTATGGAGGTGGACACATTATGCTATGGGGCTGTTTCTCTTTTTCTCTGCTAAAGGTACAGGCTGACTTTGCCACATTGAGGGGCCAATGGATGGGGCCATGTATTGTAAAATCTTGGATGAGAACCTTCTTCCCTCAGCCAGAACACTGAAGATGGGTCATGGATGGGTCCTCTAGCAGGACAATAACCCAAAACATACCGCCAAGGCAACAAAGGAGTGGCTCAAGAAAAAGCACATTAAGGTCATGGAGTGGCCTAGCCAGTCTCCAGACTTTAATCCTATAGAAAATTTATGGAGAGACCTGAAACTTTGAGTTGCCAAGTGAGAGCCAAGAAACCTTATGGATTTAGAGAAGATCTGTAAAGAAGAGTGGACTAAAATCCCTCCTACTAAGTCATGTTTTGCTTGGGGATCAAATACTTATTTTACTCACTCAATTGCAGCTCAATTTGCATCATGTGTTTTTATCTGGATTTTGGTTAATATTCTATCTCTATGATTTAAAATACACCTGTGATACAAATTATAGACCCTTTATTTGTTTGTAAGTGGGCAAACTTACAAAATCTGTAGGATATCAATTAATTATTTTCCCCACTGTACAATGCTGAATCACACGACAAAGTACAGCGGTCAGGAGTAAGTACTCTCCGGTATTGGTAGTCAGTGGTAAGTACCCCCCTCAGAGTTCGTAATCAGTGGTGAGTGCACCCTTGGGGATTCTTTTCAACAGGTGCTCTAGTCATGCATCTGCATTCAACTGGAAAACGCAACGGTTGACCTAAAGGTGTTGGAAGTAGAGGGGGGCATTCGATTAGCAAATATTATACTCTCGGTCTTGACATCAGTTATAGGAAATCCTAAATTCTCCTGTTTTATTCTGATGGGACCTATGTAAGGTTTCTTAATTCTAACTGTAACACCCAGCTATTATTCAGACTTCAGGATGTTAAAAGATACACAAGGTGGTAGTGCCCTGCAACTCAGTGGCACACACTCTGGTGAGAAGCTCTATCGATTTTGTTGGCTGAACCACAGGACTTTGCTGGAAGGCATCTAATTTAAAGACTACCTTTCCCAGAGGAGCTGGTGTGTAGGCGGAGGCATTTATATGTAGAAGCCCGGAACCCGGGGACAGGAAGTGAGCTGGGAGAGAGTTGAAAGGAAGGTATTGAGAGAAGGCTGCGTGGAACACCGGAGGACTGGACCATGCTGCAGAGTGAGAGAATGAAGAAAAAGGGAGGAATAAC
This sequence comes from Staurois parvus, assembly GCF_062004578.1. Lineage (NCBI taxonomy): Eukaryota > Metazoa > Chordata > Amphibia > Anura > Ranidae > Staurois > Staurois parvus. The sequence continues at coordinate 3,508,704 of NW_028318246.1, read as the reverse complement.
TGACTAATGACATTGCCAAAGAGTCTGGAGAGCTACCCTGTCCAGTGACTCAAAGTGACTCAAAGTGCTGCTGTCAAGAACGAACTCTGCAGGAGGAACCACAGGACTGATGGGGGCCCTCATGTACAGAGAGACTGCCAATGACCATTATGTGATGCCATGAACCAGATGACAGGGCAAGCCTGGAATGTGATTGAAATTGAAATGTGATTGAAAATTCCCTGTAAAATCCTGGATCCTCCAGACATTGTGGTGGAGCTTTTCTTCTCTGAAGTGGGATTTATTGTTCCGGGGTCTCTCCTCACTTTAGATGCTTAAAGGGTAAATCCATTTTCATGGGGAAAAAAATAATAATATAATGTATACGATTGCAACACAAGTCAAATCGTAATTGAATATTATCAAAAATTACCTTTTCTTTTCAATCTGCAGTGCTGTCATTTTCTGTAAAATTCAATGCAATATGGCTACTGGAGGCATTCTGTACACAGATAGTATACAGAACAACCTCCAGAAATGTAATTTCCAGTTTGTGTGACTGGCTTCCTGATTTTCCCAGAAGTCAGCACTAAGATATAAATTAGATTTTGAGCATTCACTGCAACAAAAATTTTGATCATTTTTGGTGAGATACTCTCAAATGGAAATCACATCTAAAGGGATACAGACCCTGCAAGTTTCCTCATTAGAGCCCTCCAGGTGCAGCAGCTGATTGTTAATTATAAAATAATTCCTATTCACATTCACTTTGCACATGGACACAGACAAAAAGTAGGAATCTGCCACAAAGTTTGTTAAAATCCCTGCAATGTACGAAGATCACCCAGAGGGGAATGTTTTTTCTCAACAAAAATGGAGTTACTTTTTAACCACCTCCTGCCCGCAATATAAGGTAATGATGGGCACAAGGTGGTTCTCTCGTTCTGGGAGGACGTCATATGACGTCCTCCCACTCTAACCGCGTATGCGCGCCCCCCGGGGACACAGCGGATCACCGATCAATGGAAAGAGCCGATGACGTTGGCTCTGTCATGTGATCAGCTGTGTCCAATCACAGCTGATCACATGTAAATAAGGAAATGCTGGTTATCGGCATTCCTCTCCTCACGAGCTGTCACACTGACAGCTCGTGAGGAGAGGCGAGCTGGTAATCGGTATTACTCAGAGGGGACATGCACACTGATATAAAAAAAATGATAAAAACTTCATATGGGTACAGTGTTGCATGACTGCGCAATTGTCATTCAAAGTGCGACAGCACTAAAAGCTGCAAATTGTCCTGGGCAGGAAGGGGGTAAAAGTGCCCTGTAGGGAAGTGGTTAAGTAATTTATGTTAACAGGCTTACTACCAAATGGGATGATGTTGTTCTTACCTTTAGGGATTTCGCTGACAGATTTTATGTTTGGATCCCTGTTTGAGTTAATTGAAGTGACTATTTGCCTGGTATTGGCCATAACTTTGATTTGTCACTATCGGCAAAGTCCCTTAAAGGGTCCACCTGGCACCCTGCTTGAGTGCCTCTGTCAGAGAACTGCTTCCTTGCCGCTGGGACACAGGACCAAGGTATTATTTCTGGGCATTGCACCCAAGAATTAGGCAACACTAACTTAGGTGCAACAAGGAACCTTTCATTGAACAGAAATACAGGTTTTGCCGATACCTCAGCCGGGATTTAAGAGTTGTCAGCTGATACTTCCCGATAGTCCCAGGCAAAATGAACCCAGTCCTGCTGCTGAGCAGAGTCTAGCAGCCATCTGTAGATGATCTTCAGCTCCCATTCCAGAATTGCTGGAAACTCCAAATCTTCCTGTGCCCAGAGCACTTCCGAGATGTTCAGCATCTGGTCTCTGTTATCCATGATTTCCTCCAGCTGCCACTACAGCCCCAAGCTGCTGTAGCCAAAGCCTTCCATCGGGCTGTCATCTGCTGTCCAAGGGCACACTTGGGCTACATACCAGCAGAGGGCTCTGTAGCTCTAGTCCATCTCTGCTGGGACCAGCCTGCTTAACTCAGCTGTCCACTCCTTGTGCGGTTGTTCCCCCAAAACCAGCACCAGCACCTTGCACTGTGACCAATATCTTTCCTGGATGGAGGAGAGAATTTTTCCCTGGTGGCACTACTCGCAGTTTAGTGCTTCCTTCCAGAATTTCCAGGGGGCAGAGTCATACCATCCCAGCAGGACCTGCTCTGGCACTGGTCCCCTGTGCTGCATCTGCATCTCTTGCAGCCTCCTTCCGAATTCCTCTTTCATGGCGGCTGGTATCTGTTCCTCTCCTCTTCTGCTAACCAGACCTGAGATCCTGGTGGTGATTTGGATGTCCCAGAATGCAGGAATCATTCCACTGCCAATAAATGTGACGGACTGCCGGGCACCCCGCTTGAGTGCCTTTGTCAGAGAATTGCTTCCTCACATCTGGGACACTGTGTCAGGGTCCTGTCCAAGGCAGACGCTCTTGAAGATCTGGCATTTCTGCCAGTACTCTGCATGCCTGCAGAAGGACACATCAGCCTCAGTTTGGTGCCAGACGGACTTTATAAGGAGGCTCATCGCTTCCTCAAGTTGCTTGATGATCTCTAGCTCCCCGTGCCCTGTTCCTGTTGCCTGTGACTTTGACCCGTGATTTCCTGTTACCGATTCAGCTTGCTTCTGGACCTGTTTACTCTGCCTTACCCCCTGATCTGACCTCGGCCTGGCTTACGGATACTCTCTCTCTCTTGCTCCCCTGTGTATGACCTCGGCTATCCCCTCTGACTACATCTGCTCTGATTCCCATCTGGTACCTGACCTTGGCTTGAACCGACTACCCAGTAAACATCTATATCCCGGAAGGGCTTGCATACCACGCACAGGCACCTCCTGTCTGCAGACCTATCTCCGTGCACCAACTGTGCTTCTGAGTGGACCACCAACCAGCACTCCTACAGGCGACCTGTGCAACTTTGGGCCTGACTCCCGCTGTCCCACTTTCAAGGGAGTCCGGAATTTAGCTGCAAGGGAAGCCCTCTCTCCATTGGCCTCCATCCCCAGGTACATGATACACTGGACCAAGGTATTATAGTTGGGCATTGCACCCAAGAACTAGACATTAGCTTAGGTGCAACAAGGAACCCTTTATTGAAAAAAATAAAGGTTTTTATACACTTCAGAAATAGGGGTAGCCCCCATATGAACAATAAAGACAAATATTACACATTAGGATAAACACCCCACACTGATTAGATGATGAGGTAAAGCTGACACCAGAATAATCCCATCATGTGGGAACCAACAGTCAGAAATAATAGGTGACTCAATTAACTCAACAATGTGTCAAAGGCACAACAGTAAACACATCACACTTTAATAATTACATTAAATATTATTAAATAATTCATTACAGCAAGAGACCTCAGCATCAGGTTTTTAGCTGATTATATTAACATCTGCTCTGAGTCTAGGAGGGGGTTGAAGCAGTCAAAGGTGGTTTGGGCACAGAGGCCCCAAATCTGTATACTGGTCCTCAAGTTATCAGAGTCTGTGTGTTCAGAGGAGACATGCACTTGAACCTGAACTATAACTACTCCAAAAGGTCCACTAGGCACACATAGAAAAAGAATCCCCTCAAATGCAAGGGCCCATAGTCAGTTGGCAAGAGGCTAGCCTGCTGTCCCCTCCAAAAGACCCTGTCCCAGTTGGGTCTATTACAGGGACCCTTTTATCTTCAGGGTAAGCGTTTATGCCATTGACTGTAGAAAAAAATGTCTGGTGCTTTACACCTAAGCTGAGACAGCCTGCTGCAAGCATCTTTTTACTCACGTGTTGCTGATGCCTATTCATATGTGTAGGGCACTTTGACTACATTCCTGGGACATCAATGATTCAACAAAGAACATCTGACTTTGTTGTCCTTTGAAGGAAATTGACTGTTAAGACCTGCTCTTGACACTGTCATTAGCAATGCCACTGGTGGTCAGAGTGTAACCCTGCCTCAAAGGAGGAGGTTAGTGGAAGAAGTGAAACAGCCCTCTTCTCCCTTTACTACTATGTCAACAGTGGCACATGGGCAGTAAGAGCTGTCCCTCCCACTCAAGCTCCAGGGCTTGAAGCCAGAGGTCCTCTAACTCCCTTACTTAATTTTCAGCATGAAAAAAAAACGTCTGGTGTCCTGCCCCCTTTGTGCATTTTCTCAGACTTGCACTTTCTTTTCAAATATGGTTTCACCTTCTGTCGTATTTGGTACTCCTTAGTCTTATCCCTCTCCTGAAGAAACTCTAAAAGCAAAACTTTACTCATAACAATTGATAAAAAATAATGTTTTTTTAGCAAGAAACATACATTCCACATTAATAATTATGCAACCAAAAATAGCTTGTGCTGTAAATAGCCTCCAGCAATATTCCTTTTTCTTCTTGCTGGAGGCTGCCGTTTTGTTGAAACCCAGAGCCCTGAGCAGCAGTTAAAACAGAACTAAACCCGCCTATCCTTTTCAGCCAAGGAAGCTGCCATCTGTTTTATCTGCAACTGCCATCTGCACCACAGATGATCTGGGGAAAAAGGACTCCTCTGTTCAGTGCTCCAGCCTATTTAATCGAAACCCCACCACCTTCTGGGCACACCCCCTGCCCTGCTAAATATTCAGACTTGATATTTAGATTCTCCCGCTATAAGCTCTATAAGCTTCTCTTAGACTCAGGGGGAAGCAGTCAAGCTCTCAGCCTTTGGAGCTTTGAACAGTGTTAGTCTAGAAACCATCATGGGACCCTCAATCAAGGTGCTTTTCCCTTTTGGTGAATGGTTGATTGGTCCTTCAGTCTTTGCTAGTTGAGTGAGGCTCATCATTCTTTCAGATGGCAGCTTCCTTTAGAGGTGAATATTTGTTCTGTTCTGGAGCATCAGGTTGATTTTCAGAGCCCTCCCCTTAGCCATGGTATTTTCCCTATTTGCCTAGCCTTTTCTACATCTAGCTTTGGTTCAGGTTTTGGTTACTTCTATATACTAATACAATGATCTTCATAACTGTTGAACCTCTCAGTGGCTGTTGTCCATCATTCAGTTAAACCGATTTTGTACATTCTGACTGTTTCAGTAGTTCAGAATTCCTGTGTCTGTCAATTGATGATAAAGAAAACAAGATATCTGTACTTAGTTTAAAATAATTTTATATCATTGACAGACACAGGTCATGCCCCTCAGTGGTATTGACCCACTGTACTGTTTTCCCACAGAACTAGGACATGAAAGGTAAAGGTGGAGTTATACAGGAGTCTTGCATATAATTCTTTTGTTTTCCAGTGTTCCAATCTTCTGTAGCTGGCAGTATAACCTGTTTCAAAATATCTGTGTCCCTCAATGGACGTGATGAAAAATATTTTACTGCAAATGCAAAAATCTTAATTTTCTGAATACACTGCTCAAAAATATTAAAGGAACACTTTGAAAACACAAAGATATCATGCTGGATATCTATGCTGATATGGACTGGGTAATGTGTTAGGAACATAAGGATGCCCCATCGTTTGATGGAAATGAAAATTATCAGCCTACAGAGAACTGAACTCAAAGACACCTTGAAAATCAATGTGAAAACATGACACAGCAGGCTAGTCCATTTTGCTGAAATGTAATTGCAGAAACTCAAAATGGTACTCAGTAGTTTGTATTGCCCCCATGTGCTTGTATGCATGCCTGACAACGTCAGGGCATGCTCCTAATGAGACATCAGATGGTGTCCTGGGGTATTTCCTCCCAGATCTGGACCAGGGCATCACTGAGCTCCTGGACAGTTTGAGGTGCAACCTGGTGGCGGCATCGGTTGGACCGAAACATGATATCTCAAAGGTGTTCTATTGGATTTAAGTCAGGCGAGCGTGGGGGCCATTCAATGGTATCAATTCCTTCATCCTCCAGGAACTGCCTTCATACTCTCGCCACATGAGGTCGGGCATTGTCGTGCACCAGGAGGAGCCCAGGACCCACTGCACCAGTGTAGGGACTGACAATGGGTCCAAGGATTTCATCCCGGTACCTAATGGCAGTCAGGGTGCCCTTGTCTAGCCTGTAGAAGTCTGTGCGTCCCTCCATGGATATACCTTCCCAGACCATCACTAACCCACCACCAAAACGGTCATGCTGAACAATGTTACAGGCAGCATAACATTCTCCATGGCTTCTCCAGATCCTTTCACGTGTGTCACATGTGCTCAGGCTGAAGCTACTCTCACCTGTGAAAAGCACAGGATACCAGTGGCGGACATGCCAATTCTGGTGTTCAATGGCAAATGCCAATTGAGCTCTATGGTGCCGGGCAGTGAGCACAGGGCCCACAGGAGGACGTTGGGCCCTCAGGCCACCCTCATGAAGTCTGTTTCTGATTGTTTGGCCAGAGACATTCACACCAGTGGCCTGCTGGAAGTCATTTTTTAGGGCTCTGGCAGTGTTCATCCTGTTTCTCCATGCACAATGGAGCAGATACCGGCCCTATTGATGGGTTAAGGAACTTCTACGGCCCTGTCCAGCTCTTCTAAAGTAACTGCCTGTCTCCTGGAATCTCCTCCATGCTCTTGAGACTGTGCTGGGAGATACAGCAAACCTTCTGGCAATGGCACGTATGGATGTCCCATTCTGGAGGAGTTGGACTGCTTGTACAACCTCTGTAAGGTCCAGGTATCACCTCATAGCTACCAGTAGTGACACTGACCCTAGCCAAATTCAAAACTAGTGAAAAACAGTCAGAAAAGATGAGTAGGGAAAAAATGTCAGTGGCCTCCACCACTAAAATCATTTCTGTTTTGTGGGTTGTCTCATTGTTGCCCATCTAGTGCACCTGATGTTAATTTCATTAACACCAAAACAGCTGAAATTGATTAACAACTCCCTCTGCTACTTAACTTACCAGGTCAATATCTCAGGAGTTTAATTGACTTGATGCTATACTCTCATTAAAAAGTGTTCCTTTAATTTTTTTGAACAGTGTATTTTCTTTTTGTAAAAAATATAGTAGATGTAGCAGAAGAATGTAGTAGAAAGTAGGTTATAAATACACAATTCTGCATTATATATAAACTGTATATGATATATTGTCACTTGTAGATTATATAAATAAAATAAATAATACAAAAAGAGAAAAGCTTGCTAAGAAAAACCTTCTGCAGTACCTGGTGTGCTGGATGTTGGTCCTCTGCTGTGCGCTGTGATCCCTTCTGCTGGTCCCTACATAACTACTGTGTCTTGTATTGGGAGTTTTAGAAAATAATAGCTACCTGGCTGAAATTCAAAAGTTTCTTTAATGACAATAAATTACAAAAGGTTTTTGTAGAAATTGTATTTAGCAATTTAAAACACGTGTACTTACCCTTTAACAATTTGCTTAGTGTGACTATTTTAGGTTGAAATGTGGGGAAATAATAATACATAAGGAAAAAAAAACTTTAAATATCTTACATAATACCCCAGGTTTTACCAAATGAGGGTTATGTCATGGGCCTTCCAGCAAAATCCTGGGAAAATTTAGTATGCACACACTCCTAATGTGAAACTTTACTGCATCAAAGCACCACAAAGCAAAAACGCTGTTTAGTTTATTTTTAATATTCAAAGCAGACTCACTCATCCAACCATGTCTCCATGCTTTATTTTGCTCAGAAATCACTTTGTAAAACACACCTTTAGCATTTCTGTCTGTGGTCATCTTGAGTAAGGGCAGATGATTCATGTAGCATTTACTTCCTGGAATCTATTTTCCCTTAGCTCAGGCATGCAGACAGGAGGGTGTGCTTAGCTGAGAAAACCCTTCCTCCCCTCCTGAAGACTTCCAGGATGTATGACATCATTTGACTAGGCCTGGAAACCAGGAAGTAACTTGAGGGCAGCACAGTGGCTAGGTGGTTAGCACTTCCGCCTGGCAGTACTCGGGTCATTGGTTCAAATTCAAACCACGGCACCACCTGCCTGGCGTTTTTTATGTTCCCCCTGTGCCTGCGTGGGTTTCCTCCGGGTACTCCGGTTTCCTCTCAAACTCCAAAGACATGCTGGTAGGTGAATTGGCTCCTGTCTAAATTGGCTCTAGTATGTGTATGTATGAATGTGAGTTAGGGACCTTAGATTGTATGCCCCTTGAGGGTTAGGGACTGATGTGAATGAACAATATATATGTAAAGCGCTGCATAAACTGATGGTGCTATATAAGTACCTGAAATAAATAAATAATAAGTAATGTAAAACAGTTTAAAGAAAATTATGATATACCTTCCTATTTATTTATTAATGCTAGCAGCATAAGGATTTAAAACAGTGTTGACTGAGAGGGTAAAGTTCCCAATAATTATGCAGGAGTACCTTCATGTGAGGCTTTGGCTCTTCAGATTCCTCCAGAATCTTTCTGCAGGGCTAGTGATATAATCCTTGCCTATGGACCATGGGTATCATTTTTGTTGGTTATGTTTTAGAGAAGACACTAGTAGCTTGTGATGAGGCAGAACTTGGTTTACTTGTGTGGCTTAAGTTGCAAACATACAACACATTTCAGCAGACTGTAACAGCAGACATCTTGGTTTTGGAGAGAAAGAAGAGAGAGAACCAACAAGTTTTACTCATATGCACAACTGGTAACCTTAGTGTACAGTGCCATCTACTGGTCAAGTGATATTAACACAAAATACTGTATATAGTACATGCTGTTGCATTCCCAAACATTTTTACATGGGGGAGTGAGCAGGGGTCTAATGTACTGTATAAAGGAACCTTGTATATGGATGGAAGGGCTGCTTTAGAAATATGTTAATGTACAATAAAATGAATCAAATAAAACTAAAAAATGTCAAACTTAAATGTCAAATAAATATGGAACAGATGTCCAAACTATCTACCAACAAATTGTTTATTTGCTCAAAAAGGCTATCTAAAGGTCCAAGAATCATTTAAATACTTTAAGAATCAAAGACTCAACCTCTATTTAAAAAATATTGCTTACAAGCAGTATCTCTATGTATCTGTCAGATTCTACTAAATCATAAAAACACCTCTGTGAACTGGATGAATACATTTTTTAATGTTAGCTTCCATGCCACATTTGAATATTATTCTCATAACTAACCTCTCAATATTCATCTTGCTTCTCCTCCTGTTTCTGTATCGTAGCATCTCCAAAAATGTACACGTAAACCTCTAAATGGTTGACTTCGAAATATCAAGTGAAGACTATCCATCTTTGCTGTGATGGATCTCTGTATATTTATTTTCTATTTAGACCTCTCAGTGCAGTAATTATTTTGACCTTTATGGTTTAAAAACATGTGTGCCACTTATTACGAGCTGAAAGCAGCAAATTAATTCTTGTCGCTGTTCTTATGGATGAGTAAGAAGCATGAAAAATAATCCTTATCTAACAGCATCTCAGAAATGTTTCTTTTTCTGGATTGCAGAGTATTATATCCCAAAATGTATTGCAATAATCTCATTATCAAGCAAAACATGCTTTAGTTTAAAGGATTTCATATTTATCTATCATGCTTTACTCTGTTGTTTTTTATGAGTTTTAATAAACTAGTCTTTTTTATATTTTTCTGCATGGTAGATTCAAACGATATTGGAATGAAAGGAGATTAGCAACTAGTTAGAGGTTTTTATTAGAGATGAGCGAATTATTCAAAAATTCGATTCGGTTGATTCGCCGAATTTCAGGAAGAAATTCGATTCGATGCGAATTTATTTGCTACGAAGTTAACTTATAAAAAGGGTTTCTAGGCTTCAGAGAGCCTTTAAATTAGTGCAGAACACTGTACCTTTAATTTAAATGCCCTTGGAGATGAGGAAGGAGAAGGAGAAGGAGAAGGATGAGAAGAAGGAGAAGGAGAAGGATGAGAAGAAGGAGAAGGAGAAGGATGAGAAGAAGGAGAAGGATGAGAAGAAGGAGAAGGAGAAGGAGGAGAAGGAGAAGGAGAAGGATGAGAAGAAGGAGAAGGAGAAGGATGAGAAGAAGGAGAAGGAGAAGGATGAGAAGAAGGAGAAGGATGAGAAGAAGGAGAAGGAGAAGGATGAGAAGAAGGAGAAGGAGAAGGATGAGAAGAAGGAGAAGGATGAGAAGAAGGAGAAGGAGAAGGATGAGAAGAAGGAGAAGGATGAGAAGAAGGAGAAGGAGAAGGATGAGAAGAAGGAGAAGGATGAGAAGATGGAGAAGGAGAAGGATGAGAAGAAGGAGAAGGAGAAGGATGAGAAGAAGGAGAAGGATGAGAAGAAGGAGAAGGATGAGAAGAAGGAGAAGGAGAAGGATGAGAAGAAGGAGAAGGATGAGAAGAAGGAGAAGGATGAGAAGAAGGATGAGAAGAAGGATGAGAAGAAGGAGAAGGATGAGAAGAAGGATGAGAAGAAGGAGAAGGATGAGAAGAAGGATGAGAAGAAGGAGAAGGATGAGAAGAAGGAGAAGGATGAGAAGAAGGATGAGAAGAAGGAGAAGGATGAGAAGAAGGATGGGAAGAAGGAGAAGGATGAGAAGAAGGAGAAGGAGAAGGATGAGAAGAAGGAGAAGGATGAGAAGAAGGAGAAGGAGAAGGATGAGAAGAAGGAGAAGGAGAAGGATGAGAAGAAGGAGAAGGAGAAGGATGAGAAGAAGGAGAAGGAGAAGGATGAGAAGATGGAGAAGGAGAAGGATGAGAAGAAGGAGAAGGAGAAGGATGAGAAGAAGGAGAAGGAGAAGGATGAGAAGAAGGAGAAGGAGAAGGATGAGAAGAAGGAGAAGGAGAAGGATGAGAAGAAGGAGAAGGATGAGAAGCAGGAGAAGGAGAAGGATGAGAAGATGGAGAAGGAGAAGGATGAGAAGAAGGAGAAGGAGAAGGATGAGAAGAAGGAGAAGGATGAGAAGAAGGAGAAGGATGAGAAGAAGGATGAGAAGAAGGATGAGAAGAAGGAGAAGGATGAGAAGAAGGATGAGAAGAAGGAGAAGGATGAGAAGAAGAAGGATGAGAAGAAGGAGAAGGATGAGAAGAAGAAGAAGGATGAGAAGAAGGAGAAGGATGAGAAGAAGGAGAAGGAGAAGGATGAGAAGATGGAGAAGGAGAAGGATGAGAAGAAGGAGAAGGATGAGAAGAAGGAGAAGGATGAGAAGAAGGAGAAGGAGAAGGATGAGAAGAAGGAGAAGGAGAAGGATGAGAAGAAGGAGAAGGATGAGAAGAAGGAGAAGGAGAAGGATGAGAAGAAGGAGAAGGATGAGAAGATGGAGAAGGAGAAGGATGAGAAGAAGGAGAAGGATGAGAAGAAGGAGAAGGAGAAGGATGAGAAGAAGGAGAAGGATGAGAAGAAGGAGAGGGATGAGAAGAAGGATGAGAAGAAGGATGAGAAGAAGGAGAAGGATGAGAAGAAGGATGAGAAGAAGGAGAAGGATGAGAAGAAGAAGGATGAGAAGAAGGAGAAGGATGAGAAGAAGAAGAAGTATGAGAAGAAGGAGAAGGATGAGAAGAAGGAGAAGGATGAGAAGAAGGAGAAGGATGAGAAGAAGAAGAAGGATGAGAAGAAGAAGAAGGATGAGAAGAAGGAGAATTCCAAGCCGGCAAAAAGTGTATCTGCAGAGCTCCGCTATTTCTTAGGCTATTTCTGACAGTTCTGTGACATTCACTCCATACAGCGGTTGAAACATTGTATCTATTTGTTTCCATAAATGGATCCATTTATGGAAACAAATAGATACAATGTTTCAACCGCTGTATGGAGTGAATGTCCCAGAACTGTCAGAAATAGGCTATTTCTGACAGTTCTGTGACATTCACTCCATACAGCGGTTTCAACCGCTGTATGGAGGGAATGTCACAGAACTGTCAGAAAAAGCCTATTTCTGACAGTTCTGTGACATTCACTCCATACAGCGGTTTCAACCGCTGTATGGAGGGAATGTCCCAGAACTGTCAGAAATAGGCTATTTCTGACAGTTCTGTGACATTCACTCCATACAGCGGTTGAAACATTGTATCTATTTGTTTCCATAAATGGATCCATTTATGGAAACAAATAGATACAATGTTTCAACCGCTGTATGGAGTGAATGTCCCAGAACTGTCAGAAATAGCCTATTTCTGACAGTTCTGTGACATTCACTCCATACAGCGGTTTCAACCGCTGTATGGAGGGAATGTCACAGAACTGTCAGAAATAGCCTATTTCTGACAGTTCTGTGACATTCACTCCATACAGCGGTTTCAACCGCTGTATGGAGGGAATGTCCCAGAACTGTCAGAAATAGGCTATTTCTGACAGTTCTGGGACATTCACTCCATACAGCGGTTGAAACATTGTATCTATTTGTTTCCATAAATGGATCCATTTATGGAAACAAATAGATACAATGTTTCAACCGCTGTATGGAGTGAATGTCACAGAACTGTCAGAAATAGCGGAGCTCTGCAGATACACTTAGCGGAGCTCTGCAGATACACTTTTTGCCGGCTTGGAATTATTCTTATTTTCATCCTACTTCTTCTTCTTCTTCTTCATCCTCATCCTCATCCTCTTCTTCTTCTTCTTCTTCTGAGGATGAGGATGAAGAAGAAGAAGAAGAAGAAGAAGTAGGATGAAAATAAGATTAATTCCAAGCCGGCAAAAAGTGTATCTGCAGAGCTCCTCTAAGTGTATCTGCAGAATAGAGGAGCTCTGCAGATACACTTTTTGCCGGCTTGGAATTATTCTTATTTTCATCCTACTTCTTCTTCTTCTTCTTCATCCTCATCCTCAGAAGAAGAAGAAGAGGATGAGGATGAGGATGAAGAGGAAGAAGAAGAAGAAGAAGAAGAAGAAGAAGTAGGATGAAAATAAGAATAATTCCAAGCCGGCAAAAAGTGTATCTGCAGAGCTCCTCTATTCTGCAGATACACTTAGAGGAGCTCTGCAGATACACTTTTTGCCGGCTTGGAATTATTCTTATTTTCATCCTACTTCTTCTTCTTCTTCATCCTCATCCTCTTCTTCTTCTTCTGAGGATGAGGATGAAGAAGAAGAAGAAGAAGAAGAAGTAGGATGAAAATAAGAATTCCAAACCGGCAAAAAGTGTATCTGCAGAGTTCCTCTATTTCTGACAGTTCTCTGACAGCTCCTTCACATGTACAGCGGTTGAAACATCTGTTTCCGAATAAAAACATCTGTATCCTAAATGGAAACAAATAGATACAATGTTTCAACCGCTGTACATGTGTTCCTTCTGTCAGAGAACTGTCAGAAATAGCGGAGCTCTCTGCAGGGACACTTTTGCCGGCTGATCGGGAAAAATCCGATTCGCGCACCCGAAGTAGGCAAATATTCGGATTCGACGCGAATCGAATTTTTCCTGAAAATCGTATCGAATTCCGGTTCGCCTGGTTCGATTCGCTCATCTCTAGTTTTTATGTCTAAGTACAAAGTTTGAAGATGCAAAACAAATATGTAGTGCTACCTTTGTGAGGGCCACTGTGTTGCGGGTACCCCTAAGGTGCACTCCACACAGCCCGGCAAGTAGTATTTTTCCACACAGACTTGCATCTAAAGACAGTGACCAGTCCATGAGCTTGGGTTTGCTGTTTTATTAGGGGAATTTAACTTGGATAGGGGAATAGGGATTATGAGATGTCCAACCTGGCTTGAAACAATGGAAAGGGGACACTTCCCTTTCATGTACAAAGGCAGATCCTGGACTGTTCTTTTCTGAAAGCTGTCAGTTGTTGCAGATCAGTAGCAGCTGCCCTTTACAGGAGAGAAACTAGCAGCCCCTCAAAAATCACTATACCTCTAGTAGCTACATGCAGAGACATACTTTCTCCCACAACAGAGCTGCTCCCACCTCTGTACCCTGCAAGTACTACCAGCCCTACTGGCTTCTTGCAAGATCTCCTGGACAAGGATGAAGGATTGAGCTCAGTGCTGTCCTTAGAAAGCTTGCTACATTTGGCAGTCTTTCCCCTTGTGGATCCCAAAGTGTGCTAATGTACTCACACTGTCCTCTTCACTCCTTGCTGCTGCAGGCATAGATGCATTTCACTTGCTGAAGACAAAACTGAAGGGAAAATGCCCCAAGAACAAGCAGAAACTGAAGACAGTTGCAGGAAACGCCTGCCAGAGCATCACCAGGGATGAAACCCAGCGTCTGTTGATGTCTATGCTTTCCAGACTTCAGGCTGTAATTGACTGCAAAGGATTTGCAACCAAGTATTAAAAAGTGAAAGTTTGATTTATGATTATTATTCTGTCCCATTACTTTTGATCCCTTAACAAGTGGGAGGCACATATGCAAACTGTTGTAATTCCTACACGGTTCACCTGATTTGGATGTAAATACACTCAAATTAAAGCCGACAGTCTGCAGTTAAAGAACATCTTGTTTGTTTCATTTCAAATCCATTGTGGTGGTGTATAGAGCCAAAAATGTTAGAATTGTGTCGATGTCCCAATATTTATGGACCTGACTGTATATATATTGTGACAGTGTGGCGATCTGTCACGATGTTGAAAGGTTATTTCACCCAGGATTCTCAACAAGGTAGGTTGAGGGGCTCCAGGCTAACTGTTTGATAAAGTGGAAAGTGGCTTTCCACTTTCCTCATTTATTTGTAAGGTCCATTTTAGGACCTGGAGTCTGGAGATTTCAAAGCGATTTGGGAGGGATGAAATCTCCAATCCTGGTTTTGGGAATGGCCAGGATACTGATTGGTCAGGTGTGCATGGCTCTCTTCTAGAGTCAGGACCAGGGTTCTGAGCTCCACCTCAGCAGAGAGGAGTCAGGAGGGCTCCACCCTGGCAGACAGAAGGTTGTTGCCCAGCAGCCAGAGTAGCTGTGTGTGAAAAAGCCAATTAGGAAGGAGACGGCTGTGAGCCTGATGTGGAAGGCCAGAGCGGCATAAGTATGTGTACAAGCCAGGAGGCTAAATATTGTTTGTTTTGAAGCGTGAAATGCTGAAAACCCCTGTGAGGGAAATTTATGGAACTTTTCTTTTAAATAAAAATTGGGCAAAAAGGCCCTGAAAAAGAAAGAAGTGAGTGGCTGCGTGCTTTAAAGAAGCTCTACCATTTGAAGCGAGTTCCCACTATATATATATATATATATATGTTATATGTGTGTATGTATATATATATATATATATATATATATATATATATATATGTAGTCAGGTGCTGGACTAGAGAAACATGGAGAAGGTGACATTTCCCTCTTTACCACGGGGTTCTGGCTGCAGACTAGAGCTCCACTCTCAACAGGAAACCTGTGACCTCCACTCCAACTTTTTTTTTTTTAATGATCTTTAATGTAACAAACAATTCATGGCTGCAGACTGGAGCTCTACGCTCAACAGGAAACAGTGACCGCCACTCACTTTTTTTCTTCTTTTTTTAAAAGAAAAGTTCCCTTTATAACATAGGTAAAAAAAATGTGCATTTATTATTTGAATACTGAATACTAGAATACTGTGAATGAGTGATGCAGCTGGGCGGGCAGAACCCCGCATGGCTGTATTTATTTAGAAATGTAACAGCTAGCAGGGGGAGAAGATTGCTTGCTAGCTGTCACAACGGAGATTCGGGGGGGGGGGGTCTGTTTGTAACATGATACATGTTACACCCTGAATATGGGTGTAACATAACATGGTACGAAAGGTGAACTTATCCTTTAATAAACTTTAACCAGTTCCTGCCTGGCCAATAGTAAAATTACGGCCGAGTGGGACTCTCGTCGATCCAGGTGGGCTTCATTTGATGTCTTCCTGGATCGCACCTTCTGCAGGCCCTCGGGTCCGTGCTGTGGAAAGATCTGTCACCGGCTATGACCCTCGGACACAGTAGATGACAAATCTGTGTACCGACCTGTTGCCAGTACCATGTGATCACTGTGACCAATCACAGCAGGTCACATGAAAATTGTAAGCAATGGATGGCTTCTTTTCATGCCATCCATTGTATACAATTGTGTCACTAGCTGTGATTGGTCACAGTAATCACATAGTACAGAATGGGTGAATCTGTGTCATGTGATTAGCTGTGGCCAATCACAGCTAATCAGAACAAAAAACTTGAATCATTTTCATTCAGGTAAATGCTTGCTTATAGCAATTAAATTCTTTGCTATAAGCAATCATAATGTGCAAGAAAGTACTGATCACTTCCCCAGAGTAGTACACTGTTACTATGGTAACATTATACTACTGTGGTAACAGTGTGTTATAAAAACAAATCATGAAAAAAGTAAAAAATAATAAAAAAAAATGTAAAAAATGAAAACATATTATAATTTTTTTTTTGTATTGTCAGTAGACAGTGTCCCTGATCACTGCTACACCAGTTATATGATGATGCTGTACTGCACTGGTGACAGTATGTAAAAAAAAAAAATAGTGAAAACATTTTTATAATTTCTTAATTTTCCAAAAAATCATGACAAAAATGACTTAAAGTAACTTGCCATGCCTCTTACTAAATACCTGAGACTCTCTACTTTGCAAAAAGGGGTCATTTGGGGTATATCTGTACTGTCCTGACATTTTTGGGCCTCAAGAAATAAGATTGGCTGTCAGTACTTCAGGACTGATTGATTTTCAGATATAAACCATAGTTTGTGGACTCTATAACTTTCCTACAGACTAAATAATGAATGCTGATTTGTGTTATTTTCACAAAACAAATGTAGAAGAATATGTCTTGGCCTAATTTTATGAAGAATAATTTTTTATTTGCAAAATTTTATAACAGAAACAAAGATAAACATATTTTTTTTTCAGAATGTTCGGTCTTTTTTTGTTAATTTAGCAAAAAATAAAAAGCCCAGTGGTGATTAAATACCACCAAAAGGAAGCTCTGGTTGTGTGAACAAAGTGATAAAAATTCAGTTTGGGTACAATGTTGCAATTGTTATTCAAAGTGCGAGAGCACTGAAAGCTGAAAATTGGCCTGGGCAGGAAGGGGGTAAAAGTGCCCGATATTGAAGTGGTTAATGTAACAAACAACCAATAGACACAACGAGTAAGTGGAGGTCACATGTTTTTTGTCTAGAGTGGAGCTCCAGTAGCCCCAATCTGCAGCCAGATACCGTTGCATGCAAGCAGTGATAAGCCAGCAGTGAAGAGGTTCATTTTCTGAAAAATGTAAAATGTGAGGGGGCGCTAAAGGGGCTTTTATTACTGCAATTCAAAGTGTTCTCTTTACAGGAGCACTTAGAATTAAACTTGGTTCCCTGTTTGCAGCTCACAGTTCAGTGTGTGTTGCTGTGACGGGGAGATTGGAGCTACTCAAGGCACATTGATTGTTGCACTCGGCTTCCGCACCAATCTGAATTTGAGATCTGAATTTGGGGGTGTCTGTGTACCTCAGACTCTGAGACAGCTAGGCACCATATTAACCCCCCATCACTGAGGTACCGGTGTAGTATGAAGATGTGTATGCCGTGAAATTATGCAACTGCGCATGTGCCGGATTCAGGCAAAATAAGCCAAGTGCCAACTAAAGATCTTTATGCCACACCATGACAGCCAAGCAGATTAACTCCTTAAATGCCGCCGAGCTGCAGTTGAAGAGGTACCCAGTACCTATGGTCGATACAGATCTTCATGCTATACCGCAACAGCTGAAATGGAACACAGGCATGGGATCCCCCAGGATCACAGGGGGGCTGTAGCATGAAGTGGGGGAGGGGGTAGTATTTGAGGGGGTTGGGGGTCTGTCAGTTGGGGGAGAGGGTGATATTAAAAGGTTCTGTCAGTGGAGGGAGGGGATGGTACTTGAGGGGTCTGTCAGTGGGTGGAGGGATGATATTTGGAGCGGTTGGGGGTCTGTCAGTGGAGGGAGGGAGTGGTATTTGGGGGAGTTGCGGGTCTATCAGTGGGAGGAGGGGGTGATATTTCACGGATTGGGGGTCTGTCGTTGGAGAGAGGGGGTGGTATTTGAGGGGTTGGGGGACTGTAAGTGGGGGGAGGGGGTGCCACTAGTAGACCACCACTCCTCCAACTGCTGATCCCTGCCCCCACTGACAGACCACCACCCTCTCCATTGCTGTCCCCCCGCTCTCCACTGACAGAGCCCAACTACTCCCCTTCTCCCCACAGATACACCCCCACCCTTCCAACTACCTACTCCTCCCCTACCCCCCCAACTACTGACCCACATCCCACCCCCCTGCCAGACCCCCAACCCCCACTGAAAGACCATCCTAACCCCCAACTAATGTACCTTCCCACAACTAACAGACCCACACCCCTAACTGCTGCCTTCTCCCACGATTGACAAACCCCCACCCCCAAATACCGCCCCCTCCTCCCATCCCAGCAATTAATGCCCAGCACCCACAGACCGCCACCCCCCAACTATCGACCCCACTGACAGACCCCTAAACTACTGCCCTTCCCCCCACCTATCACCCCCTTCATCAACTGAGATAAAACTCCTTCCCCACTGAGAGACCACCACCCTCCAACTACCTCCCCTTACCCCATTGATAGACCCCCCAACTACCACCTCCTTCCCCCACTGACAGACCCACACCCCCCAAATATCACCCCCTGCCCCCATTGATAGACCACCATCCCTTTAACTACTGCCCCCCTCCCCCACTGACAGACCTCCACCCTCCAACTTCTGACCCAATACCCCCCACTGATAGACCCCCTCCAAATTCTGATCCCTGCTCCCCACTGACAGATACTCAACTCCCCCAAATACCACCCCTCCACCACTGTCAGATCCATAAATACCACCACCTCCCCTCGCTGACAGACCCCCCCAACCCTCACAAATACCACCCTCTTCCCCCCACTGACAGACCCCCAACCACCAGGATACCATATCTTCCCCCCACTGACAGATCCCTAAACCCCAGGATACCACACCCTCCCCCCATGACAAACCCCCAATCCCTCAAATACCACCCCCTCCCTCCACTGACAGACCCGAAACCTCCCAAATACCACACCATCCCTCCCACTGACAGACCTTAAAGCCCCCAAATACCACACCCTCTGCCAACTGACAGATCCCCAAATGTCCCCAAATATCACACCCTCCCCCCACTGAGAGACCCCCAACCTTCCAAATACTACACCCTCTACCCACTGACAGACTCCCAACCTCCAAAATACCACACCCTCCCCCCACTGACAGACCCCCAACCCCCCAAATACCACCGTCGCTGTCCACTGACAGACCCTGAACCCCACCGAATATCACACCCTCCTCCCACTGACAGACCCACCACCCCCCAGTTACCACCCCCTCCCCCCACTGACAAGCAAGCCCATAGACTTCTATGCAGAGCACTATGAATCCTGGGATTTGTAGTTTGAAGCGGCAGCCACATGATGGGACTAATATACTCTTTAGACTACAAATCCCATAGACACTGTCCAATAGGAGGAATGGTGAGAGAATTTTTATTAAACTGCCCAGGGAAAGTTCTTCCTCTTGGCTCCAATGAGTTAGAGAGAGAACACCTCTGTCTGAGGATTCACTGTTAGCAGGGATGTGAACCTGAGAATGTTATTGAGGACACCTGGGGGCAGCACAATCCCACATCACAGCACCTGCACTGCTGCTGCAAGGAGGCTGGAGCCTCCACTCTCCTCCTACTTCCCACCACTGATCACTGGAGGCTTTTGGGGAGACACTGAGTGGGCCCCCTTCTACAGCGATCATCCACCGTAGCATCTTATGAACTGGTGAGAGAGCTATCTGCCCATTATTGACACTGCTAGCAGAGACTGAGCCACTAAGAGCAGGACAGCAAGTACACCCAACCCATACCTCATCTATACCAGCCTTGTACTGCATTTCTACAAAATCTATACTGCATCCATACCAACTGTATACTGCAGTTATACAGAGCTGTCACTGCATTTGACCCACATCTACACTGAATCTGTACCACACCTATACTGCATCTGGACTGCATCTTTACCACACTTTTACTCCATCTTTACTGCAACTGGCATACTGCATGCTGGCATACTAAGACTGTTGTGCACCACGGTCTCTTAAAGGGCCCCAATAATAGTGGCAGAAGATCAACATCAAGGACTGCTCCTTCAGCAATACCATTCTGCAAGTGCCTTTTGATCCCTTCTCCCTTTTCTTTCATTTTTACAGACAGTGCACATCCAATCAGTGTAGGCCTAGCATAGTCGCCATTAATGCACTTTGGCAGTATGGTTTCCTGTATCTAGTAGATCAAACTTTATTACTGTCCACTGGGGCACTTTAGGTGACCTGTTTATGCTGATGTTTAGGTGACTGTGTATGCTGATCTGGATGAATAACTGCCATCTTATGCCTAGTTCTTACTACTAATCACTCTGTTTGCTAAATTGTGTTATTACTGTTGTTAATCCATTTTCATGCTTGCCACTTACCTACTACATCGGGTGACAATATATTAAGTTTGCCTTTACTAAATGGTTCAGTGCCTGTAACATGGTATTATTACTGGTTACTGGGTATTACTTTCAGTGATTTTCTGTGATATTGCTTGCTTTGTACATTCAACCTAGTGTGTCAGAGGGGCTGATGTTCTTGTGGAGGTTGAGGCAAAGAACAGAGGTTTCATCTTAACCTGCGGCTCCTAAGGGGGCAGCGCTACATATAATGAATTACTGGGTTTAGTTGTGAAAGTGCTTCCAACAAACTATGGGATGCCACCTATCTATTTTGGAGACAGATCTGCTGGATGCACAAGGGTATCTGACACCTGGTTACATTGTGGGTCTGGCTGAGAGCAATACAGAGAAATGGTGCCTGCACCATTATCACCAACAGGCACTGAATCTGTATTTTTTTAAATACAATATATATCAAATCAGATGATTCACTAAGTTCTAGTATGTACTAGGAATTATAAACTGATGAGTCGGGGCAATTCATTAAATTTTTAATTTTCATAACATAACATATGATGTCCTAGTCATCCATGCTCTCATTCCCTTAGAAGGTCACCACTTGCTGTAGCATGATGTTTAAATCCACAAGTTCTGGTTTAAACTTTTCAGTGGCCACCTATTGCTGGAGATCACAGGAAAGTCATGTGTATCTAGGTACGTCTATTAAACATTTACTAAATAAGCCCTTTTGTCTTGGGTTTCAGGAAGCATGTAGTGGGCATCCTTAGAGTTCCCACTGTTCATTTCTTGCTGTACTAGAGGTTGAATAACTAATTGCTTCAATCTAGTAATGCCTATAGTTAGGCACATGCATATAATACGTTTCCTGCTAACTTCTTTTCTTACCATTGAGAATGTAAAAATCAGTAGACTTCCAATCATACAACTGACATTAAATTTAGTAGAAATTGTGTCATGAAATATATATGGCTTGATACATGAAACTGCAGTATTACATACAGCATAGTAAGTGTTTTAAATAATATAAATGGTGTTGTTGCACTGCCAGATATAAAAATAAGTACTTATTTCAGATCCAGTCCAATGCCTCAATTCTTTCCTTTCTCTCATCCCCTTTTTCTGTTTTTTTTTTTGTTTTTTTCTGATTCTCTCCCCTCATTGGACACAATACAAACATATATAACATGTTATGTTATTCTGTATGTAACACCCTGACAATATTCAGACTGCAGGATGTTAAAAGAAACACAAGGTGGCAGTGTCCTGCAACTCAGTGGCACACAACCTGGTGAAAAGCTTTATGGATGTTGTAGGCTGAACCGCGGGACTCTGTTAGAAGGCAGTGAATTTGGGGATTGCTTTTACCAGGTGAGCTGGCATGTGGGTAGAGATATATAAATGTAGAAACATGGGAACAGAGGCAGGAAGTGAGCTTGGAGAGAGCTGGAAGGACAGTGTGAGGAGAGGGCTGTGTGGAATGACAAAGGTCCGGACCAGGCCTCAGAGAGAGAGAGAGGGGAAAGATGAAGGAACAGCTAACCACTGACATTGCCAAAGAATCTGGAGAACTACCCTGTCGGCTGGTGACCTGGAGTGCCGCTGCCACTACTGAACTCTACAGGAGGAACCACAGGACTGCTGGGGTCCCCCATCTACCACCAGTGACTGTATGGTGCTACAGATCGGGTGACAGAGTCCCACTCTCCAGCCACTGACATTCTACTGAATCAGCCACTCTGGGTCTAATTACTGACATTGTTCACAAGTTACACAAGCTGAGGCCTAGTTTATCCTGCCTATTAGCAAACACATCTCCAGCATAATGAATTCATCAGAGCCCACTGCAGTGTCCGCCCTCTGTGGGCTAAGCCACATCATTATTTCTTCTGTAATTGGTTTACATCCATCAAGGGACACTTTTCATTGTTGCCATTTCCTACTGAGGCCTGGAGAGGAATTAACCCCTTGTCAATAAGTGTTTCTGACCAGAAGATCTGAATTCTTGTAGTGCACCAACTAGGCCCCAACAAGCACGCAGAAGATCTTCCTTTGCAGCAAAAGGGACATTAGCCATCCTAATTAATGAGCTCTTTTCTTGCCTCAGAATTGGATCTGGTCATCAGCTTTCGAGGTCCCAAAGTGAGAAAGCCTTACTCTTTAATGGTTTTACTTTGCTTACTGGGGACAGAAGATTTTTTAATCCAAGTTATATTATTAACCTTACTTTCATGTAATGAGCTAAACAAATGTTCTATAAACCTCGGTTTTGTCAAAATATTCAGAAATTGTTCTTGTGTTCAGATATTGATTAAAATCTTACTTTTCAAAAGGGGTGTACTTATTTACTCATTTATTCTTAGCACTGTGTATATATATATATATATATATTTGAGCTGAGATTTTTATGTATATCACTGGCATTTATTATACACATTATTGTAGGCTGTTTTATAATTTTAGTCCAATTTAGTTATACGAGGTAACAGCATATTTAACAAAGGGTTAAACTTAATTTGGGAACCTGGTCACTACATATGTGTATACATTGACCCCAAGAATATGGCAACTAACCCTCAGTTTGTCTTCTCTTCGAGAAAATGGCCGCAATTCATTTCAACAATCCTTAGGGAAAATGGCCGATCCATCTAGGTAATTCCTTTTTTATAAATGGCTGCTATATCCAGTTTTTTTTAGTGGTTTCAATATATCTTCAGGAAAATGGTGGACACATGTAAACATTCCTATTGGCTATAACAAAATGGCCGCCACTCCATTATGATTGAATAGTGTACACCATGTAAGGACATGGTGTCTACCTGCTTTTTCCCCCTGATGAAGTCATGTGGCTGTGACTTAACACACAGGGCGAGAGCAATAGACATGTGGCCGGAAGTGACACATAAGGAAGTCTGGTATATGGTTTTCTTATGGTTTACAGCACATTTGCATACAGTGCATTGTTTGTGAATACAATTTGACTAGTAAATTGGCTGGTTTTCATTTATTTACTATACTATGGGAGCTCTTCTTTTATGTAAGTCATATTAGTTGCTTGAACTAATAAGAACCTTAAAGGAGCCGCGTATTCCAGTGCCTGGAAATGTGTATATAGAAAATCCCCAGTGCACATGAGACCTAACCTAAAGTAATGGCTCTGTCAACATCAATATAGCTTCAAAGTAAATGAATATCCCAAAATACCCCCCCACCCCAAAACAAAGGCAAAGGCCCATTTTTTTAAAAGGTAGACTTGAAGCAAAGAAAAAAATGCTATGGCTGGGACAGCAGCTAAAAGTAACCACTGACAAATTCAATTAAAGACAAATAAATCCATACCAATAATAAAAAACAGCAAAGAGGTTGATTGCCTAAAGACTTCGTTATCAGAATTAAAGTCCATTTTCCTAACTGACCATATTCTCTCCCTATGCAGTTTGTCAGCTTTGCCTAATTTTTGCCTACAGCAGCTTCCAACACGTAATACTATGACTGCACTGTGCGGGCCATAGTTCAAAGTCCTTGCAGTGAATAATGTTTTTAACAAAATCTCCTGGGCAACTGCACATCTATCAGAGCTCTATCAAAGTTTTTTGTACCCATTGCAGAGATTCGCCACTCTCTTTATCCTGATGACTATTGACATTAAGAGATATGGTGAAAGGAAATCCAGAAAGGATGCCTGCAGGCAGAGGGACCACCTGGCAGCAGGAAAGGAGCGGCCCAGCTGACAGGTATAGTAGCAGCCACCCACCCAACAGCAGCACAGGAAAAGGACTCAGTGAGTGTTCCTACACCCCCTGGGCCAGAAAGGAGAGAGGGCATTTAGGTGGGGAACCTGACCAGCTTTACACTTGGGACTATTACATTTCAAGTGGCAGCTTTGGATTCCATTGCCCAGGGATTCCTCCAGACAGATAAAGAAGAGTATTTATCAGGGGTCTGGGGTGGTACACCAGGAGAGGCTGAAGAGTTCTCCTAGAAGACAAGTTCTGACTTTGGGACTTGTAATATAGTTCAGGAAGTTTTTCCTCTGTTGCTATTCCCTTTGGCATCCCATATACCCCTTACTCCATCCAAGTTCTACATCCCTAATAAAACTTCAGAATAAAACTCAAGGACTGGTTTCCTGTTTCCTTATGCAAGTCTGAATAGACTATAGGGCTATAGGGAGACCCAATTCTTCAGCAACTCCTAAGGGATAGTGCTACAGGAGATTTCCTCTGGTACATAAACAGCAAGAAAATAACCTGACAGCAGTTTTAAAGTGGTATTAAACTCAAAAGCAAACATTGCAGCTTACCAATTTGTAGATGTGATGGCTGCATTCATTTTCTTTATTAGGCTTTCATCTGGTGATCTGGCCAGCAAATCTGTTGCTTTATAAAAGCTCAAACTCTCCTGCAGAATGTATCCATTTACAGGAAAAGATGGACCATTTAACACTGGCAGGGGTGGTTACAATGATCAGCTTGTATTTATTAATGTAAAACCTTTATCCTAAAAGAAAAAAAAATTGCTGTAATTGATTTTATAGTGTGAGCTGGAGTTTGGCTTCAATTAGTTACTGTTCCTAAATATGCTAATACATTTTAAACTCCCCTCCCCCCAGACTGACAATGCTGCTGTCTACTGTGCCTCTTGCCTCATTCATCCAGAGCTGTGTCTCACTAAAGCCGTTTAACAGGGACTGGCCGAAATTCGAACCATGTATGGGCAGGCTGAATGCACCCAAGTTGATCAATCGATTGATCAATTTGGGTGCAACCGGCCTGTCAGCTTTACATGTGAAAATTGCTAGCGGCTATTATAGCTGTTAGCAGTAATCACTGTTTTCTCATGGCGGGGACAGCTCCCCCAGCCCCCCCTTGCGGGAGAACACAATGATTCCACAGTCAGTGTTGATGGGGGTATCAAGCAATTTTATTACCTGCAACCCTGGGTTGCAGGAAAGAAAATCACTCTGACTATGGCCAGCTTAATAGGTGGTATATTACTGGACAGATCACCAGGTGAAAACAGAGGGGAAAAGCCAAAGAAAAGAAAACTTATGCAGCCATCACATCTAATGATTCCCCGTACAAGCTGTCAGGGCTCCAGCCTTAGCAGCTGTCAACTTGTAGCTCTCAATGAAGTACCACGGTACTCCACAGCGCCGTAGTAGTTCATTGATTCTTCCTGTCAGTATACAGTATCTCAGACATGAGTACACCCCTCACATTTTTGTAACTATTTTATTATATCTTTTCATGTGACAACACTGAAGAAATGACACTGCTATAATGTAAAGTAGTGAGTGTACAGCTTGTATAACTGAAAATTTGCTGTCCCCTCAAAATAACTCAACATACTCCTAAGTGAAAATGTCCAAATTGGGCCCAATTAGCCATTTTCCCTCCCCAGTGTCATGTGACTTGTTAGTATTACAAAGTCTCAGGTGTGAATGGGGAGCAGGTGTGTTAAATTTGGTGTTATTGCTCTCACTCTCTCATGCTGGTCACTGGAAGTTCAACATGGCACCTCATGGCAAAGAACTCTCCGAGGATCTGAAAAGAATTGTTGCTCTACATAGGGATGGCCTAGGCTATAAGATGATTGCTAAGACCCTGAAACTGAGCTGCAGCACAGTGGCCAAGACCATACAGCGGTTTAACAGGACAGGTTCCACTCAGAACAGGTCTCGCCATGGTCGACCAAAGAAGTTGAGTGCACGTGCTCAATGTCATATCCAGAGGTTGTCTTTGGGAAAGAGACATATGAGTGCTGCCAGCATTGCTGCAGAGGTTGAAGGGGTGGGGGGGTCAAGCTGTCAGTGCTCAGACCAGGGGTGGACTGACAACTCATGGGGCCCCCGGGCAATAGGGGATCATAGGGCCCCTGTGTCCTTGCCCAAACTCAAAAAAGCCTATGAAAAAGGTACCGGGGGCATCTCATGGGGCCCCCTACTGACCCTGGGCCCTCGGGCAGTGCCCGAGTTTTCAAATGGTCAGTCCACCTCTGGCTCAGACCATACGCCACACACTGCATCAAATTGGTCTGCATGGCTGTTGTCCCAAGTGGAAGCCTCTTTTAAAGATGATGCACAAGAAAGCCTGCAGACTAAGGACATGGATTACTGGAACCATGTCCTGTGGTCTGATGACATCAAGATAAACTTATTTGGTTCAGATGGTGTCAAGTGTGTGTGGCGGCAACCAGGTGAGGAGTACAAAGACAAGTGTGGCTTGCCTACAGTCAAGCATGGTGGTTGGAGTGTCATGGTCTGGGGCTGCATGAGTGCTGCCGGTACTGGGGAGCTACAGTTCATTGAGGGAACCATGAATGCCAACATGTACTGTGACATACTGAAGCAGAGCATGATTCCCTCCATTCTGAGACTGGGTTGCAGGGCAGTATTCCAACATGATAACGACCCCAAACATACCTTCAAGGCGACCACTGTCTTGCTAAAGAAGCTGAGGGTAAAGGTGATAGACTAGTCAAGCATGTCTCCAGACCTAAACACTATTGAGCATCTGTGGGGCATCCTCAAATGGAAGGTGGAGGAGTGCAAGGTCTCTAACATCCACCAGCTCCGTGATGTCATCATGGAGGAGTGGAAGAGGACTCAAGTGGCAACCTGTGAAGCTCTGGTGAACTTCATGCCCAAGAGGGTTAAGGCAGTGCTGGAAATAATGATGGTGGCCACACAAAATATTGACACTTTGGGCCCAATTTGGACATTTTTACTTAGGGGTGCACTCACTTTTGTTGCTAGTGGTTTAGACATTAATGGCTGTGTGTTGAGTTATTTTGAGGGGACAGCAAATTTACACTGTTATACAAGATGTACACTCACTACTTTACATTGTAGCAAAGTGTAATTTCTTTAGTGTTGTCACATGAAAATATATAATAAACTATTTACAAAAATGTGAGGGGTGTACTCACTTTTGTGAGATACTGTATCTGCTTGTCTGTACATCCCATACAGACAAGCAGTTATACTGACAGATCTACAGGAAACCTGCTATGCTTTACAGCATCAGTCACTAAATAGCGGACTACGGTCCACGAACGGCCCCAGCAGCGCAATGACAGATCCACCGCTGAGCAGCGTCGTTGTCATGGAAAGATGACATCATGTGTGCGCCCCGCCATTTTCAGCTCACTGTCTCTCCGGCTCCTGCTCCCTGCCTGTACACAAGCGTCCAGCAAGGATCCCGGCACAGCTCTTGTATGCCCTCAAGGTAGGGTGTAGTCTTATAAGGGCACTCTAATGGACACATGTTATGTTAAGGGGCACTCTGATGGGCACATCATAGAATGTGCCCATCAGAGTGCCCCTTAACATAACATGTGCCCATAAGCATGCCCCTTATTTTATGTTAAGGGGCACTTTGACTAGCACATGTTATGTTAAGGGACACTCTGATGAGCACATTTTATGTTAAGGGACACTCTGATGAGCACATTTTATGTTAAGGGACACTCTGATGAGCACATTTTATGTTAAGGGACACTCTGATGAGCACATTTTATGTTAAGGGACACTCTGATGAGCACATTTTATGTTAAGGGGGCACAAATGGGCACATATTGTGGAAAGGGGCACTCTGTTGGGCACATGTGATGTAAAGGGGCACTCTCATGGGGAATATGATATAAGGGGGCACTCTGATGGGAATACCTGATGTAAGGTGGCAATTTGATGGGGATACCTGATGTAAAGGGGCACTCTGATGGGGACAACTGATGTGATGGGAATACATGATGTAAAGTTGCACTTTGATGGCGACACCTAATGTAAGGGGGCACACTGATGGGCACACCCTATTCGGACCTCGGCCAGAATAAAATTTTAGTGACCGGACCTCCTTGAATTTTAATTCAATACCCCTGGTTTACAGGCTTCTGCAACCAAAAATAATAAATGCACATTTTTTACATGCAAAAAAAAAATGTACATTTATTATTTTTGGCCAAAAGGTGAATTTATTTTTCAAATGGGTTCACACTGGTTTTCTGTGGTTTGGACACATTGCTGGTTCATTTGCAGTTTTCCTGCGTTTTACCCACAGTCATAGCTGCAGTCCTATAGATTTCTATTAGGTTGCATGGTTTTTTTTTTTGCACTTTCTGAAAGCACACCAAAAGTCCCCCATGCTACATCTTTGGTGCACTTTCAGAAAACAGGAAAAAAACTTTTGTGGTGGGGGTGACACCATGTTTTATCGCACCAGGCAATACCAACCCTAGGGGCGCCACTGGTTAGAACAGTCCCAGCATTAAAATAAATACTGTGTCTCTTAGCTACTCTGTATGCAAGTATCTTAAAGGTAATCATTTAACATCTGTTAATGAAGTGTGAGGTTGAAACATTTTGCATTGAATGAAATATGTCCCATTATCAGCAGTGCTTATAATGATTTCCTATTTGTAAAAATATACATTTTTATTAATTTGAGAGTTTGTAAATGGGTAGATGCCAAAATCTATTTTTTATTTTTAAAATCATGCATTCTGTTTTCTTGCATTCTAAATCTTATAATTGCAGTGAAAATTGAATAACTATACAGTTATACTATGATATTTATGTTATCAATATTATCTTTAAACATACATTTGTAACAAAAACAAATTGAGTCCTAAAATGATGTAACAATTCCAGATTTCTACAGATTGGCAAAAAAATAAATATCTAAAATCTTGTATATTTAATTTAAAACAAATAGGCAAGCAGCTGAATTCTAAGGCGAAATGAACTTTGAGACCCTTGACGTGGGTCAAAGTTTAGACTCATCTTGTTTTGGTGTTGTTTTTATGTTTCAGTTAATGTAATTGGTTGCACATGTTTTGGATCAGAATTTACCCCCAACTTTCGCACTGTTTATATGAGTACAGATCTGTCACAGACTGTGGGACATTGCACAGATGCAGACTGGCATTGTAGCCTGACAAGCAACTTTTTAATGGTAATTGATATGAGCAGTGCAATGTGCGGCACGGGTTCAACTCCCGCATACACATGTCAATTTTATTAAAGCAGACACCCTGAGGGGTAATTAGACAGTAATTTCTTTAGTAATTTGTAAGCTGAGTATAGGTTACTTGTGACAATTTAAAGGCAATTGAACTTGGCAGAAACCACTTGTAAATCCCATTACGGTGCAAAAATTGTGAAGTTTTGTAATCTCTGAATTGTAAACTAGAATATGCATGTTTGAGTAGAAATGTGTTGAAGAAAATATGAAAACTGAAGCATGCATAATATTTATTATGATTCAGTTTGGCAAGAAAATCAAGGGAAATTGTGCTATGGCTGTGACAGTTCTTTATAGAGGAGGCATGTGCCTGCACATGAATCTTTCTAAAATTTTTTAAAACCTTGGGGAGGCCAGAGCATGTTGGTCTACAGAAAGATGCTTTGGGTGCTTTCACACTGCTCCTTTGCAAAAATGTGGCAAAAAGGCATATGAGTTTTTACCAAGTTTTTGCAGTATTTCTGGTGCATTTTCTGTTTGCCTGACTGACATCAGCATGCACCAGTGAAACATGGACATGTGACTAAAACAATTTAACCACGGGTGTGTTTTTGATGCATTTTCAATGCATTTCAATGGGGAGGTGCATTTCTGGTGCAATTTTAAACATGCACCAAAAATGCAGCAAGCAGGACTTTTAAAAACACAACTGAAATGCAACTGACTGGAGTGAAGCGTTCTGTAGGGTTTAAAGGGTTGCATTTTTCACGCAATTTCTTCTGATGTTTTTAAATGGAAAACTGAACAGAAACTGATCAGTGTGAAAGGACCCTGATTGTGGCAGGTGTTAGGCTACTTTCACATTGATCCATAGCAGAAACGTTTTCGCTGCATTTGTGGTGCATTTTTTACAGGAGATGTGACTCAAAAACTGCACCAAAACATAATGCGGGTGTGTTTTTGATGTGTTTTAACTGCATTTTCCATTCATTTCAATGGGGAGGTGCGTTTTCTACGTTGTTTTTTTACTGCACCAAACCTGCATTAAAAATGCAGCACGTAGGATTTTAAAAAACACAGCGGACGCGCAATGGATCAGTGTGAAGAGTTCCGTAGGATTAAATGGTCACATGTTTTTCTTCTGCAAAAGTGGAAGAAAAACAGATCAATGTGAAAGTAGCCTTACAAACAAGAAAAGTCTTTGTGGTTGATTAGTTAGAGCCAGACAGGCAAGGATTAATTTTTGTTTTATGCTTCCTTGGCGTAAACAAGGTGCTTAATTTAATTAATTTGGGAAGCACTGTCCTTGTTGGATTTAAACCCTTCACACCTAAGGGTAAAACAACAATAAATGCCTAAGCACAAATGTGCAACTTTGACATGTGTTAGTAAAACCTTGTGCATCCAGGTGAATTATACCTTGCTTTTTCAGGACAAATTGGGCTTTCATTTGGTGGTAAATGGTAAGGGATATCTCCTGATTTTTTTTATCATCAAAGGAAAACTGGCCCAAAATAGTAAAAAAAAAGTATTTTTTTTTATTTAGCTGTGTGTTTCTTGTTACTACCATAACCTACTGCCAAAAAACAACCCAAAATAAATTCTCCAGCTTTTGATGATTGCAGCGATACCATATATGCATATGTTATTTGTTGTTTGTACACGTAGTACAGCTCAGAAGTAATAGTGCGCATTTTGTTTTTTAATTTTTTTTAATCCTAAAACACACTGACACTGACACTAACTGACACTGATACCAAATTTTTTTTTAATCCTGACCTTTGACCCTGACCTTGACCTTTGATGGACCTTGACCCAAACACTTACCCTGGCACTGAATTAGATCAAATCTTGATCTAGGTATTTTTTCTTTATTTTTATTTTATGTTTTAATAATTATTTATTTATCTTTTTATTTATTTTTTTTACAAACATTTTTTTCCTCTCTATGCCAGGAGTTAGAAAGATACAATGTATCTCTCTCCTCCATTCATAGAGAGAAAAAAAAACAAGGGGGTCGGGCTGTGCAGTGACTGATCGCTGTGATAGCCAATCAGAGGCTATCACAGAGATCATGTGACCTGGAATTGGGGGTCCCGATCATTAGAATGGGACTTGGTGCTCTTAGTGACACTGCGGTCTTTGTGCTGGGAGCATGCCGTGTGGTAAAAAGCAAAAAGCAAAAAGACAGGTAAGCAAATATGCGGCCCCATGAAAAAAGCCCAGTTTTGTGAGGCCGCACATTTGTGTTACGTCGCCATCAAGGGTGTAATAAAGGACATAGCTGCCAAAAATGAATACATGGGATCCATGACATTGGTGTCAGAGCATTATGGGTGTTCTGAAGAGACAACAAAGCTGTTTACTTTTAAACTCTCTTTCACTCTGAAGCACCATATTTGAACAGTTCAGATGGGAGCGGGGGGGGGGGGGGGTGTTAGGGGATGAATAACGTCTGTTAATTTCTGTTTGAGCTATTGGGATCTGTAAACAACAGAGCTTTTAACAGTGCAGCATAGAAAGTAATGAAAGCATATGAAAAGGAGCCTAGAACTCTAGATGATGACTGGAAATAAAAATAGTAAATATTCATAAGCAATATTTCATATTTACCTAACTAAAAACAAGTCATGGTATTTAAAAAAATGTATTGTTTTGCTCTGTAGAAAGAACACATATAGTAAATCACTTTCATTTAAATTTCCTTTATGGTTGTAATGAGATGACAAGCCAACCATATAGCTCCCATTTGCATGGGTGTTCACTGGCAAGAATTCTTACCAGTGGAGAAACTATCCCCATGCAAACAGTGGGCAATATTTACTAAAACTGGTGCATTCAGAATCTGGTACAGCTGCATGGTGGCCATTCAGCTTCCAACTTCAGCTTGTTCAATTAATCTTTGACAATAAAACCTGGAAGCCGATTGAATTCTATGCAGAACTGTACCAGATTTTGCACCATGTGTGTGAACAGTTGTGGCCAGCTGTGTCTCTGCCAGATTTACATAATCAATGGCTGGTGCTATAGCTGTTTCTCACGTAACTACTCATCTGTATGGTTACATGTGATTAGGGACCCTGACCGGACCTGGATGCAGACAGTTTGCATCCAGGGATGGTGTTTCTGGGCCCATACAAACTGGCCACAGCTAATTGTCCAGTTGTATACGGTCATAATACAGAGTGCTGTTGTGTCCAGGTATGTCCTGTCTACAGTGTCCTCTTGTCATTTAGTCATCAGAACAATCTACTCCTGAAGAAGCATACTTGTGAAAACTTCAAGATAATTGGAACTCCGCCATAACTTCAAGGACCGATACCTACCTTGTTGAAATCTTTGTTGTACATGCATGATAATTATTAGAAGGGTCTAAGTTATGGCCTATTCTTAGGTAAATGTATATATCTGTTATCTCCTTTCTAACCTGCTGTGAAGTTTTGTCCCCATGCTGGCTTAGTTTTGGGTTTACTGTTCCTGGCGCTGCTTGGCATTTGGTAAAAGGCTATGCTGATTTCGCCCCTCCTCCCATTTCAAATAGTTTCTTGAAATAAAAATAATCATTCACTCTGGGAAGATTCACCCCCTTTATTTCTCCTGATTTCCATTGTCACAGAGATAGGAAGTGTTGGGAATTTGCTCTCACGCCTCCCCAAGATAGAAAGTGAAAGGAATTCTCCTTACCTGGACACAGATAGCAAAAACAACCTTTTAACCTTTCCCTACTCTATCTAGAACTACAAAAACGTTTTGGCTATACATACTTTAACCTTTACTTTTAAACTTGTGTTTTCCCTCATCCATTGAGGAGCACAGGAAGTCTTAAATCTTCAGGGTTTTATAGCCACCTACAAGAGTGTTGATCACTGGCAAAAAATCGAAACTAAAGGCCAGTCCTGAGATAACCTCTCCTACTACCAGCAAGCCTCTTTTTTTTTTTTCTGCTAGCGCCCTAAGAGGATGGATGCCTTTTCTCAGCTCCACTGATTTAAGACTTATCTGAATTCTTTTCTAACAACTTTTAGACTTTTCAATCAAGATACATATCTAGGTATCTGCAGGATGTATCTGTGTTCTCAAACTACCTGGTGCAGTCTCAATTTTTTGGACATAATGGGGTTTATTTACTAAAGCTGGAGAGTCCAAAATCAGACTCCCTTCTGCATAGAAACCAATCAGCTTCTAACCTCAGCTTGTTCAATGAAGCTTTGGCAATGAAACCTGGAAGCTGATTGGTTTCTATGCAGAAGGGAGTCTGATTTTGGACTCTCCAGCTTTAGTAAATAAACCCCACTGTGACCATACTCCACTGGATCGGACATTGTAGCGTGACTCACGGGCACTGGATCCAGGCACTTTCCCGACTATTTCTGTCTAAGTTAGCTGCAAAGCACTTTTCAGGTCCAAAGCTGTTAGCATTGCCCCTGCACTTGCTTTGTTTGTAAAGACTTCAAATAGGCTATTCGGGCCTGCGCTTCCCCATTTTTCTAATTCCCCATGCCTAATTTCTATTGCCTTTTTACCTCCAGCTTGCTGTTGAAGTTGTTAACACTGAGTACTTATGTAATCTGCTAGATGAAGTGTTGCACAAGTACACTTCACTCTGTCTTTACCTTATTATAGGATCAAAGATGCATCTTCTCACTGATGCTCCTGCTAAAAAAAAGCCACGCGGACCTTCAATCACCTTCAAGTGATGTCTTCCAGTTACCAACAGGTTCTATGAGTACTTGAAGCCTAGCTTCCTACCTTTCACATTTCTTCCACATTTGTGGCAGCAATATGTCTGACTCTAGACATAAAGAGTACAAGGCACATTATTCACTAATGGGTCGAGGACTTCCTGCATTGTATCCCTCCCATGGATCCAGACTGAGTCCCTGAGCCCAGTGCTGAAACAAATTTTGGTACTTGGCTCCAAAACGTCACCTGGCAGGAGTGTACCAATGCAGGGAACCCAGGGCACCTGCCTCACATTCCTGTGGGGTGCCCCGGGTCCCTAGCACCTGCAAACTCTACCTCTGCAACAGCATTGCTCTCCATTAGTTGCCTGTAGCTACTATACATGTTAGAGCCAAGGGAAGCTAGGCTCCTTCTTGGCTTTGACATGTATGAGGGGTGTTCAAGTCAAACCGGAAATTTTGAGTTTACATAATAAAAGACCAATTTTCAAGGAGTGGAAGCCGCATTTTTTTTTTCAACATACTCCCCTGCTACAATTTTACACTTATCCGAGCATTTAACAAATACCTGGAACAACATGGAAAGATTTGTCAGTTTACTTGAACCATCCTAAGACAGTCTGATTGTGTTCACTGATCCCAGAAAAAGCTAACTCTATTGGTAAATCACGACATATTATACATCGATTATCCAAGATCAAGTGTTCCACGCACTGAATTTTTACAGGAATGACTGGTGTGGGCTGGGAACCACCCCAGACGGGATCGTCACTGACAGACATCTTTGAAACATTTACACCATTCAGATGTCTTAGTGTGGCTGAGTGTCTCATCACCGTACTGTGCTTGAAGTCTTCTGTAGATATCCACGGGTTTTACACCTTCGTTCACAAGAAACATCATCACCACACGCTGTTCCATGCATGCACTAACACTGTTGTCTGCTATCTTGGTTAACAGTCTCTGGACTGTCTGTCAACCTGTGCACCACATACCAGTAATAGGACATACTTGCCACTTACTACTGCGTGTAGTACCGCCACACTAGCATCCCTTTTTATACCTGTAAAATTCAAAGTCCTGGTTTGCCTTAAACTCCCCTCGTACATGGATATGAAGAAGGGGATGGATCTCTCAAAAGCTCATGCTGAAAAATGAACTGTAAAAACAAATTTAAAAAAAATATATACAGTGCTGAGATGTGTTCCAAAAAAAGTTAAAAAAATTATAGCCAGCATGCCAGTCTAGACAATGCAAAATACAACTGAAGAAAGTAACAAAACAGAGTGACAACAATTACTTGGACTACAGGTAGCAAACATGGAAGGAAGTGATTTTATACTTTATCAACCAACAAACAAATAAATGCACATGCTATCTGTAATCAGGTCCACAAGAAGCATTGGCACCCAAAAAGTAAATATCAGATAGACCTCACATAATAAGAAGCAACTTTGGAAATAATCTGTCACTTTAAGAATACTGAAAGTTGCTGACAGATATCCAGTGCAGGCAACCAAAGTGCTTGGCACATGCTTGCAGCAACTTTCAGTATCTTCTGCTTCGGGCCAAATGTCAAGCTGCTCTGACACCTCTGGGTTGTGTCAGAGTTTGCTGTACCATCCCCACATATTCCTGCTGGCCCATTATGCTGAGCTCACAGGTAAGTAAGAATGTTAGGGAGGTTGGAAGGGAGGCTAAGCTTCTCATTATTAGGAACTGCTGAGGCATCACCAGACCAGTTGTTCCAGACACTTGCGGACAGCTCTGCACTTCTGTATTTCATGACTGTCAGTAGCTTTCAGTATTCTTAAAATATTAGAGTCTCTTTAAGGATCCCCATTTACTGGCCAGGAAAATCCTTTCAAAACCTAAATTCAAAAATGTCTGAAGAAATTTCATGATTGTGTTGTGTCCCCATTGTTGGAATCCTGATAGAGATGCATAGTTTAACCCACATATTAAATGTAACAAAATGATCAAATTGATTACATTTTAAATATTGTAATTAGTATACTGTTTAACAAGTTAACTATTGCTTGTAACATATTTTTTGAAAGCGGTCTTTTACATGACCAATTACTACACAACATAATCTTATAAATTATACAAAATGTATTGATACAAAAAATTAAAGAAATGATACAACTACAAGCATGTATTTAAAAGAACCCCTGTCTATATATTTTACAAGGGTATATACATTATCTCCCTTCTGTTATAGAGCCCCCTTGGTATCCCGTAGATCACCAAAAATGAAGAAAAATGGTATATCCAAGGGAACTGAATTCCACAAAATGTTCTGCGGAGTTCTGGCCTGCTTCTTCAGGTGGATAAGGCAGAACGGTGAATCTCATGGAATGTAACAAAAATGATAATAGATAATGCAATAATAACATGCTAACAACCTTAAATTACAAGGATTAGACCATATAACTTGCAGTGGCAAAGTAAAGCGCAGACAGAAAGTAAATGAAGAAAAACAACAAGAAAAATTTTACAGGTAAGACTACACAGTTAGTCATTTTAGACTGAATATTCAGATTATTTTATAAGCTTGACTGTGAATGATTGTTTTGATTATTATGCACACTGAAGTTGAGTACACATTCATTGGTTGGGACTGTCTCAGCGTTGGACTGACCATTTGGAAACTCGGGCACTGCTCGGGGTCAGTAGGGGACCCCATGAGATGCCCCTGGTACCTTTTTCATAGGCTTTTTTGAGTTTGGGCAAGGACACAGGGGCCCCATGATCCCCTATTGCCAGTCAGTCCGCCCCTGGACTGTCTATTTCATAGTATAAATCTCCTCAGCTTACAAACATACAAAAATGATGAGGCTTAAAAACTTAAGTATACTTTATTAAAAAAAAAACAATATTGCCATCTTGTATTCTTAAAATATTTTTTTTTAATTAAATTAAAATTAAAGAAAGGCTTATACTTACCTGTTCTGTGCTTCCCCTTACCATTTCTTTGGTGCCCTCCCCCCCACCCCCCACTGGCACTGGGTGCTCCTCCTCTTCTGCAAGTGCCCCCATAGCGAGGCATGTGCTATGGGGGGTATTCATGAGGACGCACTCTTGACCTGGGCTGTGTGCATCCATAGACACACAAAGCATGGCTTGACTCTGCCCCCCACTCTCTCCTTATAGGATTTGACTGACGGAAGCAGGAGAAAATGACTCCCACTGCCCTCAGTGAAGCCATTATTGAAGGAAAAGAGGAGTGAGGGACTGCCAGCAGGGATAGCCCTGGATGGAGACTGGTGTCAGCTATATGTTTAAGGTAAAAAAACATTTTGCCTTTATAACCACTTTAAGTATTTTATTGTTCTTTTAATATAACAAATAGTGATTTTTTAAAATTATTATTTGAATTTATAATGCACATAATAAATATGATATATGCAATTGCACATACTGGCGAGACAGCAACTCCTAAACAAGTACCTGGCTTAAACATTTAAAAGTCCCACAAAGCAGAGAACCTGCACACATACATCTAGCTTTGCTGTGTAATGTCCATACATATATTCAGGTATTTCCTGACCTTGTCTGCCAGCCATGTACAGCATGCATTTCTTTGATAGCCATGCCCCATTTAACACAATAGAGTGGTCTGCTATAATAGCCATCAAATAAAGAAAACATTTAATTTAAAAACTTTACTGTTTGCAAGCGAACCTTGTCACATTTGGATTATATCCTTTTTTAAGATTGTTGTAATAAATTGGTAAATGAAATGATGATGATCTCCAAAACATATCCCAAAAATTTTGTTGGCACTTTGCATTTACTAGTCCACAGCACCTCTTCAAATTTTAGCACCATATTCACCATATTCTTATTTTAATGGCTTTAAAGAATATTATAATTCCTTTAGTATAATTACTTTACGCTCTCACTTTACCAATTAAGAATATCCTCCGTCCAACTGTAAGCTCCTTTTCAGTGACCATTCTTTAAAGGAAATCTATAGTCTTTACAATAATCTTTTTTTTAGAGATACATGTAGATCAACATATCAGCAAGACAAAAATAATATTAAAAATAAGTATTAAAAAGAAAATGCCATATTTGCTCATTGCATACCTATGCTCTCCTCTACTTCTTGCTTTGCTGTCCTGGCATGCCATTGAAAGGCAGTCACCCCCTTACTTTTCAATACAGTTGCGATTTTATTGCTTCTTCTCACAATTAATGTCTAAAAGTTAGCTGACTAAAAACAATACTCTACCTGTGGGCTGACATATTAAAGGAATTAAAAATCTTTACACAAAAAATTGTGTTAATTTCTCTTTCAATTTGGCAGTCGTGTGAAAAGTACATTTATGTTCATTTTGAATAACCAACCATTTGCAAGTGAAATTAGTAAACAGGAATTTACTTTTCATTTGTTTGGATAATTGAAGTGATTATTCACACAGTTATGTGGACAATTTCAGTTTCTTTAGTAAATAAGCCTCCTTACCTCAACAGTTGTTAACAAAAGATTTACTGCAAACTGAGTGTTTGTGCTAATGGCTAATCTACAATTTTTCATATTCAATACTATAATAATAATAATAAGAAGAAGAAAGAACAAGCATATAAAGTCGCATTGAAGATTGTTTTAAGGTAAACACTGCAGTATTAATCTCAAACAATATAATCACTGAAAATACACTATACATTTTCTTTAGGCATGGTTGCATATGATTATGCATAGTACATGTGCATACACAGAAGCATGGACGCTGCTCACCCTTCCTGGGATGTTTGCCCTTAGTAAATTAGGTCTAACGCATACTACATAGTGTTAACCTCTGCCTGGTCATTGTTGGCTGAAAATCAGATACCAGTTAACAGGAAACTTTTTTACATTAGTTACCCCCACACAGAGTGGCATTCTACCCTCCTATGCTAAATCTGGGTATGATACTATGCTGTGTTATATATGATGACACCTCCTGTGTGGCCATTATTTCATTAAGCTCCTCCAGCAACCAACAATGCATTGAAGTTCTCTTTAGAAGGAAAAGGGTTAAAATACAAGCATTTTTTTTTACATTTTCCTCCAAACCACATCTATGTCTATTCCATCTAAAATTGATGTCAGAAAAGTATTATATATTTTCAGCAGGGAATGGAGGCAGCCGGGCCACTATCCTTGTCAACACGCTCTATCTCCTTAATCATACTTTTCATTTTAGTACATTGAAATTTCGCCCCCTACCTCCATGACCAAGGACAAGATCATAAATAAGGATGTTTGTGAAATTTTTACCTGCTGTTCCCTAACTTTGCGCATTAGGCATGAGACCGCGAGGTGCTCGTCAGATGTGGAAATTTATACTCATTTATAACGCGCTACGCTAGCCATCCAGGAATAAGACCGTGAAGGTTCGACATCTATAAACCAGGGCAGAAAGGCTTAAATGAAAAGTGAAGTGAATTTCTGTGTCTTCCCATAAAGAGGTTTCAGCTTTAATTCACACAAGATACATTTTTGCCAGAGCTGTTTGTAGCAGTAAATGTTCCCTTGATGTATTATTTCTTGACTTGCAAAGAAATCTTTGCGCTCTACATAATGGTGTAGTTAGGAGAATTACTACAGGATCCATAAAGCTTTACAGCTCACACTGTAAGTGTAATTTAATCTTCGCTCTCATAATGTAAAGAGGATTTGGTGCTGCTGCTGGCTTGATGTGAAGTGCATTAGTGGAGTGTTAGGGGGTGACTGCCTTTCATTAGCACGTCATAAATAGTGCTCACAACTTATTACAGGAATCCCCTAAAACACCCAAATCTTGCTCAATTTGTCCCATGTGTGGCGCTAATTGTGTGATCAGGAAAGCACTTTAGGCTAGAAATAGGAAAGATTTAATAAACATTCCTGAGCAACTCTAGCTGACAAGTCTAGATTTTATTAAAACTTATAGTGCTAGGAACATTTAGCAGGGACTGAAAGCATCGGGAATCTAGTCTTTTGCTTGCTTTACATCAAATGCTTTTCATTCAATAAACTGTGATATTAAAAACTGCGTAATGATTTCTTCCTCAACAGATATTACAGTGTGCACATGCAGAAAAGTACTGCTTACAGGGAGTTTATAATGGTTTTGTGTATATATATATATATATATATATTTTATGATGAGCACTCCTATAAAACCTTTATATTCTTTAAAGTCAGGTATATATGAAGTCTTGTATATGAATATTGTGTATTATTATATCCAGCCAATGGCTATAGGTTCTTTTTCACATTTTCCAGTTTCTCCCTACCTTCTACAATAAATAATGCGTTGTTCATAAAGTTCAGAGGCTCAAGCTGAAGTTTACAAACATTTGTGAATGTATAAAACTCATCCCCCTCATTTCTCTTTTGTCAGTATGGCTCGCTAAGGTTTCAATCACAGGGCTAGCCTTAAGGCAAGTAATTTTTGCTGTCCTCTCATTTTAGAAAATGTATAATATTCTGTGAATCCTTTTGTCTATGTTAATGTGAACATCATTTCTGCTTTTCAAATTGAATACAATAATTAATGATATCTCCATATATTTTTTATGAGAACTCCAACATTTTTAGAAGGCATGGATTTGCAAATACTTTTCAACATAACACTGTTTTTATATCGTTTCAGAAGTAACAAAATGTAAAATATTTTACACTTGTTCCCTAAGTTGTAAAATGCTGAAAGGTGCCAGGTTTCAAAATCTTTCATTTGTTTGTAAATTATAGGGAATTATAAAGAAATTTCAAAAAGTAATTTGTCTATATCATTTAGCCTACAGTATAAGAATTTACTCTAATGTAATCATTAATTTACCCACAAAGTACAAAATTTTTTTTTTTCAATATTAGAAAGTGTTTGTTAATGTTACTGTACATACCTTACGATAGCATTTTGTTAATTATGCCATGCATACATGCACATTACAACCTGATTATACGATTTCATTTGAATTTACCAAATGTTTTGTAGTGAGGAGGTCTACCTGAATGGATGGATATGGAATGGATTGTTTAGGCACACCCACTCACTTCACTGTGCTGCACTGTACTTTTTGGATTTGTGGCCTTTTGGTTTTATGCTAAATATACTGTACATGGTGCAGGTTATTACAACCCTGTTCGCGATTACATATGCAGAGAAGTGTGATCAACTGTTCTCCCTTTTGTGATTAATGGGTATATATATTTGTTCTGCATTGCTTCTATTGCCTCTGCTTGTCATTTTGATAAAGTAGGACTGCAATGCCCCTGAAATATTTGTGTATTTATTTTACTAATATTAAGCTTCTGTAATTTATTCCATATAGATTTGTAATTGGTGTGCTGGCCTGGTCTTCTTCCATTGGATTTTTACAGCACCACCCTCCAGCTGTGCACCCACCATTACCTAGGGATATCTGAAGTTTGCACATTGTGGTTTGAAGCATTGTCAGTTTTTGTGGTGTTGCACTAGTCAGCTACCAGAGTCATCTTAGCTCCCTTAGGGAAAGTGTCAATGGCATCACTTTGAAACCAGTTGGAGATGTTTCTGTGATTATTTTGAATTTAATGACAGGTGTATTTGACCTGCTTCAAACAGGTTTTGCACTCACATAAACATGTATGGAAATGCAAAACCTGTGTGAAGTGAACAGAAGCCTGTTAACACAGGCCCTCAGACTGCTTGGAAGACAACTTCAATGTTCTCCTTATGCAGTGACGAAGGTAGACATTCTTTCACCAGGGGAAAGACTCAGCGCTCGGTTTACATGCATATCATGGCTGGGAGTGACACAGCTGAGGTGTCCAATATATGGTCCTGTATAGCCAACTCAATAATATCATCCTTATTGATCATTGACATTGATCATTAACCCTATAAACATCATGCACAGTACAGGATGGATCCATCTCTCTATCTGTGGGTAAAATCACCACCTATAGCCCCTTTCTACGTATGCCCCTATATATCACCTATTTAATGCCCTTTGGTTCTGATAGACTGGAGATCTGATACCTGCTATAGAATATACTCACGTACCTTTGTGTATGATCAAGTTGACGAGAGGGCTTCCCTTGCGGCTCTGGATCGAGCACCCCTGAATGTAATGACAGAGGTACCATTCTCAAAGAAGCATGGGTGCCGATAGTTTGATAGCAGGTGACTGCCACAGTCAGGGATGTAGTCATAGTGAACCAGGGTAATAAACAGTGAAACATCAGCGTGGTCAGGAGGCAGGCTGGAGTTGGTGCTAGGTTAGCAAGCAGAGTGAGGTCCAGTAGCACCAGGAGATTAGGCAGAGAACAGTCAGAGGCAAGCTGAGCTCGAGGTGTTGGCAGGTAAATTGTGTGATGGGAGCAATGATGTCAGAGAAGCTGTCTATGAATTTGCGATAAAAATTAGCAAATCCCACAAATCTCTGAACTCCTTTCTTGTCTTTGACTGTTGGCCATTCAAGGATGGAGGACACCAATTGAGGGTCCATTGCGATCCCTTCTGTAGAGATCACCAACCCAGAAATTGAATAGATTGTCTTTCAAACTCACATTTTTCTACTTTTCTGTACAGTCCATGCACTCTCAAGACAGTCAAAACTTTCTTTACATGAATGCAATGCATTTCCAGAGAGGGAGAAAAGATCAGGATATTGTCAAGGTATACAACTAGGAAGAGATCTAGGTACTCCCGGAAGATGTCATTTACAAAATGTTGGAACATGGCAGGGTCATTACACAAGCCAAAAGGCACCACCAGGTACCCAAAATGCCCAAAGCGAGTTAGAAATGCTGTCTTCCACTCGTCCCCTTCCCTGATGCATACTAAGTTATAGGCCCCCTGTCAAGCTTAGTGAATATTCGGGCCATCCGGAATCTTTGGAAAAGATCAGGAATTAAGGGGAGCGTTTTTTAACGGTAATCTTATTGAGCTCCCGATAGTCCACACAAGGTCAGAGACAGCAGTCTTTTTTCAAGGAATATACCAGCTCCTGCTGGTGATGATGAAGGGTGGATGAAATCTTTTATCAAATTCTCATTGATGTAATGCTGAAGAGCCTCTAGTTCCAGTTCAGACAGAGGGAATATGTGGCCAAAAGGAATCTCTAGTATTTGGTAAATCCTCCTGCGCTGCTATAACTAATAGAGACAGAAAACAGCAGCTGACATCCAATCCTCCCCTTTAGATGGACAAATAGATAAATTGATATGATAGTGATGTAGCGCTATAAGTAAACCTATACCTTTAAATTCAAGATATAAAATGATGCTGATTATACCTAGATCTATTCAGTTGACATTTGTAAGTGATTGGTGCAATATAAATCAAACATAAATATCCAAGTGATAATTCCAGAGTTAAAGTGGCACACAATGATTCCCTATGCAGGGATTTAGGTCACCATATATAGGTGAAATTTATATAAATATCCACAGCAACCGGTGATTTCACATATATCGATAACACACACAATTCTTCAAAGCATGCTCCTGTGTTGGTGCAGGTGGTAAATGATAATCCTAAATAGCTGGCATGCCCGCTCACCTTCCCCCTGCGACCCACAGGGGCCACAACGCCTTATGGATCACCCAGGATCCTGCACGCTCCTTACAGATACAGATTACTTCTCCAGCCTCAATACTGTTTAATCCACCTTCAGTTGTTCCTCCATGGGCAGATAGCAATGTATATACCCTTATAAGCTCATGATGTTTTGGGATCATACAACAGAAACACAAAGATCCTCCATAGTGCAAAACTGTATATCAGGTTTAATGTAGATAAAAACGCCAAGTACAAACTCACAATTTAGCAGAGAAGACAATTCACAGTGTCTATCACCTCTCCTAGGTGTACTGAGAGCACTCTGGTGTACCAAGATGGCGCTGAACCGGAAGTGCGTCACCACAACGCTTCTACGCGTTACACCACGCCCCTCGTAGCTTCATCAGGAAGCTACGTAACGCGTAGAAGGTGGTTCCATTACACCACATAAGGTACATTAATTCCATATCTTGCAAAGATAAATTAAACATAACAATAGGAAGTAATATATTTAATAAATAAATAAAATGTTTTTGTTTATTTTTTAACATTCAGTCATTTAATTTCATTAATCATTTTTCAAGTGAGTTTTTAATAAATAATATATAATATTTAATATCAATTATGGAACTTCATGACACCATTGGTTGCATAGAGTTATAGCAAGATATATTGTGACTCATGTTATGTTATATACAGTACAGACTAGTGGATTACATTATTATAATATCAGGTCGTGTTAAACAACATTAAAGCCCTATGCTTGTATGTGTATGTGCATGTGCACATGTATGTATAGAAGGATGTACCCAATATGCCCATGGTGGCTGCCCATGGACACATGCGTGAGCCTACAATAGATCTTCAGCCAGTATGTGCGCATACATGCAGTTATAGCTGCAGTTACCATTTGATTTTCTATGCTGGGCTGTTTTTTTATTATTCATTATTTTTATACAATATTTTTATATGTGGAGTTTTTATATATATAAATATATTGTTATACTGTCAAATGTACATTCCTTTGCACATTCTATATTGGGTATACACAAGTAGCTCTCTTTATTTTGTATAGTAGTACATTTTTGATGAGTGGATTAGTTGCACATTAAATATTACAACATTTATTACCAGCACTTTATCTTATATTGTCTGTTAAGCAGAATCAATCATTTGAATTGCATTGCATATTTTTTAGCTCCAGCAGGGTTTTTTCTGTGTCGAGAACGGGGTACATCATGCTTTGCAGGATGTCCCCGTCAGCTGTTCCATTTCCGGGTTTCCTCAGAGCTCTCGTATGACTGGATGAGTTGCTGCAATGAAATTTCAGCAAAATGGACTTGTGTGCTTCATATTTTTTCACTTTGATTTTCGGAATGTCTTTGAATTCAGTCCTCTGTAAGTTGATCATTTTCATTTCCATCAAACGATGGGGCATCCTTATGTTCCTTACACATTACCCAGTCCACATCAGTATAGAGC
Organism: Staurois parvus; assembly: GCF_062004578.1. Classification (NCBI taxonomy): domain Eukaryota; kingdom Metazoa; phylum Chordata; class Amphibia; order Anura; family Ranidae; genus Staurois; species Staurois parvus. The sequence goes on along the minus strand of NW_028318246.1, from coordinate 3,463,760 downwards.
AGGCATGTCCAAAGTCCGGCCCGCGGGCCATTTACGGCCCGAGGGTCGGTTTAATACGGCCCTCCATGTCAGTGTGTCAGTGTGTCTTATGGAGCGAATATGGAGCGGCCGGTCCGGTATTTCCACCGCGGCCGTGTCAGAATACCGGGCCGGCCGCTCAGCTCTGCAGCGGGACCTTACCTGTTCCTCTATCCAGCGGCGCGCTGTCTTCCCGGCTTCTGTAGTGTGGGCGCTGGGCATGACAGCCGGGTGCCAAGTGCGCATGCGCAAGAAGCGGTGCTTTTTGTGAATGGTAAGGCGGTACCTGGGACACATGACAGATCCCAGAAGCCGCCGGACCAATCACAAAGCGCAAGTGCTTCTCACTCATGCGCACTGGGCACCCGGCTGTCATGCCGAGCGCCATTACAGAAGCCGGGAAGACAGCGCGCGGCTGGATCGAGGAACAGGTAAGATCAAAGAACAACTGCGGAAGTAAGAGCGGGTACCTGTCAAATTCAGGTACCCGCTCCCCACCTCCCCAAAGGTCAGCAGTCATCTGTACTGTCCGCAGTCTCTGGTCATCCCTGTGCTGTCCGCAGTCTCTGGTCATCCCTGTGCTGTCCGCAGTCTCTGGTCATCCCTGTGCTGTCCGCAGTCTCTGGTCATCCCTGTGCTGTCCGCAGTCTCTGGTCATCCCTGTGCTGTCCGCAGTCTCTGGTCATCCCTGTGCTGTCCGCAGTCTCTGGTCATCTCCTGTACTGTGTCTGCAGTCCATTAGTTCAGAATTTTTTTTTTCCTGTTTTCTGCCTCTAAAACCTAGGTGCGTCTTATGGTCAGGTGCGTCTTATACGGCGAAAAATACGGTAACTTGGCATAAAATAATTTATTTGCATTTAATTGTAATGGTTCTAAGAATGTTTGGAAAAATGTTCAGCCCTCCACCATGTTCACTTCATCCAATCTGGCCCTCTTTGAAAAAAGTTTGGACACCCCTGGTATAGAGATCCAGCATGATATTTTTCCCCATTGTGATCTGATGTGTTTTCAAAGTGTTCCTTTAATTTTTTTGCAGCAGTGCATACATGCACAAGGGTCTCCCCCTGCAGGACTGGACCTAGGAACACTGCACCCTGCTGACCAGGCATCAGACAATTTATAGGCTCTATCACCTCCTACTGGGCACACCTCCCCATGGATTGGCTAGAGTGCCATAAATATTCAGTCTGCATGCCCTGTCCTTCCTCACACTATGACTCTAGAATCCTCTGGAAAACGGGGGAAAGCAACAGAGCAGCAGCTTGTGAAACACTGAGCAGCCTAAAGTAGTCAACCTCTGCTCCTCTGATTAAAGAGGAGACAACTAAATTTACCTAGTAGCCTACACTACACTGGGAGAGTGTTACATCCACCCCCCCATTATAAAAGAGACCTTGTCCTCATGGGCCGAGGCACAAAAATAGCTCATGATCCTAGCAACATGGGTAACCCATGCTAAAGAGGAGGGGGGGAAAGGGCAATAACAAACCAAAAACGTGGCATTCCATATGGCAACAAAGACACTTCAGCATAACAGTAATAGTAGAGACATAGAAAAATATTAGGGATGAACTGATATGTATCGTCCAAAAAAAGTGTTATCGGCATTCTGCCGATAAGAAAAAAAGGTGCCGATATTGGCCGCTGAAAATGTGCAATTTTACCTTAAATTTTGCAGCGATTTTACCCACGATTTTGATGCGTTTAGGGTGCGTTTTTCATAGGTAATGAGACTAAAAAAGTATCAAAACAGCAACACGTGTTTTTTAGGAACTTTTTATGCGTTTTTAATGCATTTCAGGTCTGGTTCACACCAATGCAGTTTGCATTTTGTCCATTTTGCAGCGCTTATTGCAGTGAATTTTGCATTTTTGCACGTGCATTTTTTATGTTTTTTTATGCATTTTGCAGTTTTTGAATTTTTTTGGGCTAACTTATTGCTTGGCAGATTAAAAATACAAAACACATAAAAAACGCAACACGTGTGCGTTTTTGCTGCATTTTTAATGTATTTCAGACCTGGTTCACACCAATGCAGTTTGCGTTTTGTCTGTTTTGCATTGCTTTTTACATTGAGTTTTGCATTTTTGCACACACATTTTTGATGCTTTTTGCATTTTTTTAATTTTTTTTGTGCCAACTTGTTGCTTGGCAGCTTAAAAACACAAAACACATTAAAAAAGCAACATATGCGGTTTTAATGCATTTTTGATGTGTTTTTAATGCATTTCAGGCTTGGTTAAAACCAATGCAGTTTGAATGTTTTTGTCTGTTTTGCGTTTTTGACTTTTTTTTAAATGCATTTTGCATTTAAAACATTTTTTTTTGTTGTCCAACTTGTTGCTGGGCAGATTGAAAACGCAAAACGCATCAAAAATGCAACACATGTGTTTTTTATGCTTTTTTGTGTTTTCAATGCAATTCAAGAATAGATTGATGCCACCTAGTAGCCAAATCCTTATGTGCCGGTCTCTTTCAGATCCCGGAAAGTGAGTAGAAAGACACATTCTATCTATTCTACAAACTATCTACAATTTACAATGGACAAAGATGTCCATTTCCTGAGAAACGATGAATTGGCTCTGCAGGCATAGAGTCCTAAATCCAGTAACACACAAAAAAAATTGAAGAGACATAGAAGCATGAACTTAACAAAGCCGGATAAGCCAAATCCCTTTTTAACTTTGTCAACATTAAACTTTCTCCAACAAGGTGTCGGGAAAAATGTTCTGGCAAGGTCTGAAAAATAGGGGGGAAAGTCCTCTCTACAACAAAGGAACATCTTGACTTCTTTTTTTGTTTTGTTAAATATCTGAAAAGTGTGGCATGCATTTGTATTCAGCTGCCTTTACTCTGATACCCCTAACTAAAATCTAGTGGAACCAGCTGCCTTCAGAAGTCACCTAATTAGTAAATAGAGTCCACCTGTGTGTAATTTAATCTCAGTATAATTATGGCTGTTCTGTGACGCCCCAAGAGGTTTTTTTTAGAGAACATTAGTGGACAAACAGAATCATGAAGGCCAAGGAACACACCAGACAGGTCAGGGATAAAGTTGTGGATAAGTATAAAGTAGTAATAGGTTATAAAGAAATATCCCAAGCTTTGAACATCTCACAGAGCTTTGTTCAATCCATAATCTGAAAATGGAAAGAGTATGGCACAACTGCAAACTTACCAAGACATGGCCGTCCACCTAAACTGACAGGCTGGGCAAAGAGAGCATTAATCAGAGAAGCAAGAGACCCATGGTAACTCTGGAAGAGCTGCAGAGATCCACAGCTCAAGTGGGAGATTCTGTCCACAGGACAACTATCAGTCGTGTACTCCACAAATCTGGCCTTTATGGAACAGTGTCAAGAAGAAAGCCATTGTTGAAAGAAAGCAATAAGAAATCCAGTTTGCAGTTTGCGAAAAGACATGTGGGGGACACAGCAAACATGTGCAAGAAGGTGCTCTGGTCAGATGAGACCAAAATTGAACTTTTTGGCCTAAAAGCAAAACGTGGTGGAAAACTAACACTGAACACACCATCCCCACCGTGACGTGGTGGCAGCCTCATGTTGTGGGGATGCTTTTCTATAACAGGGACAAGAAAGCTGGTCAAAGTTGAAGGGAAGATGGATGGAGCCAAATACAGGGAAATCTTGGAAGAAAACCTGTTAGAGTCTGCAAAAGACTTGAGACTGGGGTGGAGGTTCACCTTCTAGCAGGATATCGACCCTAAACATACAGCCAGAGCTACAATGGAATGGTTTAGATCAAAGCATATTCATGTGTTAGAATGGCCCAGTCAAAGTCCAGACCTAAATCCAATTGAGAATCTGTGGGAAGACTTTAAAATTGCTGTTCACAGAAGGTCTCCATCCAATATGACAGAACTTGAGCTATTTTGCAAAGAGGAATTTGCAGAAATTTCACTCTAGATGTGCAAAGCTGGTAGAGACATCCCCAAAAAAGACTTGCAGCTGTAATTGCAGTGAAAGGTGGTTCTACAAAGTATTGACTCGGGGGGCTGAATATAAATGCACGCCACATTTTTCAAATATTTATTTTTAAACAATTTTGAAAACCATTTATCATTTTCCTTCCACTTCACAATTATGTGCCACATTGTGTTGGTGTATCACATAAAACCCCAATAAAATACATTTACTTTTTTGGTTGTAACATGACAAAATGTGGAAAATTTCAAGGGCAGCTCTACCCGCGCCACCATAGGCGGCTAGAGAGGTCAATCACAAGGGTCCCGGCCCGCAATTTCCAGCTGGCACTCAGTGATCATTGGGGAAAGCTGACAGGAGAGAGACTTGTATGTAAACAACACATGTCTCTCTCCTGTCAGCAAGGACATGCTGCTTTGTATTTCTATGCACAGCAGAGAAAAACAAACCAGCATTTCTCAATTGTAAAACAGCACACAGCACATAATGTGAAATACACACAGCACACAGTTAACCCTCTAAGCGCCGCAAATGTTAACCCCTTCCTGCCCAGTGTCATTATTACAGTGTCAGTGCTTTTTATTAGCACTGATCACTGTATTAGTGTCACTGGGGATATCAGTGGCAGTTAGTTCCCACCCAGTATCAGAATGCCCACTGCATTCCTGCTATAAGTCGCTGATTGTCGCCATTACTAGTATAAAAAAATAAAAATTCCAGTATATATACCGCTATTTGTAGATGCTATAACTTTCACGTAAACCAATAAATTTACATGTATTGGGATTTTTTTTATAGCTAAGACATGTAGCAGAATACATTTTGGCCTAAACTTATACCGAAATTTGATTTTTGAAAATTTTTTATTGGACATGTTTTATAGCAGAAAGTCAAAAATATTGTTTTTTTTTTCTAAATTGTTGGTCTTCTTTTTTGTTTATAGTGCAAAAATAAAAAACGCAGAGGTGATCAAATAACACTGAAAGAAAGCTCTATTTGTGGGAAAAAAACAACATAAATTTCATTTATGTACAGCGTTGCATGGCTGTGCAATTGTCAGTTAAAATAATGCAGGATCGTATCGCAAGAAATAGCCTGGTCAGGAACGGGGGTAAATTCTCCTCTGGAGGGCAAATGGTTAAGATAGGTCCTTCAGAGAAAAAAATAATAGAAAAAGCATTGAAATGCTGAACCAGTAAAGTTGTATATTGTTGTACTTACGGTGTTACAATTTTCATTGTAGTATAATACGACATTGTTCAATCGCATTCAGCTCTGACACCTGTATACCCCATATGGACCAGAACAATTTTTACATGTCCACCATGAACCTGTTTAATCAGCAGTACCTTTGTCAGTACTTAAAGGATAAGTTCACCTTTGGGAACAAGTTACATGTTCCAACCTTTTTTAGGGTGGAGCATGTAACATGTTCCCAAAGCTGCAGCCACGCCATTCATTCACAATGTTTTGTGAATTCAAGAACTACAAGTCCCAACAACCTTAGCGGCTGTCAGCTTATAGTTCTCAGTGAACTACAACGATGCTGTGGAGCGCCGTGGTAGTTCCTTGAATCTTCCTAGCAGTATATCTGCTAGCCCATACATCCCGTACGGGCAAGCTGATATACTGACAGATCTGCAGGAGACCTGCATGGCATCTACTGATTGCTGGTGCAATGCTTTACAGCCTTCTGCAACCAAACATAATAAATGCACATTTTTTAACCTCCCCAAAAAAATGTGCATTTATTATTTTTGGTCAAAAGGTGAACTTAACCTTTAAGATGACAAAATAGTGAATACTATATACAGTAATTTGTTTTTAGAACAAGGATTTCTTTTGATGGTATTACAAATACTTTTTTTACGCAACCCATAGACAAAAATGTAATGAAAAAGGTATGTAGAAAAATGCACTTTTTTCTACTTTGATCAGTGTTAGTTTAAAAAATAAATATTATACATTTTATTCTATATGTTCACTAAAAGAACACTAGAATTATGTTTGTGGTACAAACCATTGCAAAGTAATCTACAAATGAAATAGAGACGTGTTTTAATTTGATGGCGTTTTAATGCAACACTACACACAACACTAAAAAAAAATAAACAAAAAATAACTGGAAATAATTGGCAGGAAAATAATAGCATGGGGTGGGGGCAATATATGCAAATATGTATTGTATTGCAGCTTACCCATTCCTAGATGTGGCAGCTGCATTGGTGTTCCTTATTAGTCTTTTTTTCTTTCATTTTCACCTGGTGACCTGTCCATTAATTCTTTTCAACTTTTTTTAACAGACCAAACTGTCAACTAAAAGTGGCAGTTAGAGGGTTAAGACAAAGCATTTAACACTGACAGGTGCTTAAAATGGTCAGTTTTTAATAAATTATATTATACTTTTATCCCAAAAGAAAAAAAAACCTGTTGCTGTAACTGCTTGAAAACCGTTAGCTTGAGTTCAAATTTAATTTGTTATGCAAATCCATCTAATTTTGAGCGCATCTAACACTACACTCTTCCCAGATTAACAGTGCTGGTGTGCAAGGGTGGCTCCTTTGCACCTCCATAGACTGGAGACATCCTAAGATGGCAAGTGTGATACTGACCTAAATCAAAGGGAACAAAAGCCTAAAAAAAAGAAAACTAATGCATTCACCACATTTAACAATTTGTAGGCTTCAATATATCACATTTTTGTTTTGCGGTTAAATACCACTTTACCACTTTAATGATAGTTGCTTACAGGAAACTAAGGATTAATAAGGGGTTAAATAGGAACACATTTAATTAAAATAACACAACTTTTTATACCGTGTTTGTAATATGCTCATAGTCCACAATTGGTTAATTATACGTAGACCAAAGCTTTACTATTCATCTGAGCTCATCTCAAAGAAAATACACCTCATCCTAAAACAATATTACTTTAGTCTTTTATTGTACCACCCTTTTTATGTCTATGATCTATATTAATGTTAATCATGCTGCCGGCAAAGAAAAATACCAGTTTATCCTGTCAGAATCCAGTGACACCCTAAGGTCCTCTAGTAAGTTGTCAAAGCTTCCTCTGCTGCCCTGCAGCAACATGCAGTGTTGTCAGCCCTGCCCGAGTTCACTACTTCTAGACCATAGAACATTTCCTCCCTCTTTTAATGTCTATAACATAAGAGGGAGATGCTCTGTAGGCCAAAATGGGAGAACTTAGACATCCCTGGCAGGGCAACACTGCTTGGGATTTTTTAGTACAGCAAATGCATGTAGCCCCCTGGTCCTAAACTGGGGCTACAATGCAAATCTAGTTTTTGGCTGGGCTGTAGTTGGCTCAGAATAATTATAGTTTCCCTTTTGGCTTTCCCCTAATCTTAGTGGGTTGTGCATTTCTCACTGAGGCCAGCAGGTGTCCCTGGTACCACAGGTCATAGTATGAGAGTGCACACATAAACTGAGTAACGAATATTTATTTTTCTTCTAGACAGCTTAGTAGGAGGTTCTATGGCCACTGGTGCATTCTAGGAGAGGGTATGTAGCACTACCCTGGCAAGGGCCACTTGTATGTTGTGCATTTCTCACTGAGGCCAGCAGGTGTCCCTGGTACCACAGGTCATAGTATGAGCATGCACACATAAACTGAGTAACAAATATTTATTTTTCTTCTAGACAGCTCAGTAGGAGGTTCTATGGCCACTGGTGCATTCTAGGAGAGGGTATGTAGCACTACCCTCGTGAGGGCCACTTGTATGGTGTCCTGGTTTCCCCTCACTTCGCCCCGCAGCCAGGCACAGTGTATTTCTGCAGCCAAATACACTCACACACACTTCAGCTCGTTGTCTTCAATAACCAGTCTAGCGGATGTTTTGTTTATGGAGTTTATTATAGAACTAGGGATAGGGATGGGGAATTGTAGTAGGATACTCCAAATCAGAACTATTCACAAGAGGACATCTAGCTGATCTCTTAGTTGAGCACAGTAGAAGACTTGACTGACAATAGATAGCAGACTTCCCTTTGTCACATATCGCAGCAATTGATTTAGGAGTGAGCAAAGTCCCTTTAGCAGTAGTAGTAGTTACAGGGCTGAGCTCTTCAACTAATAAGCCAGTTACAACAGACTGCGACAGCCCATATCTATCATAGCTAGGTAAAGTCCTTTGTAGTAGTAGCACTTGGACAGTATTCTTCGGAACACTAGCTAGTGTTCCCTTTTTCTAGACCCAGACTGACTATCAAGCACCAGGGGAGGTAGTAAGTAAACAGAGTCCTCAAATTCCTCAATGTCAGTGCTCACAAAGCTCACGGACAGAATGGTAGCCTCCTTCCCATCATCCAAGCAAAACCCTCCAGTGATACCAAACAGATTTTTGACAGACAGCTCCCCTCAGTCAGCTTACTGAAGAACCAGGGTCACTCTCTCTAACTTCAGGCCTCCGGTTAGCCCACCAGAAGCCACATGACAGCATGGGCCAGGCGAGACCGCCTGGCTAGTGCAATCAGCTTCTGGGAAAGACACTGAACCCATGTGCTCCCTGAATATAAATACTACTCCCAGCATTCAATGGGGAAATCCTCCCCTGCAATTGGCCAGGGCTGTATCCATACTCATGCTGTGCACTTGCCTAGTCAATACTCATGTTCTGGAAGGCTCTCATAGCTTCCTGAAGGTGGCCAGAACTCAGACAAACTCCAACAGCACCAGAGCAGCATGAGCAGACCTAACTAATCAATCACAGCACTGTTACACAGAATGCCACACTGAATTTACCTGACAGCCTCTCTAGTAAGCAGAGAAATACAGCTATGTTTAATCTAACTATGCACATCCTAGCACCCAACTAGGAGGGTGCCACAGATATATACATTTGGGATGGGCCATGTGCTTGCTCTCTTGCCTCAGGCTGAGGCCTGAGGAGATGCTGCTGGAGATAGCTCTGTGTTAGGCCTTCCTGCTTTGAAGTGGTCCTGAGGCTATCCTGCCTGGAGTGGAGGAAGGTGAGAAGATCCAGGGGAGGCCCCTTGCTTAAGAGAGCAAAGATGTAGACTGGTCTCTCAGAAGGGCCTAGTGACTCACTTGGAGGGTGCACTAGACTCTGAAAATGTGCTTGCAGTGTTGCCGGGTTGGCCTAAAGGTTCTGACACTGTGAAACTGGAGTCCAAGGAGTCTGTAAGTGATCTGTATGTTTATGGGAGTCCAGCCAATCCCAGGTTTGGAGGACCTGGTAGAGTGGTGGACTGGCCCATAAATATGGGGGAGTCAGGCTGACAGAGGAGTCGGGTGGAAGATGGAGTCCTGAGGAGACTGGGAGGGATCCCCTGGGCCTGCAGGGAGGGCGGCCTCCAGGCTGGGCATGTGCTAGCTCGGGAGGGTTCATTCAGCAGTAAGGTGTGAAGGGGATCGAGACCTGGAGCAGCAGGGAGGAAAGGGGACAGTGTGAATACAGCAGCACTTTCTGGGGTCTACAAGGGGAAAGACTGCCACACGTGGCAAGCATTCTAAGGATAGCTCTGGGCTCAATCCTTTTTCCTTGTCCTGGGTGATCTTCCGAGAACCCAGGAGTGCTGGTAGTGTTTGCAGCCTGTGGAGCTGGGAGCAGTATACAGAGAGAGAAGATATCTCTGCATGTGGCTACGAGAAGCTAAGCTGATTTTTGAGGGGCTGCTAGTTCCGCGCTCATGGAGGGCAGCTCCTACTAATCTGCAATGACTGACAGCTTTCAAGAAAAGAACAGTCCAGGATCAGCCTTTGTACATAGGAGAGAAGTGTCCCCCTTCAATTGATTCAAACCAAACTGGGCATCCCAGTGGTTGCAGGAAGGAAATTCACTCTGTCTATGGCCGACCGATCAAAAGGTGTTTCTGTACTTGCATTGTTTTAAAATGATAAAGCATGAGTAAATGTGCATGTATGGCAGAGATACTGTACACTGAATATGTAATTTTTTTTCTCAGACATATTATTTAATATGTTTAGGTCACTGTTCCAGAGCAAGGATGCAAAAAATATAGGGCAGCGAACATTTGTTTTCTCCAATTCCAGTTTTTCAGAATAAGATCAGCATAATTATGAATTGGAAACAAGTAAGAGTGATCTCATAGGTTACAGCAGTCTGCAGACAGTCCTCTCTGTCATCATTGTCACAGAGGCTTCATCAGATTACAGGACACAGTGTAACCACTTTGGAGTGACACAGCAGTAATGTGACAACTGTACTTTGACCTTTCCTCCCATCTGCTCAGAGTACTGACCACAACATGGAAAATCTCAGACTGGTTTACATGTTTCCGTAGAGCTATTATAGGTGTTAACTGTAGGTCAAAGCACTAGGAACAATTGGGCTTATAAATGTATTGTGAAAGAAAACTTGTCTTCAGGAAGATATATAGTCAACACCTCCAAGGAGCAATGTTCGAAAACATGGGCCAGAGCATGACAGTTTAATGAACAATATTGCAGAGACTGAACAACACAGGCTGTCAGCCTAAACAATTGGCTGAGTCTAAAGACCCAGGTATAAGAATATGTGAGGAAAGTACTGGAAAGAAGCCAGAAGAGGAAAAGTTATGGGTACAGAGCAGGAAAATTAAAAAAAGAAAAGGGGGGTGGAATCCCACAGACCCTAGTGTTAATCCACTAGGAAGTTACAAGATGCCATAACTGGCTGGGTGTAGTCCTTCATCACGGCAATGAGACCATGGGTTTCTTCCATACCTTGGCTATAGTACGCTTAGTCACAAGAGAAAAGTACATGGGCAGTTTCTGTTGGTGGGAAAATAGACCCTGAACAGGACAGAGCTATGCATCCTTACAAATTATTTGTATCCTTACAGATTAGTAAGTGAAATAGAGTATGCAAGAGTCCAAAAGTACCTGACCAAAATCTAGTGAGGCACGGGCAAATCCACCAAATATGGAATACATCTCTGCATTGGCCATTGCTCCTAAAACATCCATCAGATTGAGAGGTATCGACCATGTTCAGGGAAGACTAAATCCCTGAAATAGTACCTAGGCATGGGAGAGTGTTAACAGTTATCCACTTAGGCCATTTTTTGGAATAGGAAGGAGGAGATGCGTAGTAGAGGTGTCAACCAATGGCATAGCTGGAGATATCAGAAAAGTTCCAAGGACAGTGCTTGATAGGTTTCTTTAATGGATGGCCAAGATGGAAAGGTTGTGAGGAAGTGGCATACCTGTGTGCGAGGTCCACCAGGAAATAGTCCCTGGTTGTTATAGCCCGAAGGGAATAATGATTCAGGAGCAGGAGCAAGGGCAGGAAGAGGGAAATAAGGTTGCCTGAGAAGAGGCACAGATTATGCAACATCAGGGGGCTCAAGGGTAATGGGCGTGATCTATGTGGGAGCCATTGCAAAGCTGATACTGGAGTTGGCACACAGTTAGGAAGTTCAAGGAGGACTCAAAGTGAGACATCATGTGTTGCATGGAGCATGGTAAGCTGTGACATTTGGGCTGCCAAGTAATATTTCTCAACTTTGGGGACTCCCAAGCCTCCCCATAGCCTATGTGTTAAAAGGGTTGAACGTGCTATTCTGGGGCATTTACAGTATAGGCCAAAATAAACAATTAAACTATGTTCTGTAGAAGGCGCAGGAAGAAAGCAGTAAAGCATTTTGGTAGGATATGAAAGAAAAAAAGGATTTGGGCAAGATCATCATTTTGACTGCATATATATGCAGCCTAAAATGTGGGGAACTGCCATCATTGCATGAAAGCCATCTCAGTATGTAACAAGAGATAACAAGTGGCCTTAAAGAGAGAGGCATAGGAGTAGGTCAACTTAGTGCCCAAATAGTCCAACAAAGATGTTATATAATGGTATGGGAAGCAGGATTGAATGTGGGACTCAACAGATGGGTGGAGTGTGATATGTAGTTGTCTTGTGGGGATTAATCCAGAGACCAGAAATATTGGAGTATTGCATAAGAAGATGTTGCAAGTTATAAGTTATGTGAAAAGAGTGTTTGTCAAGGTCATCCACAAAAATAGATATTTTGTGGTGCATTCCAGAATATTGGACCCTTGAGTGTTGGGGTGCCCCCTGAGTGCTATGGCTAGGGGTTTCAGGGCGGGAATAAAGAGATAGGGGTCAGCCCTGTCTGTTGACACAAAAAATAGAGAAAGGGTTGGAAAGGTGTCCCGTGTATCGCACTACAGCTGACGGGGAAGAGTAAAGGGCCATAATCCACGCTAAAAACTAATTGCCAAAGCCCCATCTCCTCAAAACATATTGGAGGTAATCCCAGGAGAGGGAGTCAAAGTGAGAGGAGGAAGCCTGGAATCTTGCGATAATTCAACAAATGACTTAGGTGGATTACCTTGCGAACATTGTCAGCTGGTGACAAGGCCCACTTGGTCCCTGTGGACAAGCATGCGCAGGTGGTGGTTGACCTGGGTGCTAAGAACCTTCCCAAGGATTTTGTTATCTTCATTCAGAAGAGAGTTCAATCAAAAGGCCATGGGTTTGGCAGCTACCTTACTGGTCTTGGGGATCATGGAAATGTTAGCTTTCAAGGAATCTGAAGAGGGTGTTGCACCATTTCTGTGGCTATTGAAATAAGCCGTCAGGTGGGGCACCAGATGCAGAGCAAGCTTCTTCTAATACAAACCTGAGAAGCCGTTGGACACTGGGGCTTTGGAGGGATGGATAGCTTTGATAGCAAGAGAAACCCTTTATTCAGAGATTACTGTGTTAAGAAAGTCACAGGCAGATTCAGAGAGGGGAGGAAGACAATCCACTCGATCAATGGGGAAAGGGTTTGCTACACAGGGAGGGTAAGAAGTCATCAAAAAAAGAGGTCATTTTGGAAAGGCAGAAGTAAGGTCACCATGACTAGTGCGCAGCTGTATAGGCTTATAGAAACTACCCACCAAAATGAGTTTCTGAGCCAGCATTGCTTGTTCGCACGAGCATAGAATTTGTGTTTAGTCCACCTGAATGCCCTTTTGGCAAGAGCAATGAATTATTCAACATGAAAGTACGTAGGATGAATTTTATCTTATGTTGTACATTTTGATGGTAATCTGGACCAGGGGCGGACTGACAACTCATGGGGCCCCCGGGCAATAGGGGATCATGGGGCCCCTGTGTCCTTGCCCAAACTCAAAAAAGCCTATAAAAAAGGTACCAGGGGCATCTCATGGGGCCCCCTACTGACACTGGGTCCTCGGGCAGTGCCCGAGTTTCCAAATGGTCAGTCCGCCCCTGATCTGGACACTGGCACCTTAGCAGAAACATTTACTTTGTCGAAATAAAACACATATTTAATAAACACCACAGTAGAGTTATGTGTTAATTAGTGATGGGCTAAACATCCCCCTGTTCGGTTCGTGGTCGGAAGTTCAACCCCGAACTTCAAACTCAATGTGTCCCTCTGACAGGTCACGCTGACAGCTCGAGAAGAGAGGAGAGCCGGTAATCGGCTTTCCGCGGAGGGGACATGTACACTGATCATCAGGGCACTGATTATCAGTATAGCCCCAGCAGTGCCACCTGTCAGTGTCCATCAGTGCCTTGTGTCAGTGCTCATCAGTGACTCGTGCCAGTGCCCATCAGTGCCACATCAATGCCACATATCAGTGCCTACCAGTGCACATCAATGCCAGATATCAGTGCCCATCTGAGCTGCCGTTCAGTGCCACCTATCAGTGCCAGTCAGTGCCGCCTATCAGTGCCAGTCAGTGCCGCCTGTCAGTGTGCATCAGTGTCGCCTATCAGTGCCTGGCAGTGCCGCCTAACAGTGCCAGTCAGTGCTGCCTAACAGTGCCAGTCAATGCCTATCAGTGCCATGTATCAGTGCTGCCTTTCAGTGCCCATCAGTGATGCCTGTCAATGCCCATCAGTGCCACCTACCAGTGCCTCCTCATCAGTGCCCATCAGTGCCACCTATCAGTGTCCATCAATGCAGCCTATCAGTGCCCATCACTGCAGCCTCACTAGTGGTTCACTGCAGGCTTGTGGTTAAATATCATGACTGTAGGCTCCCCTTAAACTACCTGCAAGGTTGCACATCTGTGCAATGTATCGAACCTGCTGCAGGAGGACTGACATTGAAAAAAAAAAAACAACCCCCCCCCCCCGATCCATAGCAGACCCTTTAGGTTTTTTTGATTTTGGGCAAGGACACAGGGGCCCCATGATCCCCTATTGCCCGGGGGCCCCATGAGTTGTCAGTCCACCCCTGGACCCCACAGTAAAAAATTTTACGTCCTACCAGGCACTTTAGGCCTGGTAGGACTTTTAGGGGAACCCCACCCCCAAAAAATGGAGGGGAAAAGCATGGGTTCCCCCCTAAATTCCTACCAGACCCATGATCCGAGCACAGGCCTGGCAGGACAGGAAAGGGGGGGATGAAGGAGCGCCCCCCTCCCCGAACCATACCAAGCCAACATGTTTTTGACAAATCCTTTGTTTAAAAAAAAAAAATGGGTCCATCATTGTAATCCATCATCAATCATCCAGTGTTGTCAGGACGATGCTGACTTGCCGGAATACAAAAACCTGAAGCCCATCGAGCACTCGCAGCATCTGCCAGGCCTGACAGTTGCTCTGCCCAATTGCTTACATCTGACCGCCAACTGGTATGAACAATTGGGCGGAGGTAGCGGGAATGTAAACGGGGAATAGCTATGTCCAATTGTTGATGACAGTTCTGACAGCTGCAGGACAGGCGCAAGCAATTGGGCAGAGCTACTGGTGACACCACCACTTGCTCCTCCACTCCACCCAATTTTTTACATCTGACTCGCAAATGTCAGACCTGTCAGATGTGGCAAGTTCTCGGCGGGTGCGGGCATTGTTTTTTTTTTTTAATTTCAGCAAATTGGCAGCATCGTGACAACGCTGAATGCCATGATTGATAATGGATTACAAAGATGGAACCATATTTTTTGTTTTTTTATTTTTTTAATAAAGGACTTGTCAAAAATATTTGTTATGTTATTTGTTCAATAAAGGGTTTTTTCTAAAGACTGGCCTCTTTACTTTTTACTACATTTAACCCTTTAGTGAATTGGTAGGGGTACAAGTACCCCTTACTCATTCACAAGGGGGCAACATCAGGGTGCCCCCTTACTAAAAGGGGTACCCTGATGCTCATGAGCCCCCCTCCCCACAGGCCCCCACAACCACTGGGCAAGGGTTGTGGGGAAGAGGCCCTTGCCCCCATCAGAATGGCAACAACAACGGCAACACCAATGCCAAGGGCACATGACCTGGTAAGCCGCAGGGAGGGGTGGATGCTCATTCGCCCCCACCCCTCTTCTGGCCTGCAAGGCCTGTGCTCATTTTAGGGGGGACCCCACACTTTTTCCCCATTTGTTGGGGGTGGGGTTCCCCTTAAAAATTCTAACAGGCCTAAAGGGCCTGGTATGGCTTTTAGGGGGAACCCCGCGCACTTTAAAAAAAAAGTTACTGTTTTTTTGTAGTATTTTTATTTGTTTTTTTTAATTTTTTTTTTACAATTATTAATATTTATTTATATATATTTTTGGGGGGACTGTGCACTGTGAGAGCACAGTGCATTGTGGGGGTTTTGGCGGGCGAATGGCTGGTGATGCCTTCACACTGAAACCCTTCAGAGTTATTCTTCACGAGTGCAAGATTGCTCTAAAAATTCTAATTATATGCGCCGGTCACAAAGTGTGTTGAGAAAATGGGCCTTGGGTGTTGGTGCCTCTGCACTGTAACCCCTTACAGTTACTCTTGGTGAGCGCAGGAATGGGCCCTGTTGTTACAAAATTGTTAAAAATTAGAAAAATTTTGTAAACAATTTAAATTAGATGCACCTGTCAAACAGGTGCAGAAAAATTGGGCCTTGGATGTTGATGGTGCCTGAACACTGTAACCCCTTCACAGTTACTCTGTTAAAAATTGTAAAACATTGAAATTACATGCACCTGTTGGTGGTGCCCTAAACAAAATACATTGTTGGAAGCTAGCATAATCAGGATTCAGGAATAGGATAGGCAGCATAGGCAGTCTTCAAGGGATCCCAGAACCCTAACAAATGTAATCAGTTACATCAGCATCAGGGGCAAGATAGTTGCTGTTGATCCAGGACTGATTCATTTTGATAAATGTCAGCCTGTCTATGGAGTCTGTAGACGCCAGTAGCACTGAAGACGCCAGTAGCACTGAATGTTTGTTCGGAAAGCACGCTGGATGCAGCTCGATTAAATATTGAGCAAGCTCTGGCCAGTGATCCATCTTCAACACCCAGTAACCCATTGGATCCTCACTTGGAAAAGGTCTCCAAGTCTGCTCTTGCCCCTAGATAATCCTGCACCATATAGTGCAGACACTGTCGATGGGTACTTAAACCTAACAGTCCTTGGTGCTGAGGACTAAAGAATTGTTTAAAGGCATCGGTCAGCTGGCCGCCTTCTTCACCGCTCTTCCTTTGACCAGATGAAATCTCAGAAACACGTTGTCCAGGAAATTCTAACCTCCCATTACCTGGAAAGTTTTTACACCTGGGGTGTCAAACTGGCAGCCATCCAGCTGTTGCAAAACTACAAGTCCCATCATGCATCTGCCTTTGGGAGTCATACTTGTAACTGTCAATCTTGCAATGCCTCATGGGACTTGTAGTTTGGCAACAGCTGGAGGGCCACCAGTTTGACACCTATGTTTTACACAATTTATTCTTCAAGCCATCCTGAAGGTGTTTCATCCTCTGCTCCGTCTGCAAAGGCAGGATAAGCTTTGCAACTTTACCCTTGTGACATGGATGAAGAAGGATTGCCAACCAGTGATGATCCCACTCCTTGATACCACAAATCCTCAGGTCCTTTTTCAGGCTTTACAGAATCAGGGAGCCCATGCAGAGTAAGTTTGAGAAGGCATGAGATTCTGAGTCCTATGGGTAAATGAAGATGACACTGTCAGGAACTACCTCCTCCCAGCCACTCCTGGCTTGGTTTATGGGGACTGAAAACCTTCCCTTGAACACTGCCATATGTTATGCTCTACTTCCATGCTGCCACAATCCTCCTCCTCTTCCTCCTGTCTGTTCTGAGGCCCCGCAAGAATGGTATCTACATAAAGGGGGCCTTGTGAAGAAAGGAAGTACTTCTCTTTCTCTCGCTGTTCTGCCTCAAGTGCCCTGTCCCTGTCCATGCAGCGTGTGCTTTAGCAGGAAGACTAGAGGGATAGTGTCATTGATGCATGCATTGTCGCAGCTCACCATACTTATGGCCTCCTCAAGTGGTGACAGGACAGTGCATGCATCCTTTATCAGCAGCCATTGGCGTGGCGAAAAGAAGCCAAGCTCCTCTGAGCCTGTCCTTGTGCCATACTCACACAGACACTGTTGAGTTCCACCTGGTGGGCATGTCACAAATTAGGTGGTTGGTGGGCAAGTTGAATTCCTATTGAATGTCAGCCAGCTAAACACTGGCCTGAGACTTTTCTGGCCTGCCTCAGAAGATCTTGTAAGCCTGGGTACCTGTTCAAGAAATGCTGCACCACCAAATTCAGGAAGTGTGCCAAGTACGGAACATGTGTCAAGTGTCCCTGTTGGATGGCAGAGAGAAGGTTGGTGCCATTTTCGCATTCAACCATTCCTGCCTCAAGCTGCCATGCCATCAACCACCTCTGAGCTTGCCCCTGCAGAGCTAAATCTCTAGCCCGGTGTGGCTCCTGTCCCCTAGACAGACCAGCTCAAGCACCGCATGGCATTGTTTAGCCTGACTGCTTGCGCAGCCCCTTGACCACTTAGAGCACTGCTGGTTAAAAGGACAATTCAGCAGAAGAGGCCATAGAGGAAGGGGGGAGGGGGAGGGGGAGCAGACAGATGTGGCAGAATCACCACCAGCTTTTTGGAGGGGTGGTGGCAGGACAAGCTCCAGCACTGAACCCTGTCCTGCATCCTTCGCAGCTGCAAGCAGAGTTACCCAGTGTGATGTGAAGGAAATGTAACGTCCCTGACCATGCCTGCTGCACCAAATGTCAGCAGTAGTGTGGACCTTGCTGCTGTCCATCCTGTCCAATGAGGCCAAAATATTGCTTTCCACATGATGGCACAGAGCTGGAATGTCCTTATGTGAAAAGAAATTTACTTTTGGAACCTGCCACTGAGGTACAGCACATTCCACAAATTCACAGAAGAGTCCACCAGATGGAAAGGCAGCAGTTGTAACGCTAGCAATTTGGCCAAGCTTGCATTTAAATGCTGAGCATGTGGATGGGTGGGACAGTATTTTTTTTTTTATGGTTCAGCAAGTGGGGTAGAGAAATTTTCCTGGTGAAACAACAGACGATGTATTTCTAGCAGATTGTGGCACCCATTGCTATACCATCATCCCTTTCAGTGGAGGCTGTTGAGATGACTTAAGGTATAGTAGAGGTAGAGATCCCAGATAAGGAGCAAGGAAAAGTCTGCACTTTTTTATGGTGTGTCTTTCAGGTGCTGTTGCTAATGGGCTGCATGGCAGGTCATCATATGTCTTATCAAGCATGTGGTGCCCAAGGGGCTAATGTTTTGGCCATGCTTGATCCACTTCATATAGAGAATGCAAACAGCAATGCTTCAGTCTGCTGCACATATGTTGAAAAAATCCCACACCAATTAAATTTTGTAAGTCAGCGGGGAGTCAGAAGCACCCTGCACCTGTGGAGCTCTGTCATGTGGTGCCATCGGTTAGCTGCCCTTACACCTGCCCCTGGAGGACATCCTGCCTCATTGAAGTTCTGCATCCTCCTCACTTTCCTCCTCTGTTCTCTCAGGCACCCAAGTACAGTAAGTGAACTCATCATTCCCTTCCACCTCATCACTGGAGCCAATTTGGCAGTGTGCTGCAGCTGGGGGAACATGACTGCCAATTTATTTTCCCTCACTGGCACCCTCTCTCTCTAGGCTCATGTGCTCACGTCACTCCTTTCCTCAACCTGGGAACCAACATCGGAGCATTCAAATTGCTGCGCATCCTCCAGCAGCATGTAACTGACACTATGATCCAATAACTCTGGTCACTACTCCGTGCATGATGGTGGGGCTATGGAAGGAATAGCTGTGGACAAGGAGCCTGTGGATTAGGCCACTTTGGCAGCTGCGGTGGAAGGCAGCCTGGGTGACAGAGGATGAGGAGTATGAGGATGGCCTAATTATCCACTCCTCTACCTCTTCTGCATGTTGTGGCTCAATAACATGGCCAGCACCGGAAAAAAAAGGACAAGCACGCCCTGCCTGCAGAGGATACACCGTGTCCATGACCACCACTTTTTACTGTGGACACAGAGGCTGCTTGCCCTCTTTTAGCTGCTTGTGAGTGTCTGTCTTTCCTTGTTGGCCTTTCGGACATAATGTGGATTTTTTTAGGAGATTTCTATAACTTTTTATTTAGGAGTGTGGGATGGGAATTTGGTGCTTGGGTGCAATATATTTGTGCTTGGTGCACTATAAACAATTTTGTAATTTTTTTATAAAGAAAAATAGGGGTACAGCAATTATAGATGCTGCAAAAATAAATAAATAAATAAATGTCAAAAAATTAAGAAAGCAAAACAAAAATTAAGAAAGCAAAACAAAAATAAATAAAGGAAACCACTGCTGATATAGAAGGAGCAACAGCAATTAGTTTTAGTGCTGTGGCCAAAAAAAAAAATTTTTTTATTAAATTAAATAAAAAAATAAAAAAGAAGAAGGAAACCACTGCTGACGCAGAAAGAGAAACACCTGCGACACAGTAGGGGGAACAGTAATGATGCAGCAACTGAACTTGATGCTTCAAAAAATAAATAAATAAATAAAATGTAAAAATTAACAAAGAAAAAAAAAAGTAAATGGGAACAGCTGTGATGCAGAAGTGCTGTAAAAGCAATGGCACCAGTACACTGTACTACACTGTCACTAACTACACTACACTGTCTCCTAACACACCACTAAATAACCTCACTACTAACACCAACACACTAAACAAGGCTGCTGTGTAAACAGCCTTACAGTATATACAGTTGTGTGGGGCATGGACTTTACCAAGTCACCGAGACTTTGGCTAATCATGGCTCTCACAGTACATTGTGCTGTGATTGGCCAAAGCATTGCACCTGACCTGTGGTAAGGTGCATTGCTTTGGCCAATCACAATGCACTGTCAGAGCTCAGAACACATGAACACCTGCCTGGCTTTCAGTCGCTGCTCTAATTTATCCCGAAGGTGGTCAATCGGGTTGAGGTCAGGCCATCCCCAAACTGTCCCCACAAAGTTGGGAGCATGAAGTTTTCCAAAATCTCCTTCACTGGAACTAAGGGGTCAAGCCCAACCCCTGAAAAACAACCCCACACCCAAATCCCACCTCCACCAAACGTTACACTTGGCATATTGCAGTCAGGCAAGTACTGTTCTCCTGGCAACCACCAAACCAAGACACATCCATCGGATTTCGAGACAGATAAGCGTAATTCGTCACTTCAGAGAACACGTTTCCACTGGTCTAGAGTCCAGTGGTGGTGTGCTTTACTACTGCACCCAACGCTTTGCATTGCACTTGGTGATGTAAGGCTTGGATGCAGCTGCTCAGCCATGGAAACCAATTCCATGAAGCTCTCTATGCACTGTTGTGCTAATCTGAAGGCCATACAAAGTTTGGAGGTTTTTAGCTATTGACAGACAGTTGGCAACTTCTGCACACTGTGCACTTCAGCATGCACTGTCCACTCTGTCATTTTACTTGGCCTACCACTTTGTGGCTGAGTTGCTGTTGTTCCCAGTTGCTTCCACTTTGTTAAAATTCCACTAACAGTTGACCATGGAATATTTAGTAGCAAGGAAATTTCACAGAATGAACATATTGCACAGGTGGCAACCTATCACAGTGCCACGCTTGAATTCACCGAGCTCCTGTGAGCGATCCATTCTTTCACAAATGTTTGTAGAAGCAGTCTGCATGCCTAGGTGCTTGAATTTTTACACCTGTGGCCATGGAGGTGATTGGAACACCTGAATCCAATGATTTGGAGGGGTGTCCTAATATGTTTGGCAGTATAGTGTATGTACCTGGATCTTTCTTGCTATCATCCTCCCAGGGGCAGACTGACCATTCAGAAACTCGGGCACTGCCTGAGGGCCCGGGGTCAGTAAGGGCCCCATGAGATGCCCCTGGTACCTTTCATAGACTTTTTTGGGCGTGGTTTAAGTGTGGGTGAGGACACAGGGGCCCCATGATCTCCTATTGACCGGGGGCCCCATGAGTTGTCAGTCCGCCCCTGCATCCCCCTTGATCCCCTGCTTAGGGCTACATTCAAACAGGTGAATAGAAACAGATAGGAGACTCCTGCAGCAAAAATGTACAGGAATCACAGTTGTATGTGAGCAGCTGTGGCCGGGAAACCTTAAAAAAACTAAAGGACAGGCTGACAGCAGCAGCATCTGTCTGCATGTAATTGCACATACAGTGATTACCTTTAGCTTGTGTACAGAGCTGATCATCTGCCCCTAAATACAGGCAATCGCTCCATGTGTTGTCAATTGCCCAGTTGAATGTAGTCTGAAACATCCTAACCTGGAAGAGGGAGGGGTAGTGCTTTGATTATTTCTTTTCAGCCTAAAGCTTTCCATACACATTACAATCTAACTGTGCAATCTCATTTAGATTTATCAATAGCCTACCTAAACAATCAGTGCAAGTTTTATTCAATCAGACAGGCTTATTTACTAATTGATAGGTCTGAACCTATTTTCATTTTGATCAGATTGCTATGTGAATGATTGATTTAACATTGAAATGGTGCTCTTACCCTTTTACTCTCACCTGTTTTTACTTTTAAGATTATACTTAGGGACATACAGTGTATGTAAATAGAAACTAAGGAAACATTTTTGGTTTAGATTAATGTTTTCATAAAATGGCAGTATGCCTATCAAGAGTTTCTACAGCCAGAGATGATGTCTTTAGTTATCCAGGAGTTGCAGAAAAATAGGGCAATATGATAACCTGCCCTAATGAAACTATGCTTTTTTTCAGCTGCTGAGGTTTTGGAAAGGGTCAGGGACTTTTTTAAATGCAAAGTGGTGCATTTTTGGTTCAATAGACTTCAGTGGAGATGTTGCAGAAAAGCATGTAGTGTGTTTTTGATGCATTTTGAACTTTTTAATCTGCCCAACAAAAAAAAGGCATACAAGAATGCTAAACACATAAAGAAGCATGAAAACGCATAAAAAATGCAAACTGCATAGGTGTGAACCAAGCCTCAGTAAGCTTAAAATGGCTCCCCCCTCAACTTCTATTCTAACAACCTTGTAGAAGGAAGATACTTATACTTACCAATTCACAGAGCATGCAGGTCCGGACACTTGATCGGCTCCCAGAAGCAGCTTCAGGGGAGAGGATGGACAGTGGACAACAGATTCTCCATAGTATGCCTATGGGTGATGTCACCACCCAGGCATTCCATCCATTGTCGGCGCTCTCTCCTCTCCCCTGAATTCCACTTTAAGCCACCATACACTATACAAATTTTGGCTGGTTCTTGATGAACCTGCTGACATTCACTATGTGGATGGCCTGTTGACCCCCTCACATCCTTCAATTAAAAATTTGAAATAACTGTCAGATCAGATGCAGCTGCTCTTCAGGTATTCTGACAGCTGTCTACAATGGCTATCTGAATACATTAAGCAATAGGCACAGTGAGAGATTTATCTGCTCTGTATAGCATGCAAGGAGGAATCTGTTTGTTTCATTTAGCCCACAGCGCATGGCAGCACAAAATTTATAAAAATTAAGGAAGTAACATTGAAGTCTGATTGCAAAACCACAACTTCTATAGCCCACTTAACATACTTTCCCTTACCATGCTTCTGGATAACCTGATCTCTGAAAATGGCTGTCATACTGATCCCATGGCTTGAATACTTTCTGAATCAGTTACTGGAAAAATAAGCAGATGAAGAATTTTCGACTTCACTTTCAGCATGCTTGTCTTGGGTTTGTGGTTCAGAAAAAAATGAAGCCAGAGATAGCCAGGGAGCTAGTATATAACAGCAGGTCAGCAATGGCAGCCAGCATAAGAATATACGCATAGGTTCCCTTTAAGGACATCACAATGTCAGTAAATTGAATAAATGCCTTCCAGTATATGTGCTTAGTGAAGCGTGTGACACACAGTCATTGTATATATTATTATGGTGAACATGCACAAGGTGACCTGGTCTTTGCCCCTAAAATTTTGCTGGCTTTGATGTAGAAGAGTGAATAAATTTTCAAATGTATAGTACACAATATTTTACTAAAGGCTGAACTCCAGGCAAACAGCTATACACACCTAATAATTACATATATAATAGTTATTTTACCTGCCAAATGGTTTGTATTTCTGCTCATCCAGTCCTGAGACTTAACAATTCTGCCCCCACAGCAGAGCCTTGCCTCGCAAGGTGGGGACTTATCTTGCTCTGTAGTCTGCTGCAATTTCATATTCACGTACAGATCCCTAATCAACCCCCAGTGTTCCCTGCTGACAGCTGAATGTAAAAAGAATTGCCGGCATTGATGGTCAGTGGCTGGGTGTTACAGTACCAGCCCCCCAGTCAGAGGCTGGCTATAAAAATACCCCCCCAGCACTGGTGGTGAGTGGCTGGATGGAACAATAACCCTCCCCAGCATTGGTGGTCAGTAAAAATAACTCTGGAACACTGGTGGCCAGTTGGAACAATAAACCATCCCCAGCATTGGTGAGACTGCAGCAGCATTAATGACTGAGCTGAGGAGTGCAGTATAGAGCTGCCTGTACCGCCTTGCTCTGCCGACATCCAATTGGACGCTAAACAGAGGCTTCTTTCAGTGCCAGGTATTGCAATATTTCTAGGGCCCGTATTTCCAGTGCAATATTTCTAGGGCCCGTATTTCCAGTGCAATATTTCTAGGGCCCGTATTCTCGGTTAATTCTAAATTGATTACCGTAAGTGTCATCTATGAACAATTTTACTGTAATTTTATGCTGTTTCACAGGCACACACAATTTTGAGACATAACCTATTTATTATCTATTTGTTTGACACAAGCTCATCTTTTATATTTTAACAAAAAATTGGGGATCATATTGTGTTTGTGTGCAATAAAACTAATTTGGGTGTATTTTCACTGAAAGATAGATTTGATAAATCTTCATGCAAATATCATAAAAAACATGAAAGAACTATCACTATTTTATTCTACATGTTCTTTGCTTTAAGAAAGCACATAATGTTTTGGGGTTTGAAGTACGTTTTCATGTAATGTGAATTTTAGTATCTGTGCGCAAAATAAAAAAAATTGACTCTCGCAGCGAAAGGGTAAATAAACAGCAATCTAAACACAGCATGCTAACTAAAAGGAATTGCCACAGAAAAATGTTTTTCTTTGTTTTATTTACATTGTTGAGCTTTTTATCTGCAGAATAATCTGTCAGCAGATATAATTACTGTGCTAATTTTCCGGAGTAGACTATATTCCACTGAGCAATGTTAACTGTGGAGCATGACATAAAAAGGGTCTAAAAGAAGTCAGGACCTCTCCTTGTTATTAAAATAATGGTGAGAATTATCTGTGGGATGTCACCATTTTTCAGCGAAAATCCTGTAAAATTTAAGTCAAGGCCCGGCAGAAGCATTTCATCAAGAACCATGTTTGTTGTGGCTGGCGATACTTTGTACCACGTATGTGATTGTCTTCAGCACTGTCATGTGCATTTCATGTGTCCAGATTTACACGGTAGATCTTTTAAGCCTACCTGAATTTCTGCTTCACTCAGTCTATCCATTATCATACACCTGTCTCCAGCCCCAGCCAGTAATCTTGAAAAATAGAGGAATAAATTGACCTTGATGAAGTGTTTTTTTTTTTCCTTTCCTCGGCTGTTCTCAAGTAAGTTTATTTCAGGTGTGAGCGGTGAAATGATTAGCGTTAACAGCTTTCCCGCTGCTCTTTATTTTACAGTGTCTTTCTATCTTGCTGATATATGAGATGTTCAGCGTGTAAGGTAGAGTCTGCTTCAAGTCTCTCAAGGTTGACAGAGTGAATGAAGGAGTTGGCAGGTCCCTTATCTTGATAACTAAGGGACAGTAGTTGGCTTTTCCATATGACCGTTACGCTGCCCTTCACGCCTGGGTTGGCTTATATGCATTTCAGCTCACCATTAAACACAGTCTCTCCGAGTTAAGAGGAACAGCCTCATTCCTCATACTCGCCAGCTAATATTTTATAGCTGTTTTAAAGTTTCAGAATTCCCCCAGCGCGGAATGAACACCAAACTGGCTAGCAACTTTCTAAACTCCCCCCCGGAGAAAAATATACGTATGTATATATTGTGTCTGCTCGTTTTGTTAGCTACATAATAAAATTCACCTTATATTTACAATAATACAGACAATTTCACCCTTGCTTTTCTTGCCACAAGCATAATTGTATAGTAGAAAGTGATATGTACAGACAGTGCCAATTCTAAATCTTTTGAATGAAAAATTAAAATGCTATAGAAATACATCTTTTTGTTCAAATATCAGTCTAATGTGAATGTGTAATAACAATTAAAGGTAATGTTGGACCTAGGGTCCCTTTAAAACTGGACACATATTAATTACACAGGTTCTGTGCGGTGCCTTATCTGAATTAAATTAGCCTCAGAACCTCTGTAATTAATATGTGTTTGGGTTTGAGTCCTGGTTCACACTGATGCAGTGCGGAATTCACAGCGTTTTCAGTGCGAATTCCACACTGCATCTGAATTGTACCCCTTTCATGCAAACCGCTGCAGGTGTGTATGTTAAGTTAACAACACCCTGAAAGCGGTCCGCAAAATGCAGTGCGATGTGCAGAATCAGGTCGCATAGGTGTGAAAAGGGTTCTGCACTTTTTTGGTGTGGGTGCGGTGCGAATAGAGCATACAAAATGTATGGCTCCAATCGCACTGCACACAAATCACATGTGATTTGCACAGGAATGCGGTGTGGTTCCTGTGCGAATCACATGCAATATACCGCACTGCATGTATGTGAACCCAGGCTAAAGAGATGAGGTGGCAACCCTAATTGGACCACTGAATTATCTATTTGTGAAGACTGGCGGGTGACTGATTGATATCTATGTCCTACTGATTTTATTTCTGAAATACCACTAAGGCTTCACAGTATAGCACAGCTGGCTGTATTGTTAGGATTTGGGTGGCCAGCCAGGCGAGGTAAAACCTGAGCTTAGCTGCCTGTTTTTATCACCCCCCAATCACCCACCTAAATCCTAACAATACAACCAGACAGGGTTGTGCACATGCCATGACCACAACTCTTAAGTTTGTGGCTATGACATTTTTAAGTAAGCAGAGACTATTTATTGAAAATCATATCATATAGCTGGGAGACTATTTGAAGTTTTATATATCTTCAATTGCCAATTAGCATCAAACGCCTGGAGCATGTGATTGCATCTCTTGCTGAGTGCTCTGATCCCATGCCATATGATTTTGTTGTGGCTGGACTGCAAGTGTCCCTGAGCCAGTTGAGCTGCTAGGTTCTGCCCCTGGCGCCTGTCACATGCAGATGCAGTGGCTCTGTCCCACAAACAGTAGGCTGTTTAACTGCCAGAGGTGCCAGAGGACCCTCTCCTAAACTTTGTGTAGCTTTGATTTATTCAGGCTGTACTTGCATGCAGACAGTAGGGTTACTGCATTAAACTGCCATTGTGTGGGGAGAGGAGATATTCCCAGCACAGCCCTTGTTTAATGTATGCATTGGTCCTTTACTAGACCACCAAGGATTATTACCATGGTGGGCAGAACCACTACACCCATGGGAAGACAAGTGGGTGGGGGGGTCCAAAGGGGGCACAGTGTTTATATGGGGAGGGGGTAAGGACTAGTAGCTTCTTTTGCACCTCACTGACAAGAGTGACTGCAGTGTCACTTCTGTCAGAAGGAGCATGGGCAGCATGCTGTGTGGCCTACTCTGGGACTGAGAACACAATTCCGGTGGAGTTAGGGCAGACTGCCCTTTTTCCTGTCTCCCCTTGTCATGTCATGTCATCACATTACTTGAAATACAAAGAAGAAGAAGATGCCTTAATTCTCGGCAGGCATTGCACTGAGACTGACATGTGAACTGTAAGTATATAGAGGGAGAGGGAACAACTCAGCCTTAGACTCCCTTCTCTTCTTCAGAGATCCCCAGAGCCCCTTAGCTTCCTCTCTCCCTTTGGGCTTATTTACACTTGTGATAGCCCTCTGAAGAGCAACCCTCAGTGGATCGTTTTTCAGAGAGCATTTGACAGGCAGTGAGGAAGCAGTATGTTGTCTGCTCACTGCCTGTTTTAATCTCTAAAATCCCTCATCAATGTACATGGAGATTCCGCCGCTCAGGGATATATGCATGCCATAGATGAGATGGTTTGCTTTGTGGCTGTGGCAAAAAATAAACGGCACACAGCATTCAGTGGATAGTAACACATTGACAGCCACACATCTGAACAAGCCCTCAGAACCCTTACAGCATCCCTTCCACTCTCAGGGCCCCCCTAGATTACTTTAGTTCCAAGCACTCCTTAGAGCCCACCTCCCTTATCTCCTTCATCCCACTAACTTAGATGCCAATCAGTCCTTCTCAGACTGATACCAGTGACTCACAGGCTTTTTTTTCCCCACAGAAACTGATGCAGTGACATTTTTCCTTCTAGCAATACCACCCAGGGGGAATTTTTCCTTTCAGTGATACCCCTGACACTGGGATAAATTCTTTTTAGTGACACCACTGATATAATGACATTTTTTCCTTTGCTACTGTTAGCCTCAAATTTTTGTAGCAATTTTAAACTCTTCAGTTCTAGACATGTACAGAACGAAAACTATTAGTTTAATTTCATATTGATTTG
Source organism: Staurois parvus (assembly GCF_062004578.1). Lineage (NCBI taxonomy): Eukaryota > Metazoa > Chordata > Amphibia > Anura > Ranidae > Staurois > Staurois parvus. The sequence continues at coordinate 3,435,947 of NW_028318246.1, read as the reverse complement.
TTAAGTTACTAATTTAGTTTTGTTGCATGAGCAACGAAATTAGTTTCACTTAGTTCCGTTTATTTGTTTTCAAACGGATTATAATATTTCCAATGGATTTGACATATGCAAATCGAATTTGAAAATATCGAATCGATCTGAATACATTGTGAAGAATAGCTGCTTCTACTCTATTGGAAATTCGAATTTCGGAAGATGGCTATATTTTATTTTATTCTATTATTTTCTATTCTATTAATTTCTGTTCTTTTATTTCTTATTTTATTTTGTTCTATTTTATACGATTATTTTATGTTCTAATATTTTCTATTCTATTCCTTTATATCTGTTCTATTCTGTTCTGTTTTATTCCATTCTTTTATTTTTTATTCTATTATTTTATACTCTATTCCTTTATTTTCTATTCTATTTTTTTCTGTTCTTTTATTTTCTGTACCTTTCTGTTCTGTTTTATTCTACTCTTTTATTGTCTGTTCTATTCTTTTGTATTCTGTTCTTTTATTCTATATACTATTTTATTCTCTTCTTTTATATGCTATTTTATTCTATTTTATTGTTTTACTCTATTATATTCTATTGTTTTTTTCTATTCTTTTCTTTTCCATACTGTTTTATTCTATTCTATTATTTTCAAAATTAAAATTTCAGAAGATGGCTTCATTCTATTCTAATCTATTCAATGTTTTCTCCTACTCTATTCTATTCCAGGTCAGAGCTGCCACAACCACAGCCTGGTGGTTGGCATTCCTGCATATCATGTGTCTGTATCTTCAAACATGCATGTAGACCTGTGCAGGTAACCAGGACGTGTCAGGACGCCAGCGGTTAGAAGGTCATATAGGTGCACAATGAAAACCTGTGGCTTTGTGTCACTAAAATGCAGGCTTGTTTCACCTGCTGGCTTGTATACAAGTTTTGGGCAATTTTTAGACATTTTGCCAAAGCACCCCTGAAGAAACCCCAAGGCACCCCATGGTCCCTGGGCATCCTGGTTGAGAAAGGCTGGTCTAGGCTACAGATACAGATGGTAAAAGCATGCAACCTATAGAGTATAAGGGAAGATACCGACTGTGAACAAGCTTACAGTCTATTAGGGTGTATGGGAAGATACAGAACTTATAGCCTGCCTAGGTCACTGTTTTCTGTATTTGTATAACTATAACTAACTATAGGCTGCTATAACTATAGGCTGCAATTGGGGAACTCCTTCTGAAAAAACTAGACTTGGCTATCCCTGCCATCCATACTTTCCCTGTTCTTAATCCACAATAAGCATGTTTTGGAAAGGGTTGCATTTTTGGTTCTATAGATGGAAATGCTGCAAAAAAAAATGTAGTGCATTTTTGCTGCATTTTTATGCATTTTGCGTTTTAAATCTGCCTAGCAACAAGAAAAAACCACAACGTATAAAAAACGCATGTGCAAATATGCAACACAAAATACACTGCAGAAACGGATAAAACGCAAAATGCATAGGTGTGAACCTAGCCTTAGAGTTACTATAAGAAGAGATGAAAGGAAACCTTCCAGCTGGGTCACCTATCCAGGTGATATCTTTGTTAGTGGAGAATTCTCCGCACTTTAGTGAGTTTTTTCACTTCCTTTCATGTCTCAGAAACAGAAAGTGAAGGGAAATCTCCCCATTGGGACACATAGATGAAAATATACTCTACTAGACGTTTTACACTTTCTTACTCTATCCAAGATTCTTACTTTATCTTTAGAAAAAAAAAAAGTTTGGCTATATATACACACTTTCATTTCCACCTGTACATTTTTCTGTTATAGTTCGTGTGAATTTCCTCTGGGAGCTTTTCTGTCTGATACCCTTACTGTTTTATTTTTCAACTGTAAGAACGTAAAGAAATAAACATGTTGGCTGTCAGTTTCGGATCAGTAGCATCACTGAATTCTTCTGCCAGACATATAATTAGCATACACTTGTATAGCAGTGTTCATGGTTTGGGCATGAGACTTTTGTTGCATGGTGCAATCCTTAACTCATCTGTAGTACATTGCTGTGACACCTGTTGTACTGACTTCATTTATGATGTAGGCAGAACGCACAGGGAAGCCTCCTCTGTGAGAGAGTTCTCAGATATCCATTGCAGTGCTGTCATATGGTGTATGATATAAATTCCAAAGCCACAGAGATAATTAAAATGCATTAAATAAATAGAAACAAAAATTAAAAAGGCCAAGAAAAAAGTCATGCTAGCAAATATTAAGCTGAAAAACAGATTGTTAATAGTATAACATGAAATCCCAAAATATTTCACAAGTAGATTAAAGTGTTACTAAACCCACACAACTAAACAGTAAAGCATCTTTGTTATACTCATTGTGTGAAAAAAGGCTGGTTGATCCTGTTCTTCTCTGATCCTCCAATTCCTATACTGTGCCCAATCCATATGCCGATGGTACAGACATGTACTGGCAACTCATGGGGCCCCCGGGCAATAGGGGATCATGGGGCCCCTGTGTCTTTGGCCAAACTCAAAAAAGCCTATGAAAAAGGTACCAGGGGCATCTCATGGGGCCCCCTACTGACCCCGGGCCCTTGGGCAGTGCCTGAGTTTCCAAATGGTCAGTCCGCCCCTTACTGGCAAGTCTGAACATGTTCTGTTTTGTGTGTATTGCTAGAGAACATTTCCTCTATCCCATATGGAAGAAAAATATATTTGAAATATATTTCAAAAATATTCTTCACAAATATATTGCCATATATTTGAAATGCTACAATTTTGGCCATATTATATATATATATATTTGAAATGTATTTTTAAAAATATTATTCATATATTATTCATATATTTTGTAATAAAAACGCATTTCAACATGCAGTGTATATAACATGCAGTATATATATATATATATATATATATATATATATATATATATATATATATATATATTGAATGTTGGCAAAATTGTAGCATTTCAAATATATGGCAATATATTTGGGAAGAATATTTTTAAAATATATTTCAAATATATCTGTCTTCCATCCAAATCCAAGGGATGATTTGATCTATTCAGGTCACAAGACTTTGACATCACACACTAAATGACAACCCAGCCCCTCCCTCCTTGTCCATACCCTGTAACTCAAAAAGTACACAGTGAGTGAGATGTCACATCTTGATTGATGGAGGCACCGCCTCCCATAACAGCATGTGGACATGGACTTTAGTGGAGGGTGCATGTGATCGGCGCAGAGCCAATCAGCGCTGTCCACACAGAGAGTTATGGGTCATGCAGCCTCTGCATGGAGGAAGAATGAAAACTCCTAGAAGATATTTTCCTTGGAGGTCAGATTTAACACACAGCATTTACTTTTGTAACAATGATCTATCCTTGTGATGATAAAAGGCTGCATTAGGACTTTACCAAGCAAAAGGGGTTATTCCATTTTCTCCTCTTGTACAATAATGGTCTCTTTTTCATTACCTGAGATAGCATGCTCAATTTGGTAGGTACTATGGTCACCTGTGATCCTATACATTCTGTACAAGGTGCTACAACATATAGCCGAATAAGCAGTTAGAGCTGGACTACTTATTAATGGGCATACACAATATACCTACCTTCTCTTTATTCTCCTTATCTTTTAGTAAGTAAATGTTGGCTTTGATAGCTTTGACAGGCTAAGGCCGTAGATTATGAAATTTTCTTTCCTTCCACCAGCAGTGGAAGGAAAGAAAATTGCTTGATTCCCCCATCACAACACAACACAACACAATCCCTGCTGAAACAATTGTATTTTGATCCACGTATCGCTGGCTTTAGACTTATTTCAAATGCTCACCTGTCTATTATTAACGGATATCTATAACCAAAGATTTTTTTTACTAGTTTTGGCTGAAGTGGAAAAAGGATATAACCCCCCTTAAATTTCACTGTTATCCAGGGCTTCAGTAGAGAGATTTCCTCTCACCTTCTGTCTTTTTTATCTACCAGATAATAAGTGAGAGAAAACCTGGAAAAGTGAAACAGACAACTATAAAAAGCTGACAAGAGTTCTAGCACCCCCTACTTAAAGCGGAGTTCCACCCAAAAGGGGAAGTTCCACTTTAATGCTTTGTCCCCTGCTCCCCATTAAGGATTGGCACCTTTGGGGAGCGGGCACCCTGAATTTGATAGGTACCCGTTACTACTTCCGCTGCGTTCGCCTAGGCAATCAGAAACAGAAGTTGTCCTCCTACCCTCCCTCCTTGAAGTCTTCTAGGACATGTGACAGGTCCCAGAAGACTACAAGGACATTCACAAAGTGCAGTGCTTATCGCACATGCACAGTGGGCACCCGGCTGTGATGCCGCAAGCTGTAACAGCCGGGTGCCCACACTGAAGATGCTAGAGCCGGGGAGAAAAGACGGCAGGTGAAACCAGCGATGGTGAGGACACCGCTGGACCGAGGGACAGGTAAGTGGCTGTATTTTAAAGTCAGCAGTTTTTGTAGCTGCTGACTTTTATTTTTTTTTTCAGCTGGAACTCTGCTTTAACTGAACAGTTTTGAGAATTTTTTAAAAATTTATGGAGAAACTTCCATTCCTGCTCTGTGCATGTGTGGCCAAGTATGAGAAAGACAGTATGAAGACATACAGTTCCTTGATCACTTAATAGAACCCATGCTGTTCTGAGAATCCTGTGTTATTAAATGCTTACATGCTTTTCTATACACAGTAAAAAAGAACAGGTATAAAACATTACATTAAAATGTATTGAAAAAATACAAACCATCATAGTTGCCTATCAATGACCATCAATGTTTTCAGTCTAATACTTTAAGTATTTTGTACTTTACTTTTGGTTCAAAATAGTACTCTAGGATTTTCTTAAAATTTTAGTTGAGTTAGTTCTTTAGGGTACTGTTGTCTGATTTGTGTGGGCACTGAGATTTTACCTATCACATAAACATCTCAAGGAAAGAGAAATGGCTAAATCCACTAGGAGCAAAGGTGTGAAAGAAGAAAGATTAATCACAGGGAAACAGGGAGGAGAATAGATTGACAATATTTGATGGAATGGACAGAGGAGGTCATCCGAGAAAGCATCAAACAAGATTCTCTTGAGATTAGAACAAATAGAGATGTATGAGGCTTGCTAAGTGGAAGTCAACCTTAAAGTGGTCAGAAAAAGATCAAGCTCTAACTAGCCAAATTATTATTGACAGTCTATGGCCCTGGCAGAGCAAGAGTTCCTCAAACTCAATACTGACATCTTTTTATACACCACACAGTGGTAAAGTTAACAGAAACCATGCACAGCAACAACTTAAAAAACCTTGTCCATTTTTTTAAAATGGATTTGGTAATTACAGGAGTATGTTTAAGGGCTTTCCTTCATGAAAGAACACACTAATGAAACTTTTGTCTGATATGTCAATGTGTTATTATTGTAGTTAGCTCTGAGCTGTTGGGTGAAAGCAGTAGGTTTGTATGTAAAAGAGGAAACTCAATAGGCCCTCTGACTTCCAGATCCACATACAAGCTCAGCGTTTTCACCCAGCAGCTCACAGTGGGGTCTGCCTACCTCCACCTTATGCGCACATGCAGAGCTGAGCGGCGGGAGGGGGGGGTACTGTACTGGGCTGGGTGTGGGCTGATCAGAGAGTGTGCCACTGAAGATATTATACTTTTTTTTTTAACCGTTTCAATACCGTGCAATTTTACACCTTCCTGCCCAGGTCATTTTTCAGGTTTCAGCGCTCTCACACTTTGAATGACAATTGCGCGGTCATACAACACTGTACCCAAACTAAAATTTTATCGTTTTCTTCACACAACTAGAGCTTTCTTTTGGTGGTATTTAATCACCGCTGGGGTTTTTATTTTTTGCTAAATTAACAAAAAAAGACCAAAAATTTTGAAAAAAAACCACATTTTTCTTTGTTTCTGTTATAAAAGTTTACAAATAAATAATTGTTCTTCATAAATTTAGGCCGAGATGTATTCTGCTACATGTCTTTGGTGAAAATAACCCAAATTAGGATGTATTTTTTAGTTTGTAGGAAAGTTATAGAGTTCACAAACTATGGTATATATCTGAATATTGATCAATCCTGAAGTACTGACAGCCAATCTAATTTCTTGAGGTCCAAGAATGTCAGAATAGTACAGATATCCCCAAATGACCCCTTTTTGCAGAGTAGACAGTCCGACGTACTTCATAAGAGGCATGGCGAGTTTTTTGAAGTTGTATTTTTTTGTCATAATTTTTCGGAAAATTAAAAAATTAAAAAAATTATTTTCACTATTTTTTTTTTTACATACTGTCACCAGTGCAGTACAGCGTCATCATATAACTGGCATGGTGGTGAACAGGGACACTGACTGGTGACAGTATGAAAAAAAAAAAAATATATTTTTTTTTTATTTATTTATTTTTTTTTATTATATTTAATTTTTTATTACATTTTTTTTTATTTTTTTTAAGATTTTTTTTAAGATTTTACTGTGACCAAAGTAGTACAATGTTACCATAGTAACATTGTACTACTTTGGGGAAGTGATCAGTATTTTTTTTTTTTTTTTTACACAATTTGCTTATAGCAAAGAATTACTTTGCTATAAGCAAGCATTTACCTGAATGAAATCGATTCATTCAGCTTTTTTTTTTTTTTTTTTTTGTGCTTAGCTGTGATTTGGTCACAGCTAATCACATGACATGTGCATGTGATTAGCTGTGACCATTCACAGCTAGGCACTAGTATACAATGTATGGCATCATGAATGAAGCCATCCATTGTATACAACTGTCATGTGACCTGCTGTGATTGGTCACAGCAGGTCACATGGTACCAGCAACGGGAGCCGGTACTCGGATGTGTCATCAGCCGTGTCCGAGGTGCACGGCCGGTGACAGATCGCACTGCTGCGCCGCTCTGCATTAGTGCAAACGGCGCATGTGCGGGAGCACGCCAAATGGCGTGCACCCGGAGTGGAGAGACACTTCTGAAGCCGCCAAACGGCCATTGGCCGGGCGGCTAATGGTTAAACACCTTTCTTTTATACGTTATTAACCACTTGCCTACCGGGCACTTATACCCCCTTCTTTACCAGGCCAATTTTCAGCTTTCAGTGCTGTCACACTTTGATTGACAATTGCGCGGTTATGCAAAATTGTACCCATATGACATTTTTATCATTTTTTTCTCATAAATAGAGCTTTCTTTTGGTGGTATTTACTCGCTGCTGGGTGTTTTACTTTTTGAGCTATAAACACAAAAATTGCAAAAAATGTGAAAAAAAAAAAAGTTTCTTTGTTTCTATTATAAAATTTTGCAAACAGGTAAGTTTTCTCATTCACTGATGTGCGTTGATGAGGCAGCACTGATAGGCAGCACTGAAGGGCACTGATAGGTGGCACTATTGAGGTGGCACTGATAGACGGCACTGATGATGGGTACTGATAGACAGCACTGATAGGTGGCACTGACTGGTATCACTGCTGGGCACTGACTGACGGCACTGTTAGGCATTGGGTGGCGCAACTGCTGGGCACTGACTGGCACAACCACTGGGCACTGACTGGTAGCACTGACTGGCAGCACTGCTGGGCTGCACTGATGGACACTGGTGGGTGGCACTGGTGGGCACAGGTGGGTGGCACTGCTGGGCACAGGTAGGTGGCACTTCTGAGTGGAGCTGGTGGGCACTGCTGGGCACAGGTGTATAGCACTGCTGGGTGGCACTGTTGGGAACAAGTGGTTGCACTGCTGGGCACAGGTGGGTGCACTGTTGGGCACAAGTGGGCGGAACTGGTGGGTGGCACTGCTGGGCACCGATCATCAGGGCACTGATCATCAGTGCCCTGATGATCGGTGCCGATCCCTGCTCTAACAACTGCTGGTTCTCGGCAGTACTTTCCTCACGATCTGACAGCGTGAGGAAAGTGCAGCTGAGAACTGGCAATTGCATTTCCCTGTGATCAGAGTGTCATTGGACAAGGCTGATCATGTGGTAAAAGGCCGCTGTGATTGGCCTTTTACCACATCACGTGATCAGCTGTGTCCGTAGGACACAGCGATCATGGAGATCGCAGGGTGCGCACCCCCCGTGGGCGCGCTGGAGAGCGCGTTCTGGGAGGATGTCATATGACGCCCTCCCAGAACTGGCCGGCCGCAGTGTAGGCTATCTGCGGTCGGCAACTGGTTAAACAGCACCCAGTTACCTCTCACATGGCTAGGCTGTGGTGATATGAAGGTGCAGGATATTAGAGAACAGTAACACCCCCCTTCCTGGTAATGACACATGCCCACCTGCCTCCACTTGATATTTACAGATGACCCCTCCTTCAAGAGCCCCCCACTTCAGCTAATCATAGATGACCCCCTCCTCCTGTAAAGACAGATGACTTCCTTTCCTGGTAATGACACATGTCCCCCCACCAGGTAATGACAGATGACCCCCTCCCCCACCAGGTAATGACAGATGACCCCCTCCCCCGACCAGGTAATGACAGATGACCCCCTCTCCCCTACCAGGAAATGACAGATGACCCCCTCCCCCAACAGGTAATGACAGATGACCCTCCTCCCCCCACCAGGTAATAACAAATTACCTCCCTCCCCCCAACAGGTAATGACAGATGGCCTCCTTCTCCTGACCAGGTAATGACAAATGACCCCCCTCCCCCAACCAGGTAATGACAGATGATCCCCTTCCCCCACCAGGTAATGACAGATGAGCCCCCCGGCTAACAACAGATGACCCCCCTCGCACCCAGGTAATTAAAGATGACCCCCTCTCCCCCACCAGGTAATGACAGATGACCCCCGGGTAATGATAGATGACCCCCCTCCCCCACCAGGTAATGACAGATGACCCCCTCCCACACCAGGTAATGTCAGATGACTCCCCTCTCCCCACCAGGTAATGACAGATGACTCCCCTCTCTCCACCAGGTAATGACAGATGACCCCTCAGGTAATGACAGATGACCCCCCTCCCCCACCAGGTAATGACAGGTGACCCCCCCTCCCCCACCAGGTAATGACAGATGACTCCCCTCTCCCCACCAGGTAATGGCAGATGACACCCTCCCCCACCTGGTAATGACAGATGACCCCCCCATCAGGTAATGACAGATGACCCCCCTCTCCCCCATAAGGTAATAACAGATGACCTCTCCCCCACTAGGTGATGACAGATGACCCACCCCACCAGGTCATGACAGATAACCCCCCCTCTCCCCCACCAGGTAATGACAGATGACCTCTCCCCAAGCAGGTAATGACAGATGACCCCACCCAAAAGGTAATAACAGATAACCCCCTCTCCCCCACCATGTAATAACAGATGACCTCTCCCCCACCAGGTAATGACAGATACCCCCTCCCCCACCAGGTAATGACAGATGACCCCTTTCCCCAGCAGGTAATGACAGATGATTCCCACCTTCAGGTGTCCTCCTCCTAGTAACAACACATGGCCCCCTAGGGAATTACTGATTCTCCCCCCTACCATCCTGGTATCCTGGTAATGTCACCCCCCCCAAACTGACAATGACAGATTCCCTATCCAGATCCCCCTCTGCTCATCCTGCTCAAACTGTCACAGTAAAATCTGCAGCCTCTGGAGCCCACAGTCCCTTCGGGGGCCCCCCAGGAGGTGTTACAGGATTTTGTGAGAATTTTTGTTTGCGTGTCAGCAGGAGTTGTGGGGAGGTGTGTGTCTGTTCTCTGCACAAATCCAATCTTTTTACCTCCACAATGACAGCAGTACTAGCTCCTGGAAGGTGCTCTCCTCCTCCTCCCTCGCTCAGCCCAGTGACAGCACGGTGTCCATCCCTGCCTGGTGGTCAGCACTCATTTTCCCATCCAGCAGGGCTGGCCTTACTCTGTCCTTCCTCTGCTACTCTCCGGCTCAGGACTTGAAAATGGAGCCAAAAGCTCAGAGCTTAGAGCTTCCGCCTTGCTCCAGATTCCGCTTTGCCCATGATAGTGACAGGGAGACAACACGGCCCCTTTCCATGTTCCTCTTGCAGTTGCTTAATGCGAGCGGGAAAGAGAGGAGGAGAGGCTGAAAAAGAAAAAAAATGTATATGTATATATATATATATATATATATATATAATATTCTGCAGAGAACTGTAATCAGATGATTACTACAATAAATAAAAATATTAATAGAAAATCTAAATAATATATTTATAAAAAAAAATAAAGTCCTACCTCCAACTGGTACAGTCCCGCCCCACCCGCTGCCTATTGGCGGAGAGCACCACCAGTCAGAGCCAGGTGTTCTCTGTATGGGTGCCCGGCCCTGATTGCGCTCTTATGGAGAGATGCGGGACATGGAGAACACTTGGCTCTGACTGGCTTGCCCACAGCAAGACTAAATGTATAAAAAAAAACTTCTTGCCCAGCGCCCAGAACTGCATGTCCAGGGCATCAGGTGATAAGAATTCAACATCCCTGGGAAGGGACCAGTAAATGTGTCATTTACCAGCCCCTTCCATTCCTTAATGGAGAGTCAGTGATCGGTACAGATCAATAACTCTGTCCATTCATAACTGAAACATAATAAACTGTGTTTACTATGTTTCAATTGCTGAATGAATGGGAAGCTCTGTATAGAACTATTCTTGTCCATTCATTCAGTGCAGCTGAGGTTGCAGAAATGCAGATTGAGAGCTGTCTCCTCAATCTCTTTTCTCTGTCTCAAAGGTGGAACTTCAGAGGTTTGTTTAGACCACTGATGTCTTACCAAAGCCCCCCAACAGGACTCCTTAAACAATGTAAAAAATGATTTTAAAAAATATTGTAAAAACATTTAAAAAATGGTAAAAAATAATAAAGAAAAAAAACCCCTACTGACACCAGTGGTGGAACTACCAGGATCACAAAGGTCGCACTTGTGACCGGGCCCTGTCATACTGTCAGTGGGCTCGAGGCTCAGGGGAGCTCTTCATGGTTTCTTGCACCAGGGTCCTGAAGGTTCTAGTTATGCCACTGACTAGCAGTGACCTTCTATGGCTATCTTGGTTGGGGCAATGCCTATAAATTGCAGTGCCCTGCTGAATTTGGTGCATATTTGTGAATGCATAGTGCAGGTAGAGGAACCCCCGCTTGTCAGAACATTAGCCTTAGGGATAGGTTCCAGTGTGAGCAGCGTGAAGATGGAATCACTGCTGTATGCCTCATAGAGCTACCAGTCAAGCCATAGAGGACTTGTCCAGCTTCTCAAAGCACTAGTTGTGATGACACCCTGCCAGTCAGCCACCACTCCACTCTACGTAATGTAGGCTATGCCTGTATTGTGCCTTGTAGCACTGAAGACACATCATTGCATATCTGTGTTCAAGATGTGCAACCTCCCAGGGCTGTCCAGCCTCACTATATTTCCTCCTAATTTCTGTACCTGTGTGAAGTGTCAAACATACCGATTCCTGCAAATGTTATTGAACCCTGGTATGGCAAGTGTTACTGAAGCTGTTACTGAAGCTTAGGTTCCATGCACACTGGCTTAAATAAATTGCTTCTACAGGAGTTTTGCGTTTTGCTTGTAGAAGCAGCTCAATGTTATCCTATGTGCCCATGCACTTTAGGACGTTTAGAGGCATATTTTAAGCCCAGCGTTCAGAGGCAGGAAAAAGCCCCCTGCAGTTTTGCTTTTTTGAAAGCAGTTTTCTGGCAGAAAAAAACGCTTAATGATCCTAAACTCTCCTAGAAGCTCCTGAACTCTCCAAAACTCCTGTACAAAAACGCTCTGTATGAGCTTTCTTTTTTCTGCCAAGGGGACTAGCTCGGTGCGCATGAACCCTTAAAGCTCAACTCCAGAAATAAAATTAGAAACGGGCCTGCTTCCACCTGCGTTTGTATAATCATTCTTTTTCCAACATGAATTATTGAATTTTTAATATAAATACTTACAGGCTATGCATTTGGATAAATACATAAATCCATTTTCTTTACAGAGACATACGTGCCTATAAACATTCCATTCAAGGTATAAAAGCCTGTTACACATGAACACAATAATAAACAAACCAATAATTATCAATACATTTGATGTAAATATAATGTAAAACCATAGACAATACATTAATCGCACCAAATTGCAACCCTCCATTCAACCCTCTTCTGGGTACCAAGTTTTCCAGTCCAGTATTTATCATAGCTATATTACTGTAACAATGAGCAAAGGACTGTTTTTTTTTTAAAATACAGTATGTTCTTATAGTATGAGTTTCATTAAGGATTTTTAGCAACGCGAATGTGAAATAATGGGTATTGTTGTCATTTCCACAATCTACAGATACATCTTCTGGCAGTCAGAATAGTATAAATACCTGTCCCAGCAAGGCTAATTTTGGAACATGGCAATATTCTTTTTTAGCACTAAGAAAATGCCCCACAATCTTGCAGCAATCCCCCTTGCCATTCAGAACCATCTTAGCAATTCTTGATGGAGTATAATACCATCTAAATAAAATTTCCTGAGCCAATTCCCAGTGTGAGCTACAATGTCAGGTGTTTCAGGAGCATTTTTATGCTGTAGCCCACTAATCTTCAAAAAAAAAAAAATGCCAATGTCCACTTCAGGGGCGGACTGACCATTTTGGAACTCGGGCACTGCCCATGGGCCCAGCGTCAGTAGGGGGCCCCATGAGATGCCCCTTGGTACGTTTTCATAGGCTTTTTTGGGTGTGGTTTGAGTGTGGGCGAGGACACAGGGGCCCCATGATCCCCTATTGCCCGGGGGCCCCATGAGTTGTCAGTCCGCCCCTGGTCCACATTCCATATGAGCAGAGACTTTGATTTAGTACAGTTAGAATGTTAAGAGAAGAGAGAAGAGATTGTGTAAAATTGGGATATTCCTTTTAATTTCAAATTGATATTTTAAAATAAGACAGTACCTGAGGAAGCATCTTTACCTTGGAAACAGGGATACTGGAGAGAAAGTGCAGCAGTATAAATATTTAACAAATATTTGTAAGGGAGGTTATATTTTTGACATAGAGTTTCAAAAATATGGAGGGGATTCCCTTGGAGTTAATCTTCGACAGGGGTGGACTGACAACTCATGGGGCCCCTGGGCAATAGGGGATCATGGGGCCCCTGTGTCCTTGCACAAACTCAAAAAAGCCTATGAAAAAGGTACCAGGGGCATCTCATGGGGCCCCCTAATGACCCCGGGCCCTCGGGCAGTGCCCAAGTTTCCAAATGGTCAGTCCGCCCCTGATCTTCAACCTTAGATATCCCCACTGTTTTCCAAGTAGCTAAGTTAAAGTGGTATTAAACCCAAAACTGTATTATATTGCTTTTGTTGTTTTAAAAAGGTGATCTGGCCAGTAACACACCTCCAGTATTAGTGAGACACCACTCTGGACGAATGAGCACAGAGGCACAGCAAACAGGAGCATTGTCAGTCTTGGGGAGTATTAAATGTATTAGCAGATTTAAATACACTAATAAATTGAAACCACACTTTAAAGCGGAGTTCCGTTCACCCTGTCAAAAAATAAAAGTCAGCAGCTCCAAAAACTGTAGCTGCTGACTTTTAAAAAACAGCCACTTACCTGTCCCTCGGTCCCGCGGTGTGTCCCTTGCAGCCCGTTTCACCTGCCGTCCTGTATTCCTGGAGGCCGGCATCTTGCGGCTCCACAGCCGGGTACCCACTGTGCATGCGCGAGTAGCGCTGAGCTTCATGAATGGTCCTGTAGTCTTCTGGAACCTGTCACGTGTCCCAAAAGACTATAGGGAGGGAGGACACCTTCCATTTCCGATCACCTAGACGATCGGGACGGAAGTGGGAGCGGGTACCTGTCAAATTCGGGTACCCGCTCCCCCCCCCACCCCCCAAAGGTGCCAATCCTTAATGGGAAGCGGGGGAGCAGTCCTTAAAGCGGAACTTCCCCTTTTGGGTGGAGCTCCGCTTTAAGCTGCTCAATTGTAGTTGGTAGTTTAAATCCTGATATCAAACTTGATCCTCTTTTGCCCCTATGGAAAATTGCCATGCCTCTTGTGAATTATGTGTAGAGGACAAGGGAATATTCAGTTTGAGTTTAGACTCCAACAGGGATGCTCCCAAAACTGAAGAAAGGCAACATCCTCATACTACACTTTTAGTGTATACTCTGAACCCATTTTGTGTATACTCTGGGTTCCACCCACCCAGGTAAGTAGGAGGAACTAGTACGATAATGTGTTGAAAACATAGAGAATCCTGGGCGATGCCATCATTTTATAAAATAATCATGCCTTCCAGAATAAACAAAAGAGTGTTCTTACTCCTTACATGACCAATGAGTTTAAGAAATCAATAACAGGTAGTTTTGCCTGAAGGTTTTTTGACTGGGATCTGCTATCTTGATACCTAAATAAGGGGCACAATCATCAATCCAAGGGTATGGAAACAGGTTATGGAATGTGTAACAAACATTTAGTTAAGGTCCTGAAATTCCTACACTAACCACTTGCCCTCCAGGGTTTACCCCCCTTCCTGACCAGGTCATTTTCTGTGATCCGGCGCTGTGTTAATTTTACTTACAATTGCGCGGTCATGCAACGCTGTACATAAATTATTATTTTTTCCCCACAAATAGAGCTTTCTTTTGGTATTTCATCACCTCTGTGATTTTAATATTTTAGCTATAAACAAAAAAAGACTGACAATTTTGAAAAAAAAAAACACAATATTTAAAAATTTTTTCTGTAAAACATATCCAATAAAAAAATTAAAAAAATCTAATTTCTTCATAAATTTAAGCCAAAATGTATTCTACTACATGTCTTTGCTTAAAAAAAAATCCCAATAATTGTAAATTAATTGGTTTATGTGAAAGTCATAGCTAGAGATGAGCGAATCGAAGTATCCGAAGTGGAATTCGAGTCGAATATCGGAAAAATTTCGATTCGTGCCGAATCCGAAAAACAGCCTAATTCGGACGCGCGAATCGAAATTTTTCCGAAAATGGCGGCTGACATGTGCGGCGACGGAGCGGGGATGTCGGGGAAGGCGCGCAGACAAGGCGCGCTGCCCCATAATGCATTCCTCAACGACATGTGATCGCATCAGCCAATCAGCAGCCAGCCAGCCAGCACTGTGTAATGGTCGAGGTATATATAGCGGCCATTTTGGAAATCTTCATTTGCCTGCAGTCATTGAACAGAGGCAGACCGCTCTGTACTAGGGACAGGGACAGAGTTAGGGCCACAGAAACGAGAATTGGGGACAGAGAGAAGTTACTTAGGGACAGAGAACCATTACTCAGGGACACAGACTTGTTAATGAGGGCCACAGAATCGTTATTTAGGGACAAAGAAACGCTAGTTAGGGCCACAGAATTCATACTCAGGGACAGACAGAATTGTTACTCAGTGCCAGAGAATTGTTACTTAGGGCCACAGAAACGTTATTAGGGCCACAGAATTTTTACTCAGGGACAGACAGAATTGTTACTGAGTGCCAGAGAATTGTTACTCAGGGACAGACAGAATTGTTACTGAGTGCCAGAGAATTCTTACTCAGGGCCACAGAATTCATTCTCAGGGACAGACAGAATTGTTACTCAGGGACAGACAGAATTGTTACTGAGTGCCAGAGAATTGTTACTCAGGGACAGACAGAATTGTTACTGAGTGCCAGAGAATTGTTACTCAGGGACAGACAGAATTGTTACTGAGTGCCAGAGAATTGTTACTCAGGGACAGACAGAATTGTTACTGAGTGCCAGAGAATTGTTACTCAGGGACAGACAGAATTGTTACTGAGTGCCAGAGAATTGTTACTCGCACAGACACAAAATTGTTACTTGCACAGACACAGAATTGTTACTCGCACAGACACAGAATTGTTACTCAGGGCCACAGAATTCATACTCAGGGACAGACAGAATTGTTACTGAGTGCCAGAGAATTGTTACTCAGGGACAGACAGAATTGTTACTGAGTGCCAGAGAATTGTTACTCAGGGACAGACAGAATTGTTACTGAGTGCCAGAGAATTGTTACTCGCACAGACACAAAATTGTTACTTGCACAGACACAGAATTGTTACTCGCACAGACACAGAATTGTTACTCAGGGCCACAGAATTCATACTCAGGGACAGACAGAATTGTTACTGAGTGCCAGAGAATTGTTACTCAGGGACAGACAGAATTGTTACTGAGTGCCAGAGAATTGTTACTCAGGGACAGACAGAATTGTTACTGAGTGCCAGAGAATTGTTACTCAGGGACAGACAGAATTGTTACTGAGTGCCAGAGAATTGTTACTCAGGGACAGACAGAATTGTTACTGAGTGCCAGAGAATTGTTACTCGCACAGACACAAAATTGTTACTTGCACAGACACAGAATTGTTACTCGCACAGACACAGAATTGTTACTCAGGGCCACAGAATTCATACTCAGGGATAGACAGAATTGTTACTGAGTGCCAGAGAATTGTTACTCAGGGACAGACAGAATTGTTACTGAGTGCCAGAGAATTGTTACTCAGGGACAGACAGAATTGTTACTGAGTGCCAGAGAATTGTTACTCGCACAGACACAAAATTGTTACTTGCACAGACACAGAATTGTTACTCGCACAGACACAGAATTGTTACTCAGGGCCACAGAATTCATACTCAGGGACAGACAGAATTGTTACTGAGTGCCAGAGAATTGTTACTTAGGGACAGACAGAATTGTTACTGAGTGCCAGAGAATTGTTACTCAGGGACAGACAGAATTGTTACTGAGTGCCAGAGAATTGTTACTCGCACAGACACAAAATTGTTACTTGCACAGACACAGAATTGTTACTCGCACAGACACAGAATTGTTACTCAGGGCCACAGAATTCATACTCAGGGACAGACAGAATTGTTACTGAGTGCCAGAGAATTGTTACTCAGGGACAGACAGAATTGTTACTGAGTGCCAGAGAATTGTTACTCAGGGACAGACAGAATTGTTACTGAGTGCCAGAGAATTGTTACTCAGGGACAGACAGAATTGTTACTGAGTGCCAGAGAATTGTTACTCGCACAGACACAAAATTGTTACTTGCACAGACACAGAATTGTTACTCGCACAGACACAGAATTGTTACTCAGGGCCACAGAATTCATACTCAGGGACAGACAGAATTGTTACTGAGTGCCAGAGAATTGTTACTCAGGGACAGACAGAATTGTTACTGAGTGCCAGAGAATTGTTACTCAGGGACAGACAGAATTGTTACTGAGTGCCAGAGAATTGTTACTCAGGGACAGACAGAATTGTTACTGAGTGCCAGAGAATTGTTACTCAGGGACAGACAGAATTGTTACTGAGTGCCAGAGAATTGTTACTCGCACAGACACAAAATTGTTACTTGCACAGACACAGAATTGTTACTCGCACAGACACAGAATTGTTACTCAGGGCCACAGAATTCATACTCAGGGACAGACAGAATTGTTACTGAGTGCCAGAGAATTGTTACTCAGGGACAGACAGAATTGTTACTGAGTGCCAGAGAATTGTTACTCAGGGACAGACAGAATTGTTACTGAGTGCCAGAGAATTGTTACTCGCACAGACACAAAATTGTTACTTGCACAGACACAGAATTGTTACTCGCACAGACACAGAATTGTTACTGAGTGCCAGAGAATTGTTACTCAGGGACAGACAGAATTGTTACTGAGTGCCAGAGAATTGTTACTCAGGGACAGACAGAATTGTTACTGAGTGCCAGAGAATTGTTACTCAGGGACAGACAGAATTGTTACTGAGTGCCAGAGAATTGTTACTCGCACAGACACAAAATTGTTACTTGCACAGACACAGAATTGTTACTCGCACAGACACAGAATTGTTACTCAGGGCCACAGAATTCATACTCAGGGACAGACAGAATTGTTACTGAGTGCCAGAGAATTGTTACTCAGGGACAGACAGAATTGTTACTGAGTGCCAGAGAATTGTTACTCGCACAGACACAAAATTGTTACTTGCACAGACACAGAATTGTTACTCGCACAGACACAGAATTGTTACTCAGGGCCACAGAATTCATACTCAGGGACAGACAGAATTGTTACTGAGTGCCAGAGAATTGTTACTCAGGGACAGACAGAATTGTTACTGAGTGCCAGAGAATTGTTACTCGCACAGACACAAAATTGTTACTTGCACAGACACAGAATTGTTACTCGCACAGACACAGAATTGTTACTCAGGGCCACAGAATTCATACTCAGGGACAGACAGAATTGTTACTGAGTGCCAGAGAATTGTTACTCAGGGACAGACAGAATTGTTACTGAGTGCCAGAGAATTGTTACTCAGGGACAGACAGAATTGTTACTGAGTGCCAGAGAATTGTTACTCGCACAGACACAAAATTGTTACTTGCACAGACACAGAATTGTTACTCGCACAGACACAGAATTGTTACTCAGGGCCACAGAATTCATACTCAGGGACAGACAGAATTGTTACTGAGTGCCAGAGAATTGTTACTCAGGGACACCTAATCGTTGAATTAAATAGTATGTCAGACAACATGCAGAGGAGTGGCAGAGGAGGCAATGTTTTAGGAGCGAGCAGACGTGGCAGCAGAGGAAGGGGTCGAGGCAGCAGTATTCGCAGCCAGAGGCCAGTGCTCCCGGTGTCATCCAGCGGTCGTGTCTCCACCGACAACCCTGCCGTCATTGATTGGTTGGCTCGGTCGTCTTCCTCTTCCCAGGTCACCTCTGACACCTACAGCCAACGGTCGGTGGGTACGTCAGACACAACCGTTAGTTGGCATGGCCCGGGACCAAGCCCACTGAAATCACGTGTCCTCTACCTGCCCCTGTCCTTTGCTGTTCCCTCACCAAGCGAAGTATCGCATGCTGTGGGCTCAGCCCCACTGTACAGTGAGGAAGAGCTAACAGAGGGCGGTCAGGAACGGGGGGAGACATTGGCCTTTTCAGCAGCCAAGCGAACAAGTACTGGCGAGGAGAGTGGCTCGGTAGCCGGTCTAGAGACAGGTCTGTCTCCTGACCCAGACGCAGCCGAGGGGGCTAGTAGTGAGGCGGAGACCCTACTTGATGATGAGGAGGTTGATCGCACTTGGCAGCCTCGTCGTCATCAGGCAATTTCTTCCGCATCATCAGGAGAAGAGGGTGGCAGCTTGGCAGCGAGCAAAACAGTCGGTGGGTTGCCCAGGAGACAGCAGCAGGGTCGCATCAGTGTCAGTGGAGCCAAACGTCCACGGAGTAGAGCACCAGCTCCACTGCAGCCTACCACCACGGCCAGTAGTGGTGCCGGTGCGCACGGAGGAAGTAGCAGTCAGCCAGTGAAGAGTAGCGGGGGCAAAGTTTCCTACTCGGTGGTGTGGCAATTTTTCCTCAAGCCGCCCGAGGAAGTAAACGTAGCCGTATGTCGACTATGTGGCCAGAAATGCAAGCGTGGCCAGGGGGCCCATGTTGGGACTACAGCGTTGCGTCAGCATATGCAGCGTCACCATTCGGTGGCCTGGGAAAACCGTGATAAACATACGGCGGTTCTGCCTGCCCCAGCCCCCGCTCCATCACCCGCTCCGTTACTTGCTCCGTCACCCGACGTCGTCAATCGCCCTCTATCAGCCAGTCAAGGCTCCAACACCTCTGCTGAGGGGAGTTGTCGCTCATTGGCATCTTCCGCTCGTTCAGATGCTCCTTCTCCTGCTACTCCTCTTCTCGGATTCCGTCAACAGTCTTTCTTGGAATCCGTATCCAAGAGACAACAGTTTGCGAGCACGCACCCGACGGTGCAAAAGCTGAACGTCCTCCTGTCCAAGTTGCTGGTGCTGCAGTCCCTCCCTTTCCAACTGGTGGACTCAGCACCTTTCCGAGAAATGATGGCTTGTGCCGCGCCGCGGTGGAGAGTGCCAAGCCGTCATTTCTTTGCCCAAAAGGCAGTGCCAGCCCTGCATTCACATGTAGAAGAGATGGTGGGCCAGTCTTTGAGCATGTCGGTCTCTGCCAAAGTGCACGGCAGCGCCGACGTGTGGAGCTGTAACTACGGTCAGGGACAGTACATGTCATTTACGGCCCACTGGGTGAACGTGGTGCCGGCACAGCCGCACCAGCAACTTGGACAGGTCACGACGCTTTTGCCTCCACGTTTGCACGTCCTTGGTCCAGCAAGCATGTCCGCCTCTACCACCTCTTTTTCCGCCGTGTCCTCAGCCGCCACCCCCGTGCCAAGTCCCATTACCCGACCGGCATATCACATGTGCAGGGCGCAACGGTGTCACGCTGTGCTGCACCTGGTATGCCTTGGCGAACGTAGTCACACAGGGGAGGAACTGCTGAGTGTAATGAACAGAGAAATCGACAGATGGCTGTCTCCGCGCAAACTAAAAATCGGAACCATGTTGACTGACAACGGAAAGAACATGGTGTCTGCTCTGCGTCAAGGAAGGTTGTGCCATGCGCCATGCATGGCTCACGTGTTCAATCTGGTTGTCAAGCGGTTCCTAAAATCCACCATCCCACTGCAAGACATCCTTAAAATGTCACGTAAACTGTGCATGCATTTCAGCCATTCCTACACCGCAAAGAACACCCTCATTGAGCTGCAGCGGCAGAACGGAATTCCACAGCATCGCCTGATCTGCGACGTTGCAACAAGGTGGAATTCAACCCTACACATGTTAGACCGCCTTTACGAGCAGCGAAAGGCCATCACCGATTTCCTGATGTTACAAGCGGATAAAGGTACTCCCCTGTGTAACTTAGATGTCAGCCATTGGCAGCTCATGCGTGACACCTGCCGCTTGCTCAGGCCCTTTGAGGAGGCCACGCTATTCGTGAGTCGGCAGGACTATGGGATGAACGACGTCATTCCTCTGTTGCACGTCCTGGAACAAATGCTGTTAACAATGGCTGGTCAGGGTGCGGTAGACGTGGCGCACAGATCTCAACGCCACATGACCCCTGTGGGGGCAGGACAGGAAGAAGAGGAGGAGGTAGAGGAGGACATTTGTGCTCAGGAATTATTGAGTGAAATGGGTGGTTTTTCCACTCAGCGGACAGGAGTGGAGGAGCAGGAGCATCTGGTAGAGGAGGAGGAGGAGGAGACAGAGGACCCAGACGCACCGTGGCAGTATGCTGTGGAGATGGAGGCAGGGAGTCCCTCGCATTCCTTGGCACAAATGGCCCATAGCATGCTCGGTTGCTTGCGTAGCGACAGCCGAATAATAACCATCAGACAGAGGGATGACTTTTGGCTGTCCACCTTGTTGGACCCTCGCTACCGGTCCAAAATGGTGGCCTTTTTCACACCTGCTGAGAGGGAGGCCAAAATTACGTACTATAAAAACCACCTATGTAGTCAGTTGGTCTCTGCCTTTGTGCGCCAACGTCCATCCTCAGACACTGTGGGCCCTGTGCGCTCGCGTTCCGCTGGCATGGCAGCAGGGGAGGGGTGGGGTGGTAGGAGCAGTGGCAGCTCCACCAGCAGTGGCTGCCTCAGTCTGCAGTCGATGATGAGTAGCTTTCTTCACCAGCGCAGTGAGGAAACTACTAACCAGCCGCAGCAGCAGCAGCAGCATCAGGTGGACCTGGAGCAGGAGCTCAAACAACAGGCTTGGGCCTACTTGGACAGCACCCTGCCAACCGAGGTAGACAATCCCCTTGACTACTGGGCAACGAAACTTGACCTTTGGCCCCAACTAGCTGAATTTGCCCTTGAAAGGCTGTCATGCCCGGCCAGTAGCGTGGCATCGGAGCGCGTGTTTAGTGCGGCAGGAGGTATTGTAACTCCGCGGAGGACACGACTGTCCACCCAAAGTGTGGAGAGACTCACGTTTGTGAAAATGAATCAGGCGTGGATTAGTCTGGATTTCAAACCACCAGTTCCTGACACAACTGACTAAATCCGCCATGAATCATGCCTCAAACATGTGCCACTTTGAGGTCTCCTCACACACTGCTGGTGTGTTGAATTTTTTGACATAGGGTGCTGGCAGATTATGGGCCTCCTATAGCTGCTGCCAGGCCCCTAATCTGCCATAGGCCCCTATATACCGCTTCCTCATGCTGCTGCCAGGTCCAGAGTCTCTCATGGGTCCCTGTACGGCCTCCCATTGCTGCTGTCTCCATCGCCACACTCTGCCATGTGCCACTTTCAGGTCTCCTCACACACTGCTGGTGTGTAGAATTTTTTGACATAGGGTGCTGGCAGATTATGGGCCTCCCATAGCTGCTGCCAGGCCCCTAATCTGCCATGGGCCCCTATATACCGCCTCCTCATGCTGCTGCCAGGTCCACAGTGTCTCATGCCATGTGCCACTTTCAGGTCTCCTCACACTGCTGGTGTGTTGAATTTTTTGACATAGGGTGCTGGCAGATTATGGGCCTCCTATAGCTGCTGCCAGGCCCCTAATCTGCCATGGGCCCCTATATACCGCCTCCTCATGCTGCTGCCAAGTCCAGAGTCTCTCATGGGTCCCTGTACGGCCTCCCATTGCTGCTGTCTCCATCGCCACACTCTGCTGCCATGTGCCACTTTCAGGTCTCTTCACACTGCTGGTGTGTTAAATTTTTTGACATAGGGTGCAGGCAGATTACGGGCCTCACATAGCTGCTGCCAGGCCCCTAATCTGCCATGGGCCCCTATATACCGCCTCCTCATGCTGCTGCCAAGTCTAGAGTCTCTCATGGGTCCCTGTACGGCCTCCCATTGCTGCTGTCTCCATCGCCACACTCTGCCATGTGCCACTTTCAGGTCTCTTCACACTGCTGGTGTGTTTAATTTTTTGACATAGGGTGCAGGCAGATTACGGGCCTCACATAGCTGCTGCCAGGCCCCTAATCTGCCATGGGCCCCTATATACCGCCTCCTCATGCTGCTGCCAAGTCTAGAGTCTGTCATGGGTCCCTGTACGGCCTCCCATTGCTGCTGTCTCCATCGCCACACTCTGCTGCCATGTGCCACTTTCAGGTCTCTTCACACTGCTGGTGTGTTAAATTTTTTGACATAGGGTGCAGGCAGATTACGGGCCTCACATAGCTGCTGCCAGGCCCCTAATCTGCCATGGGCCCCTATATACCGCCTCCTCATGCTGCTGCCAAGTCCAGAGTCTCTCATGGGTCCCTGTACGGCCTCCCATTGCTGCTGTCTCCATCGCCACACTCTGCTGCCATGTGCCACTTTCAGGTCTCTTCACACTGCTGGTGTGTTAAATTTTTTGACATAGGGTGCAGGCAGATTACGGGCCTCACATAGCTGCTGCCAGGCCCCTAATCTGCCATGGGCCCCTATATACCGCCTCCTCATGCTGCTGCCAAGTCCAGAGTCTCTCATGGGTCCCTGTACGGCCTCCCATTGCTGCTGTCTCCATCGCCACACTCTGCTGCCATGTGCCACTTTCAGGTCTCTTCACACTGCTGGTGTGTTTAATTTTTTGACATAGGGTGCAGGCAGATTACGGGCCTCACATAGCTGCTGCCAGGCCCCTAATCTGCCATGGGCCCCTATATACCGCCTCCTCATGCTGCTGCCAAGTCTAGAGTCTGTCATGGGTCCCTGTACGGCCTCCCATTGCTGCTGTCTCCATCGCCACACTCTGCCATGTGCCACTTTCAGGTCTCTTCACACTGCTGGTGTGTTTAATTTTTTGACATAGGGTGCAGGCAGATTACGGGCCTCACATAGCTGCTGCCAGGCCCCTAATCTGCCATGGGCCCCTATATACCGCCTCCTCATGCTGCTGCCAAGTCTAGAGTCTGTCATGGGTCCCTGTACGGCCTCCCATTGCTGCTGTCTCCATCGCCACACTCTGCTGCCATGTGCCACTTTCAGGTCTCTTCACACTGCTGGTGTGTTAAATTTTTTGACATAGGGTGCAGGCAGATTACGGGCCTCACATAGCTGCTGCCAGGCCCCTAATCTGCCATGG
Organism: Staurois parvus; assembly: GCF_062004578.1. NCBI lineage: Eukaryota > Metazoa > Chordata > Amphibia > Anura > Ranidae > Staurois > Staurois parvus. The sequence goes on along the minus strand of NW_028318246.1, from coordinate 3,412,093 downwards.
GCCCCTATATACCGCCTCCTCATGCTGCTGCCAAGTCCAGAGTCTCTCATGGGTCCCTGTACGGCCTCCCATTGCTGCTGTCTCCATCGCCACACTCTGCTGCCATGTGCCACTTTCAGGTCTCTTCACACTGCTGGTGTGTTAAATTTTTTGACATAGGGTGCAGGCAGATTACGGGCCTCACATAGCTGCTGCCAGGCCCCTAATCTGCCATGGGCCCCTATATACCGCCTCCTCATGCTGCTGCCAAGTCCAGAGTCTGTCATGGGTCCCTGTACGGCCTCCCATTGCTGCTGTCTCCATCGCCACACTCTGCTGCCATGTGCCACTTTCAGGTCTCTTCACACTGCTGGTGTGTTAAATTTTTTGACATAGGGTGCAGGCAGATTACGGGCCTCACATAGCTGCTGCCAGGCCCCTAATCTGCCATGGGCCCCTATATACCGCCTCCTCATGCTGCTGCCAAGTCTAGAGTCTCTCATGGGTCCCTGTACGGCCTCCCATTGCTGCTGTCTCCATCGCCACACTCTGCCATGTGCCACTTTCAGGTCTCTTCACACTGCTGGTGTGTTTAATTTTTTGACATAGGGTGCAGGCAGATTACGGGCCTCACATAGCTGCTGCCAGGCCCCTAATCTGCCATGGGCCCCTATATACCGCCTCCTCATGCTGCTGCCAAGTCTAGAGTCTGTCATGGGTCCCTGTACGGCCTCCCATTGCTGCTGTCTCCATCGCCACACTCTGCCATGTGCCACTTTCAGGTCTCTTCACACTGCTGGTGTGTTAAATTTTTTGACATAGGGTGCAGGCAGATTACGGGCCTCACATAGCTGCTGCCAGGCCCCTAATCTGCCATGGGCCCCTATATACCGCCTCCTCATGCTGCTGCCAAGTCTAGAGTCTCTCATGGGTCCCTGTACGGCCTCCCATTGCTGCTGTCTCCATCGCCACACTCTGCCATGTGCCACTTTCAGGTCTCTTCACACTGCTGGTGTGTTTAATTTTTTGACATAGGGTGCAGGCAGATTACGGGCCTCACATAGCTGCTGCCAGGCCCCTAATCTGCCATGGGCCCCTATATACCGCCTCCTCATGCTGCTGCCAAGTCTAGAGTCTGTCATGGGTCCCTGTACGGCCTCCCATTGCTGCTGTCTCCATCGCCACACTCTGCTGCCATGTGCCACTTTCAGGTCTCTTCACACTGCTGGTGTGTTAAATTTTTTGACATAGGGTGCAGGCAGATTACGGGCCTCACATAGCTGCTGCCAGGCCCCTAATCTGCCATGGGCCCCTATATACCGCCTCCTCATGCTGCTGCCAAGTCCAGAGTCTCTCATGGGTCCCTGTACGGCCTCCCATTGCTGCTGTCTCCATCGCCACACTCTGCTGCCATGTGCCACTTTCAGGTCTCTTCACACTGCTGGTGTGTTAAATTTTTTGACATAGGGTGCAGGCAGATTACGGGCCTCACATAGCTGCTGCCAGGCCCCTAATCTGCCATGGGCCCCTATATACCGCCTCCTCATGCTGCTGCCAAGTCCAGAGTCTGTCATGGGTCCCTGTACGGCCTCCCATTGCTGCTGTCTCCATCGCCACACTCTGCTGCCATGTGCCACTTTCAGGTCTCTTCACACTGCTGGTGTGTTAAATTTTTTGACATAGGGTGCAGGCAGATTACGGGCCTCACATAGCTGCTGCCAGGCCCCTAATCTGCCATGGGCCCCTATATACCGCCTCCTCATGCTGCTGCCAAGTCCAGAGTCTGTCATGGGTCCCTGTACGGCCTCCCATTGCTGCTGTCTCCATCGCCACACTCTGCTGCCATGTGCCACTTTCAGGTCTCTTCACACTGCTGGTGTGTTAAATTTTTTGACATAGGGTGCAGGCAGATTACGGGCCTCACATAGCTGCTGCCAGGCCCCTAATCTGCCATGGGCCCCTATATACCGCCTCCTCATGCTGCTGCCAAGTCCAGAGTCTGTCATGGGTCCCTGTACGGCCTCCCATTGCTGCTGTCTCCATCGCCACACTCTGCTGCCATGTGCCACTTTCAGGTCTCTTCACACTGCTGGTGTGTTAAATTTTTTGACATAGGGTGCAGGCAGATTACGGGCCTCACATAGCTGCTGCCAGGCCCCTAATCTGCCATGGGCCCCTATATACCGCCTCCTCATGCTGCTGCCAAGTCCAGAGTCTGTCATGGGTCCCTGTACGGCCTCCCATTGCTGCTGTCTCCATCGCCACACTCTGCTGCCATGTGCCACTTTCAGGTCTCTTCACACTGCTGGTGTGTTAAATTTTTTGACATAGGGTGCAGGCAGATTACGGGCCTCACATAGCTGCTGCCAGGCCCCTAATCTGCCATGGGCCCCTATATACCGCCTCCTCATGCTGCTGCCAAGTCCAGAGTCTGTCATGGGTCCCTGTACGGCCTCCCATTGCTGCTGTCTCCATCGCCACACTCTGCTGCCATGTGCCACTTTCAGGTCTCTTCACACTGCTGGTGTGTTAAATTTTTTGACATAGGGTGCAGGCAGATTACGGGCCTCACATAGCTGCTGCCAGGCCCCTAATCTGCCATGGGCCCCTATATACCGCCTCCTCATGCTGCTGCCAAGTCTAGAGTCTCTCATGGGTCCCTGTACGGCCTCCCATTGCTGCTGTCTCCATCGCCACACTCTGCCATGTGCCACTTTCAGGTCTCTTCACACTGCTGGTGTGTTTAATTTTTTGACATAGGGTGCAGGCAGATTACGGGCCTCACATAGCTGCTGCCAGGCCCCTAATCTGCCATGGGCCCCTATATACCGCCTCCTCATGCTGCTGCCAAGTCTAGAGTCTGTCATGGGTCCCTGTACGGCCTCCCATTGCTGCTGTCTCCATCGCCACACTCTGCCATGTGCCACTTTCAGGTCTCTTCACACTGCTGGTGTGTTTAATTTTTTGACATAGGGTGCAGGCAGATTACGGGCCTCACATAGCTGCTGCCAGGCCCCTAATCTGCCATGGGCCCCTATATACCGCCTCCTCATGCTGCTGCCAAGTCCAGAGTCTCTCATGGGTCCCTGTACGGCCTCCCATTGCTGCTGTCTCCATCGCCACACTCTGCTGCCATGTGCCACTTTCAGGTCTCTTCACACTGCTGGTGTGTTAAATTTTTTGACATAGGGTGCAGGCAGATTACGGGCCTCACATAGCTGCTGCCAGGCCCCTAATCTGCCATGGGCCCCTATATACCGCCTCCTCATGCTGCTGCCAAGTCTAGAGTCTCTCATGGGTCCCTGTACGGCCTCCCATTGCTGCTGTCTCCATCGCCACACTCTGCTGCCATGTGCCACTTTCAGGTCTCTTCACACTGCTGGTGTGTTTAATTTTTTGACATAGGGTGCAGGCAGATTACGGGCCTCACATAGCTGCTGCCAGGCCCCTAATCTGCCATGGGCCCCTATATACCGCCTCCTCATGCTGCTGCCAAGTCCAGAGTCTCTCATGGGTCCCTGTACGGCCTCCCATTGCTGCTGTCTCCATCGCCACACTCTGCTGCCATGTGCCACTTTCAGGTCTCTTCACACTGCTGGTGTGTTAAATTTTTTGACATAGGGTGCTGGCAGATTACGGGCCTCCCATTGCTGCTGCCAGACATGTAATCTGCCATGGGCCCCCGTACCGACTCCTCATGCTGTGACGTTGCAACAAGGTGTAATTCAACCCTACATATGTTAGACCGCCTTTACGAACAGCTAAAGGCCATCACAGATTTCCTGATGTTAAAAGCGGATAAAGGTACTCCCTGTGTAACTTAGATGTCAGCCATTGTCAGCTCATGTGTGACACCTGCGCTTGCTCAGGCCCTTTGAGGAGGCCACGCTATTCGTGAGTCGGCAGGACTATGGGATGAATGAGGTCAAATCGGCCATGGGCCCCCGTACCGCCTGTTCACGCTGATGCTGGTCCCACAGTGTGACCTGGGTCCCTGTACGGCCTCCCATTGCTTCCACTCTGCCATGTGCCACTTTGAAATCTCCTCACACTCCTGCGGTTGTCCATTTTGTCATAGGTTGCTGGCAGATTACAGGCCTTCCATAGGTGCCACCAAGCCCCATATCGGCCATGGGCCCCCGTACCGCCTGGTCACGCTGCTGCTGGGCCCACAGTGTGACCTGGGTCCCTGTACCGCCTCCCATTGCTCCCACTCTGCCATGTGCCACTTTCAGGTCTCCTCACGCTCCTGCTGGTTTCCATTTTGTCATAGGTTGCTGTATGGCCTCCCATTGCTGCTGCCTCCACCGCCACACTGTGGCTCCAAACACTGGTTTTGGCCCCGTGACTGGCCAAAGGAGTGAAGTGTGCAGTGATTCTAAGATCGACGGCACTCATCTGCATGTCATACTGACAGACAGTATTATTTCTCTTCCCCAGCAGACTCCAAGGGCATTTAAATTAAAGGTACAGTGTTCTGCACTAATATTAAGTCTCTCTGAAGCCTAGAAACACCCTTTTTTAAGTTAAATTCACAGCGAATTTATTCGACTCGAATCGAATATTGTCCACGAATTCGCCGAATCAGTCGAATCGAATTTTTCATTTCTTCGCTCATCTCTAGTCATAGCATCTACAAATGGCAGTATACATACTGGAATTTAAATGTTTTTATACTAGTAATGGCGACGATCAACAACTTATAGCAGGACTGCAGCGGGCATTCTGACACTGGGTGGGAACTAACATCCACTGACTTTCCCAGTGACACTAATACAGTGATCAGTGCTAATAAAAAGCACTAACACTGTACTAATGACACTGAACAGGAAGGGGTTAACATCTGGGGCAATCAAAGGATTAACAATGTACTGTGTGTGTTTTAATATGTGCACTGTGTTGTGTTTTACTTTGGAGACATGTTGTTTTGTATCTCTCTTCTGTGCAGTATGATACAAAGCAGCATGTCCATGACACACAGGTCTCTCCCCTGTCAGCTTTGCCGGCGATTGCCTAGTGCCGGAAGTACTTCTGCTATACAGTGGAGGGCAAGTGGTTAACAGTGGGTGGTTTTGTATTGTTAATTTTAATAATAGGAGACTGCCACATTCCATTAGTGAATTCTGGGCCTCCTGAAGAAAGGAATACTAATTGTCTGGTCAGAACCAGAATACCATCATCTGCATGAGGACATATAGTATATACCTCCAGAGCAAATATAAGAGGTAAAGATACCCTGAAGTATAAACTTTCTCACTTGGTGCAGAATAAAAGACCGTAGGTGCTGAACGTACAGTATAGCACCTTCAAAGTCAAACATATGCAGAGTTTCTGAGAGATGCCCTTTATGCACCCTGTCAAATGTCTTCTCTGCATCCAAAGCCAGATGCAGGGAAGCAGAGAAAGCATTTGAGTTTTTCGTTTTTCTAACCTTGTAGACCAAGTTCAGAAAACGATGACTGCTGTCTGGGACCTGCCTATTGAAGATGAATGCTACTTGATCCATTTTAACATAATAAAATGTAAATACATGACATTAGAATCTTTGCATAGAGCTTGATATAACATGAAAATTAACTGGGCGAGTCATTGATTTTGGCATCCCAAATGAGGAGCTAGTTGGGTGCCAGAAATTTGGCAATGTTCATTGATAAAGATTTCTCCACTAGGTGATTTCCCCAGAGGATACCACATAATAGCAATAAGGATCTCGAGTCTAGTCATGGGCTAGTCAGAGTTCTGCTCTTTGATTTGTGTTAATGTTAGGACATCTTGTGCTGATAGCCTATAGAGCAGGTGTGACTTGATATATAAGGCTACACAGCGAGGATGGAACTAAAAACTAGGTAAAATAATAAGATTTATTAAAGAATGCACTACAAAACAATTCAAACACAGCAAATTATATATGAAACACACATGAACAGTGAAACACCAAACTAATCTAACTATAAGCTAACTCAGCTATGTAAAAGAGAACAACTAACAAAAGACTAACTCGGCTATATATACAGGCAGCAGGAGAAATCAAGGTAAGGCAGGGTCAGGTGAGAGGAAGAGATAGGTAACATCAGGTAAGGAGAGTTAAGAAATACCAGAATAGGAATTTGGTGGATGGGGATGAAGTGCACAGGAATCAGATAGGCTGGTACAGGAAGCAAGGTACTTGGGAAACAGGTACACATAGCAGGATCAGGATGACTGGAGGGGGAGCAAGGCATACGGGAAGCAAGTATGGGGGCAGCATCAGGTGGACAAGGATGAGGTACATAGGAAGCAGCATCAGGCAGTAGGATCCGGATGAATGGTACAAGTAACAGCCAAACAGAGGGTATGAAGGCACAGGCAAAATGCTGCGTGCTGTGGGTATCCTGAAATGAGGCTAAACACCCTCCCAGCAGTCAGCATCAGGTGGAAACTATTTGCTGGGATCTGGAACTACCCTTTTCAGGTCTAAAGACCACAGTGTCACCAGCAGGTGCTTCAGTCTCTAATCGGTAATGGTGAGAAATTCAAAATGGTCCTGGAAGCACTTGCTTTGTCACGATCAGGGGTCAGGCTCAAAGACCAGTTGCTATAGCAGTGGAAAAGCTTACCTGAAACCAGCAGGATAGGTACACAGGCAGGTCACCATGGCAGAGGAGTGGAATCACCCGAGGTGCGGAGTCTAAGTACCAACCGGTGTTCACCAGAGCTCCTAATGGTGGAAATAGAATTAGCTGCGTGTTAGCACCAGGTCGCGGTCCTCAGGATCACCCCACCAGGAGGTGAGCAAACGGAGGTCCAGTAGCGTATAAACAGGTAAGGATCAAATGGAAGCGTGGTCAGTAAACAAGCCAAGGTCAGTAAGGAGCAGTCACCGGTTGGAATGAGGCAGAAGCGTAGTCGAGAACAAGCCAAGGGTCAATAATGAGTGATAGCAAAATACGGATAACAGCAGAGATGATAAGGAGCACGATACTGGCTGGAGAGCACAATAATCTGGAAAACAGAAAGTGCAGAGACATGGCTTATATCAGGAAGTTCATGGGAGGAGCAAGGGGTTCAAGGTTCATGATAAACAAGGTCATGCTTTTTCTTTGGGGTGAGTTGATGATGTCCTCTTTAGTTGTGCGATTACACTAGTCAGAAATATTCTGTCCTTATTGGCGTAGAAATAATGATTTAGTTTAAGCTTCTTCAGCAAATAAACTGGTGAGACAAAATCTGGGCACGTTAGTGATGTCAAGTCCTCCACTGTGTAGCAATGTTTCTGATAGTGTGTGCTTTATTCAACTGTTTTTTGTTTAGATTTGTGCGTAATATTCTGTATTGTTCCAAGACCATGCTTCTTTTGAAAAGAGGCTAATTTGATCAAAATTCTACCCATGTAGATTTTTGCATATTCTAAAACACAAAAGTATTAACCCGTCCAGTTTCATTAAACCAGAAAAAAACTCTAGTTCTGCTTTAATTTGTGATGCAAAGGAGGGATCACTAAGGATAGATGTGTTTAGTCTCCATACATCTGGGGATTCAACCATGTTTGAGCCCTGAATATCTATGGTTATTGGGCGTGATCACACCATATTTTTATGCTAATGGAAAATAGTATAATATTTAGTTAAAGATCTTTATCAACCAACTCTATAAAATAGTATCTGTGAAGGCAAGGAGAAGAATGTGTAATCAATTTTCTTTACCATGTTGGCACCTCCATACATTGTATAAATTCTATATTTTCAGAATATTTGCTAGGGCTGCAGACTGAAGCCTGTTCTGATCAGTCTCTGACCAAGCAGGAGTCTGCAATACTGTTAAAATTTCCATATAAAAATGTCGCTTTAAATGAGGATTTGCAAAGCCCAAGATCTTCTTTTATTTTCAGTTTTAAGGGAATACAAGCATATCAATGTATATGTGACCTGCTCTATATCTGCTACAAGATACCGACCCCCAGGAACAAATATAGTCTGGTAAATGTGGACTGCAAGTGAGTCACGGAGTAACAAGGCCACAATACTATGGGTAAAATTGGAATGTTTATATGTGGGAACTTTGTCTACCTGAAACTGGTTTTCTGGAATACGCAACATGTCACACCACAGTGTGAAAGCTTCTTTCCACATGAAGGGACTACTTAGTCTTTACCTTCAAAGTAGTAATCTTAATAGACATCTTAACCCCTTGACGCCGACGTAACAAAAATATGCGGCCTCACGGACCTGGGCTTTTTTCCGTGGGGCCGCATATTTGCGTACCTGTCTTTGTGCTGGGAGCGCGCCGCTCGGCGCGCTCCCAGCACCAAGACCGCGGTGTCACTGAGAGCCCCGGGTCCCGTTCTAACGATCGGGACCCGGGACTCCCGATTCCGGGTCACGTGATCGCTGAGATAGCCTCTGATTGGCTATCACAGTGATCAATCACTGTGCAGCCCGACCCCCTTGTTTTCTCTCTCTCTATGAATGGAGAAGAGAGATACATTGTATCTCTCGAACTCCTGACATAGAGAGATAAAAAAAAAGTTTGTAAAAAAAAAAAAAAGATAAATAAATATTAAAAAATAAAAGAAAAAATAAAGAAAAATACCTAGATCAAGGTTTGATCTAGTTCAGTAGCAGGGTTAGTGTTTGGGTCAAGGTCAGGGTCAAAGGTCAGGGTCAAGGGCAAAGGTCAGGGTCAAAGGTCAGGATTTTAAAAAAAAATTGGTATCAGTGTCAGTTAGTGTTAATGTCAATGTCAGTGACAGTGTGTTTTATGTAAAAAAAAAAGAAAAAAAAAAGACAAAAACAAAATGCGCACTGTTGTTTCTGGACTGTACTACAGGTACAAACAACAAATAACATACACATATATGGTATCGCTACGATCGTCAAGAACTGGAGAATGTATTTTGGGTTGTTCTTTGGTGGTAGGTTATGGTCGTAACAAGAAACACACAGTTAAATTAAAAAAAATGATTTTTTTTTACTATTTTGGCCCAGTTTTCCTTTAATAATAAAAAAAAAATTAGGAGCTATCCATTACCATTTACCACCAAATGAAAGCCCAATTTGTCCTGAAAAAAACAAGGTATAATCCACCTGGATGTACAAAATAGTTGTGACGATATGTACGGTTTTACTAACACGTCAACGTTGCAGAATTGTGCTTAGGCATTTAGATTTGTTTTACCCTTAGGCGTGAAGGGGTTAAAGATATACAGTCAGATGTGAAAAGGAGAAATAGACATATAAGTAATAGAGAGCAGTAATATTAGCACATCATTTCTTCAGTTTTAACTTGCTAGTGCAGTAAGAAGGGACCCCAGTAGGCATAAGTCTTTCCTTAATGTGATTAAAGTGCATTCTTGACAAATTGCCCTTGGCAAATGATCTTGGAGATGTTTAGACTTACAGATTCTGACATAACCCTCCATCCAAGTCCTTTAGTTGCGCTTCTCAACCTGTGACCACCTGACACCACAAAGGCAAATTTCAAACTCATTCTACAAGTCACCACCGCAGCCAAGCAGGTTATCGCTAACTCATGGAAGTCTCCCTCGCTGAGTAGGACAGCAGTTACGAACAGGGTCATTCAGGCGATGATTCACGCAAAAATAGAAGCCACTATTTTAGATTCTATCCCTAAGTTCAAGAAGATTTGGAATCCCTGGGTAGAGCATTTCCTCCCTTCTAATTTTGATGACTCCTTTCTCAATCCGTAACCTATACCTCTTGCCTTATTGGTACCATTCCTTACCAATACTGCAATTTTTCCCTCTTCTCCCCCTACCGTGGAGCCGTATGCCACTTTCCACCCTCCCTCCCCCCTTCTTGTTAGGCCTCATTTGCCATTTAATAGTCATCTATGTTAGCGATGCCTGACATTGTATTATTGGGTATCTTTACTGTGCAATTACTGTACACCTTCAATGACCCATACTCTTACTTATTATCTGGTTTTGTTTCATGTTAAAACAATAAAATATTTGAACAAGACTTACAGATTCTATTTGCCCTGTTGTTAAGGCAGCATAACTTTAAACATCTGAGCAAGTAAGAGATGTTTATTTTTAGATTTTACGTACATACTTTAAAATAGAACTGTCACAGATTTGGGTAATTTTGGGTAATGAAGCAGGTGAACCCTATGTAAAACAATTAGTGGAAATATAGGCAGCAGATATATGCAATTCTTGGTTTTTCCTGTAAAATGTGAGCTGGGCCTACCCCTTTCAACATACAAGTATTCCTGTTGTTCTGTCAAGGTGATAGCTGGTCTCAATGACCAAAAGGGAAGCTTAGGGAAGGAGAGGGGAGGGGCCAGGCTTTAAATTTACAGGAAAGGACTAGGTTTGACATATCATTTTGACATACAGTTTTTACTGAAGAAAATGTGTATCCTACAGCAGTTAGATTCCAGTTTTTCTAGTTCAAAATAAAAATGGAGAAGGATCACACTAGATGCTGTAGGTAACAGTTCCTCCTTTCATTTTCTGTTAATTGTATATCTGTTGGAACATGATAATGAGACATTGGATAAGGAAGGTAATCTGACTAAGCTAGGACTGTCACCCAAGTGGTATTTTACTGGCTTGGCTGGTAAAATAGGACTTATGATCAATATTATTAATATGAAAGAGATCAAAAGGCTAGTGTTTTTTCTCAGAAAAGGTTGCAACCTAAGTGGTCATGTTGACCCACACTTGAATCAAGTGCAATGATTTCTATTCAGACACATGTACTGCACTCAGTGAAAAAGTGTTTGAAAAGTCTGGGTTCCATCTGCTTTGCTTTCAATTCGAATATATCTTAACAGGACATGCTGCATCCAGAGAAATGCAACACAGTGCAAAACAATTAAAGCTAAAGGGATTTAGCTGACTTGCTTTGGAGATGTGTTTAAAAAGCAGGAAAACAACATCAGTTACGATGATTATAGAGTATTGTTTGTTTCTTCTTCTGGAACTGCCATTTTACATAAAACTTTGTTTTCATCATATGTTTCAAAAACTTGTTGATGAATTTAATTGCAAAGCTGAATCTAGCGGTGAATGGGTTATGTAATGATACCAGCAGTATGTCAATTTTGGGGGTGAGAATGCTATGTTGCCACCTATAAAAGTTTTCAAGATAAATCGCCTCAGCATTATTGCTTAAGTAGCGCTTTCATTCTATGAAATACATTGTCTGTCGAGCATTTAACGTGAATTTCCTTGACCTGAGGGCTTGGCAATTTTTGAGCACCGAAACATTCTGTGCTTTGTCTATTGGTATTTTATACAAACAGAATAAATAGCTGTGCAAGGGGCCGCTGTATTGTGACCCTGTTTTGCAGAGGATGCAGCCTCATCTATATAAGATTTATCTTTCTTATAAGATAGTATCCCCAAACCAGACAAATACAGATGAAAAAAAAAACCTACAGCAGCCAATTTCCTAAAGCTTACAAGCAAAGCCAAAGGTCACATCCAAGTTAACTGTTTCTACCAATGTTGCAACATTTTATAATTTTTTTAGATGGTAGATCAAACACATTTGAATGTAGTTATTTGCTCATCAATCTGATTTAAAGTGAACCTGACAACTTTCTGTCTCCTGCCTCCAATGTTTTGTTCTGTGTCTCTACCCAAGTATTTCTGCTATCTTGAGATGTGGTTGAGTTGGGACAGATTAAAGATTACAACCGGAGGTGAGCAAGCATAGTCTGTAACACGGACAAATCAGGGTAGGCAGCAAGTGAAGGCTGAAACTGAGAGAAATCTAAATTAAATACAGAATTCAGAAGCACCAAAATAGCCAGACAGGAGGGATGAGCTGATAGTTCAAGTCTGAACTTTGGCTGTTATGGTGTTTGGATGAATGCCAAACTTTTGCACTTTTGATTAGAGCTAATAACTGTATATAGAAATGGTATTTCTACCGCTTCTTTATATGGCAGCTTCCCATTGGTTTCTAAGGAAGCTGACAGTGCTTGCACCCACCACTTCCCTAGAAATCACGGATATCACTAGGAATCCCTGACACTAAGCAAAGGTGCAGGGATAGCAGTGACCTCATTGCCCAAATGTGACCACTGCCTCTTTTCTTATATACAGTAGCTGATGACAACTCAGGGAGCTAAAATTCGGCTATGACTAATGCTGAGTTTGATCATAAACACTGGGTCTGTTGTTTTGTTTTTGTTTTTTTGGTGAGTTGATGGGCTGCAGGCATCTAAATTGTCAATGAATTTACCACAAAATTCATTTTTGGGGGAATTTGTATTTTTGATAAAGGACTTCTCAGACATTTGAATGTCTTTATTTCTAGGTTATAAATTCTTTTTTATAGGTACTATGTTCCCCATACTCATTTATGTAGGGGATGGCAGTATCTAGGGTCCATCTCAAACAAACAAATGATTTCCCAGCAATAATTACCAGCCAGCCTGCGAAAAACAACCAATATGGCCTTGTTTAACAGTTTGCATTAAAAACAGAGGGTTTTGTTTACACACATTTGTAAATACATGCATAAGCCACAGTCCCACATCAAGGGTCCTATGCATACTGTGGACCTAACTAAAATTTCCAAAGCCTCCAAAGTAGGAGCACTTGAATTAATGGATAGGTTAAGGGCATGTGTGCCTGGAGGAGCCCATCCCTCCTTAAAGGTACAGGGATGCATAAGATGCCCAGCAATACCAAAATGACAGCAAAGGCATCCCTGCATCCAAATTAGTCAACTACACAAAAATGGTAACTGTCCCAACCTAGAACCAGCCTTAGCAATAAGGTGCACATGGAAGAGCAATGCACATCCCAAACAAACAAAGGATTTCCCAGCAACACTTACAAGCCAGCCTGCGAAACAATGCAAACTGTTAGGGCCATATTTGTTGTTTTCCCATCATACAGGGAGCAAGGCACAGGAGAGCAGCGTTGCTTGTAAAAACAATCCAGGGGTTAGTTAGCTACTAGCATTGCTTTTACTTTCACTGGCTTAAAAAAAGATACCAGGATAATGCCTGCAGCTGCAGGCATCATCCTGATATCTCCACTTCAAGTCCAATACATTATATGACGTCCTACAGGTGGGAAGTGGTTAATGTGGGCTTCCAGATTCCAATAAGCCTTTTGCCTGCAGACCCCCACAACCACTGGCCAGGGTTGTAGAGAAAGGGCCCTTGTCCTCATCAGCATGGCAGTCCCCATGTTGAGGGCATGCAACCTGATATGGTTCAGGAGGAGCAGTGCATGCCCTTCCAACTCCTTTCCTTGCCTGCCATGCTGCATGTCCAGAGATAAGGGTCTGGATATTTGGGGGAGCTTTTTTTTTCAAGTATATATACATAGTTTTGCGCACTTGTGCCGCCCTGTAGCAGTATTTCTGCTATAGGGTGGTTGGGAAGCGGTTAAACACTTTTTTCCTTTGTAAATGTCAGTCAGCACTTTCAGTTTATCACAGATGTGCGCCCCTTCACAGGCAGGATTAGGACACCCCCTGGCATGTTATTTAAAGGGTGTTTTTAATATTCCATTAGATAAATTCTTCTACTCCTGATGTTCAGAGTAATACCACAAATGTGTATATTATTTGTTGTTTGTACCTAAAGTGGGGCCAATAAACAATAGTGTGCATTTTATGTTTATTCTACGTAAACACCCTGAGACTAAATTTAAAAAAACTTTTTTTAATCCTACCTAAAACACACTGACCCAGACCTTTAACCCCAACTGTGACCTTTGACCCTGAATGTGACCTTTAATCTGGACCAGGACTTTGACCCTGAGACTAACCTAAACCAAACCCTGATTTTAAATTTCTTTTTGTTTAATTTAATTTATTTATTTTTCACACTTTTTTTGTGTTTACATTCTTCTCCTCTGACTAGGAGTAAAAGATGCAATATACATTTTTCTCTGCTCCAAGGAGAAACACAGTGCAGTGACAGGTTTTTCAGACAGATCACTGTGATAGCCAATCACAGGACATCACAGCGTGTACTCTCCAGCGCTCCAGGAAATAACTTGCCAAAGGGAGCCCAAGGGAACCAGGACAGGAGTGGCCTACAGATAATGCTTTAGGGATGCAGCCCTCAGATGGGGTAAATCAACCACTGGGAAAAGAGCAGACAGGTGGCGCACACACCTAGTGCATTAGCCAAGATTTATTTAAAGGTGTAAAAGAAAAAAACATACTCACAGACAGCATGTATAAAAAGCTTTGCGTAATTGAGATGGCCGCAACAATGGGCAAGGTGTTTTGACTGTCAGTGTGGTCAGGTGGCTGACGCATTTCAGGGACAAATCCCTTTTATTAGTATGAGACTTTTGTTTTACAAAAATGGTTGACACAGCTGCTCAAGCACATCTGGCAATGTTACAGCTATGCAAAAATACAGACATGCTACATTTTTATGCAATGCACTTGTGTGGTGTGAACTGGGCATATGGAGAACAATTGCTTTCTATGTGTCATTGCGTTGAGTTTCATTCACTAATGCTGGCTGATGCAGCTTAATGCATCTGTTATAAACAAGACCTAAGTATCCAGCCAGTACAGCTTTTCAAGAGGGACTCAGAAAACCAGGAAGATATGCAGAAGACCAAGGACTGTGCTTTGAGCAAAAATCTGCAGGTATCCTGTGCTTCCTCTGCTCTTTTTCCTGTTTTTCATGCACCTGTGCAATATAATCCATAAAACCATTAACTAAAGTTACTGGCACGCATTCTGAACATCCAAAAAAAGTCACTCCCTGAGAGGAAACGCCTGAGACATTATTTGTCAAGTAGGTTGCTAGTGATGTCAAGAGTCATAATCCTTCAAACTTTGCCTAGCTACAACTGCACATGATCATTATACACCGCGTTCAAAATTATTATGCAAATTCTATTTAAGTGTCACAAAGATGAAATATTTTGTTTTTCAGTTTAACTCATGGATGGCATTGTGTCTCAGGGCTCTTTTGATCACTGAAAACAATCTCGGACGCCTGTGATAATTAGATTGGCCGGTGAGCCCAATTTAAGGAAAAACTACTAAAGGAGGGTGTTCCATATTATTAAGCAGAGCACCATTTTCAAGCAATATGGGGAAGAAAAAGGATCTCTCTGCTGCCGAAAAGAGTGAAATAGTTCAATGCCTTGGACAAGGTATGAAAACATTAGATATTTCACGAAAACTTAAGAGTGATCATCGCACTATTAAGAGATTTGTGGCTGATTCAGAGCACAGACAGGTTCGTGCAGATAAAGGCACATTGAGGAAGATTTCTGCCAGATCCATGCATCAGATCAAGAAAGCAGCTGCTAAAATACCATTACATAGCAGCAAACAGATATTTGAAGCTGCTGGTGCCTCTGGAGTCCCATGGACATCAAGGTGTAGAGTCCTCCAGAGTCTTGCAACTGTGCATAAACCTTCTATTCGGCCACCACTAACCAATGCTCACAAGCAGAAACGGCTGCATTGGGCAGAAAAATACATGAAGACTAATTTTCAAACAGTCCTGTTCACTGATGAGTGCCGTGCAACCCTGGATGGTCCAGATGGATACAGTAGTGGATGGCTGGTGGATGGCCACCCTGTTCCAACAAGGCTGCGATGTCAGCAAGGCAGTGGTGGAGTGAAGTTTTGGGCCGGAATCATGGGAACAGAGCGGGTCGGCCCCTTTAGAGCCCCCGAAGGTGTAATGTTGACCTCTGCAAAGTATGTGGAGTTTATGGCTGACCACTTTCTTCCCTGGTACAGAAGGAAGAACTATGCTTTCTGTAATAAAATAATTTTCATGCATGACAATGCACCATCTCATGCTGCAAAGAATACCTTTGCATCAATGGCTGTTATGGGGATAAAAGGAGAGAAAGTCATGGTGCGGCCTCCATCTTCCCCTGACCTCAATCCTATTGAGAACCTTTGGAGCATCCTCAAGCAAAAGATCTATCAGGGTGGGAGGAGGTTTACATCCAAACAGCAGCTCTGGGAGGCTATTCTGACATCTTGCAAACAAATTCAAGCAGAAACTGTCCACAAATTCACAAGTTCAATGGATGCAAGACTTGTGAAGCTGCTATCAAATAAGGGGTCCTATGTTAAAATGTAACGTGACCTGTTAAAATGTTTAAAAAGTTAAAATGTTGTTAAAAGTTTGATTGAAATAGCTTTTGATTTCAGTAAATATGCTGCAAACACAACAAATGACAATTTTCAGTTCTTTACAGCGTATAAAGTGTTTTGAAACTTACTGTGCGTAATAATTTGGAACAGTGCATTGTAAGTGTTTTATGTTTAAAAAAAATACTGTTATCATTAGGAGGTTTGTTCAATAAAATGTGAATTGTACTCTTAATAGTTGATAACATGAGAATTATGCTGACTGTTATTGACATCAATTATTTAGGTAAATGAGAAAAATATCATTTGCATAATAATTTGGAACACGGTGTATATATTAACAGCTAACAGTGGTCAGAAAACACTGTAGATGATAGTGGGCCTTTAACAGCAGTGAAAGGTTGAAGTGGCCACTCTTCCTTAAAAGTCTGTGAAAAATCCTAACAATAAACTTCTCTTATATGTTTCCTTTTGGAAGAAAACCTGGGAAAAAACAAATGCTGTCAACAAATTTAAACCCCAAACCAAAATTGTAATATATATTATTAAATAATAATTATATTATTAAATTATAAGTATAAATGAGCACGGGGCACGACAGACGGCAGCATTGTGTCTGTGTGGTGAAGGGTGGTGGTGGTGTTAAAGGATAAGTTCACCTTTGGTAATATGTTATATGATACACCTGTATTTAGGGTGTAATATGTTACCAAGCATCACCTGCCTGCACAATTAGGGATAGGGAGCGTGCAGGCTTCTCCCCACACCAGCTGTCACAACTCACATTCAGCACAGCCTTGCTGGGCTCCACCCACACTGTTGCCTGCCCTTACAATGAACTGCAAGGGCATCAGTGAGTGCTCTCATAATTAATTGATTCATCCTAGACTTCAGCAAATGTCTGCCCATTCAGGAGGTATGGGCAGACATCTGACTGAGAGTCTGCAGGATCCTGGCATTGCACCCAAGGTCTGCTGATCACTGATGAGTAAGCCACTGTTAAAGCTATCTGATACACATTCATGAAATGTGTTACAAAACAACATCTGGGTAGAAGCTTTGTTCTTTAGGTGACAACCAATAAAACAAGTGAGATAGACATCTACAATTCCAATGATAGAATACAAAATACCAAATATATTTTGATGTGTTGTAACACAACTGCATTTGCTTGTAATCTCTCTTTGCCTTTGAAACAGTAAACAAATTGGAGTAGAATCCCTGAATGTGTTTCTGAATTGAAACCAATGTAACAATCAACGAAAAGAGAAACTGAAGAACAGCAGCAAGAAGATCTACCTTTTTATGAGTGGAAGATGGCAAGTTCAAGATCATGAAATGAGGAGGAGGCAAAGTCTGAAACTCCAGTTTGTAGCACGTGGAAATGACTCCCTGGATTCAAACATCTGATATTCCTTGGGACCAACTAGGCAAAAAGGCTGACAATCTTCCACCCAGTCTGAAACATAGGGGTTCCCCTTCGATAGGAAGAAGGCTTGGACCCAGGCTTGGCCTGCTTGAAGGTCTACTTCTTATGGAGGAATTTTGTTCCAGGCATAGACGTAGAATTGGAGCCTAGGACTGGAGAGAGATGAAAGCAGCTTTTCCTAGTATGAGGAGTTGAAGGCCTACCTGCAGGAATGCTAACTATCTTTTCTCGGGGAGGAGAGTACTCTAATCTGCAGTGATTACCTTGATGTACTTGTTCGGGAAGGTACCAAATAGGTGGTCTCTCAGAGAGCATGCTTTTGAGATGCTGCTTGTATCGACCAGCATTTGTGCCAAAAGTTACTTCTAATGTGAGCAAAAAGATAGCTCATCCTGAATATCTATTACGCTGTCCATGCAGTAGTGTAAGGCCACAGATAAAAGCTCCAACTGGTGGTGAACACAGGGTTCCATTAAAATGGAGCCAGGGTATTAAGCCATGGTTTAAGCAGGTTTTGGAGAATTTTTAGAGAACCTATTCTAGAGACTTTAGGGTAAGTAGAGTCAAGCTGCTCTAACACTAAACACAAGTGTATTGCCTCAATAAGGATTGCAATGGTATACTTACATTATGCTGAGATCTCAGTTGAAGGGGTCTCATCCTAACCAGATTCTTCAGATGCAGGGCATGGATCTTCCTCATTAATCTCCTCCTTAGGCAGTACAACAGCCACAAGAGTAAAGTTAAAGACCAGCTCAGAAGGAGAGAATGACAAGGCTTGTTTGTGATGTCTGCAATTTACAGCCTCCAATAGGGCTAATATTCTACCAGACATGTTGAAAAAACCCCCCCAAAACTCCTCTATAGATAGATAGGCCAGAGGAGGGGTTTGCAACAGGGGAGTTTCCAGGCAGGCAATACAACTACAGGCAGTGCTCAGAACAAGAAGTACTAAGGCCCATCGGAGAGTGATTGTTACCTGCCTCAACCCTCCATCTTCACAACATCATTTAGCTGAGTCTGAGTTGGCAAGGCCCTCTGATCCTTTTCCACTGTGTCTATGATCTGCTGTGCAGTGCTAGGCGTTCCTAAAGGGTACTTACAACCTTCACTGATGCAGAGAGGGAAAGGTCAAACATTCTCTGCTAGGTAATGTAGGCTAAACAACCGGTAGCCTTACTACTTCCCTAGATGCAAAGATGTTGCTTCCCCCCCAGAAAGTCCAAAACAAAACAAAAAGTCTCTCTCTCAGCGTCAGTCCAGTGAAATATCCCTATTATGTGAAATATATTCTTCTTAATATTATTTAGTGTTCAGCCACACATGAATCTTAATCCATCTTCTACTTAGTATCCTCAAAAAATAGATAAACACACGTAGTGCATTATCTTCAGCATAGACACAGCTATACTAAGAGAAACGTACTCACAAAAATGTATTGCAAATCCCTGCTAGGTCACTCCACCATGTGATCACTTGTAAATGCCTGTAATTCCTACCCTTACCCTCTGTGTGTATATATAAACGCCTTATCGCAGATCCCAACAGTAGAAATCTTCCAATCATACCTTCTTCTTATCCATGCTCCCTTCCATGGAAGATATAACCTCCAAAAATATATATTTATATATAAAGTATAATACTATCAATAACTAAAAGTGTCCTCATGAGCTCCACTCAAAATCAATGGTAACCACCAGTGACACGTAATAAATCACTCCACACCTCGCAGACCATGCACCTTACCGGACTATGTCAGCCAGAAAGCATATAGAAGAAACCGCACATCTTGAACCACAGTATACCCAATCTTCCAATAGACTTGTATGAATCAAAATGGATAGGCATACATAGTGTATTACTTTTTTTAAAACAGCAATTTATTCCATTAAAAGCGCTCACAAACAATGCAAACTAAAAAAGCATGTATTTCTCATCAATATGGAGCTTTTGGCTTCAAAACCTTATCCAAGATGGCCGCTACGCAACTTCCGGTGTATGTCTGACATCACTCTCTGACGCGTTTCGTCATTTCCGACTTTGTCAAACCTGACAGTAGTTCCAACCCATCATAGCTGTATCCAAATCTAAAAAAATCAAAAAATATTTTGCCTAGCTCTACTTTAAGGTCACATTCAAACAATAAATTATAAAACATTTATTCCAAGCAATAATATCCATTTTTTTACATTATTACATCTTGTCTATACTTTTTTGATCAATGTAATGGCTCCTTGATGAAAAGAACGTTTGCTGTGTCAAAAATGTTTTTATCATTTATATAATGGATAGAGAAGGTTAATAATAAAGAATGCTATCAATGCTCAGTCAAGATTTCAAGGTTGCCAATCAATGCAACCCCTGTGAGAGACAATCAAAGTGATCACATGATACAGATGCTGCACTGCCTCCGGAGTATTAAAGCTCAATCAAAGGGCCACTGGGAGGTCACATTAAAGGATTACACTATACTCAGTAGTGTTTTTAGGTTTTGTGCTGCCTTAGGCAACACAAAAATTTTCCACAGTGCACTCCCACTATCCAGTGCACCAATATTCATGAGCGGAACTTGCTGGTCGGCCACATTTGTCTCATCACTTAGCGGATAGGATATCAAATGCATCCATTACAAGGACTGGTAAGCTGGAATATATTTTTGTTCTTGGGTTTAGATGTCTTTTAATTGCCAATGTATACTGGAGCACCCTTCTCAGTATGGAAGAGCACACAGAAAGTATGTGGAGGTCAGTGTGTCACATATGTACAGTTATAGGTCACTACATACATAAAAACAGCACATTGCTGCCTCTTTCCCACTGACAGCCCTCTGCTCGATCAGTGCTGCCTATATCACTCACCCGGCTCCCCTCCTGGAGTCTCATGGCCACTCCCTAGCTCCCCTCACTCCACTCTTTCATCTGCCTCCCAGCCCCAGTGCCCCTCAGAGCCTCCTCATACACAGCACCACCCACTCCTGGTCACTGGTGCAGAGTTGCCACACAGGAAACAGTGGCTGAAGGCAGAGCACAGGGCGTGCAGGACAACCAGCGCCCTTTCTTCTGGAGGGTTGCTCTGCCCCCCCTCCCCCCCGAAAAATGCCGCCCAAGGCAAACGTCATGTTTGCCTCATGGTAAATATGCCCCTGACTATAGTCATAGTATGAAGATATATATATATATAGAAAATATTAAATAAATGTGGATATCTACATAAAATGATATTATAAACCCACTAGCCTAAAAATACAGCACCATATTTTAACACTAAAGCAGTCACTGACTCGCAACAACTTGTAATCATAAGTGACAAAGAGTTAATTTCGGATAAAATCAATGAAAATGGGGTATGCCGATAGCATAAAAATGAGATGTGATAGAGCAAATCGGAAGTCAGATTTGGAATCAGCACTCTGAAATTAGTATAAAACAGCTGCAAAAGTTCAAGCCAGAATTTTTTTTTTGTTGACCAGTGCTATACTCAAAGGTATTTTAAAATAGTACTGCAGTCTCATATGGTACTAGCCTCTTTAATTTCCCTGCACACCAGCATACAGACCCAAAGAATGTGAGGCAGTTCTGTAAGTCAATGATGATTTAGATCTTTACATATTAATGTGCATCTAAGGCCACTTTCACACGGGCAGTCCAATCGAGTCTGCTTGTCCGTTTTTCAGGAGGACACAATCGGACTATCCTTTGAGCTCTATGGGGAGGAGAATATAAACGGACATGTGTTCGCTTACACCCGCCTGCATCCGATCCACTAAAAACAGACATGATGGTTGGTTCCCATCCATCTAGTGCAGGGGTCTCCAAACTATGGCCCTCCAGCTGTTGAAGTACTACAAGTCCCATCATGCCTCAGCCTCTGGGAGTCTTTCCTGTGGCTGTCAGAGTCTTGCAAGGCCTCATGGGACTTGCAGTTCCTCAACAACTGGAGGGCCATAGTTTGGAGACCCCTGGTCTAGTGAATCAGATTGAATGACAGTCTGACAAACAGTCTGTTTACATCACAGAGCCCCACAGAGGACAGCTGAACTACCATCTGCCTGCTCAGCAGAGATCAGCAGACAGATTCCCCACTCAGCAGGTGGACCTTCTTGAAGTTTGCTGATTGCAGAAGTGAACACAGAAGTAACCTCATTAGTGAATTGCTATTCCTTCACTGTCCAATAACAGATCTGGATACCCTCAAGAACCTGCATTTGCTAGCAGACTAACATCTCTTTCAAAATACTATATCCTTTCAAGTCATAATGAATCCAACAATTTAAGTTCATTAGATGCTAGTATCCTACTATCCTGTGCTATTGTACTGAATACGCTGTATAATCTGACCAAGCAATTGATTTATTCCTACTGCTAACATCCTTCCTTTGAATAACTAGCAAGTCTGCCCACTCTAAACAACAAACATTAGTTAACAGTCTGATTGTGAATCTAACAGTTACTCATTACATCTCTCCCGGAAATAAGTAATATCCTACTAGCCAACACTCTAAAGAGCCAAGGAAGAACTTACCACCTAACTATGCAACTATGTAACCTTCCACAAAATTGTGCTTCTAATAAATGTCTCAATCTGTATTTTTAATTATTATTGTTTATGCAGTATAACTTTACGGATAGCTGTGCTCTCCTTCTATAGATAACCTAATTGCTGTTGGGTTCAAGATAATGTTTCATTGTCCAAACCCAGCTCCATTTGAAAGCTCTTTGTAATTCTGTTTGTCAAGGATAATTTCCATCTAAGTAACTGTTGGGTATTTCATTGAAGGTACTTATTGGAAATTTCTACGCATCCGGTAGAGGGAGGTATGATGTAAAACCCATGTTTGAAATAGGGGTTTCTGATTATACAATATCAGAGTTACCTTTACCCTAGATCTGCCCACCTACCCTCTTGTGTATCATTCTACTGATAGCAAGGGAAGGACATAAAAAGACATAACAAAGACATAGTTGCTGGTCAAAAACTCCCCACTTAAATTTCCCTAGGGCTGCTCTCAGGCAGAAGTGCAACAGCTTCAATTTACTGGAATTAGAGAAAACTCAATTGCCATGAGAAGCACAAGAAGCAGACGTTCTGGCACATTCTGCTATCTGATCTTGGATGGACAAACTGGTTGGAAAATAGGCACATATTTGTCCTAGCAGCGGGCAGGCTAAAAAGAAGTTTAATAATATCACCCTTCACTAATTAGAAAATGGGCAGGTCTCTCACTATAGCAGCCAATATGCAATGCACCAAAAGGATTGGGAAATCATAGCATTATTTTATTTGCCAGAACCTGGCTGTATGCAGAAGATATGGTTACTGAACCATCAGACCTTGGTCAGTTCATAGTGTTTGCTGAATAACGAGCTAGCACCATGGAGGGGGCAGGTGTCATGATGCCTGTTTTAGAGGAAAGGCACTGTTCTGATCCCACTAGTGTGTCTTTACTGTGGATGTTTGAGGTGGGAACATAAGTCCCTGTCATAGCTATAGACCATTCTTATAAATTTAAATAACTCTGTAAATACAAAGTATCAGTTCTTGAAAAATGTTTATTAGCTATCTTGTTATATAGGGAGTGTTCAAAAAGATCTTTATTCCCTTGTTGTACAGCTGAATTGTGTGCCTTTATATTATGTTTTACTCTGTAATGGGCTTTAAAATGATCGTTAATTTTACCTTTCAATGCTTTCAATTTTACAAATAATGTTTTTGTGCCTCATACTTCCATTCATTTTACAGTATATGCATGTATTATTTATTTTTTGCCTGGACTTTCACAGATAAGACTGTAACACAGGTGATACCCCTGCCCTCTACTGTAACATAGGTGATTAAAATCCAGTTTGCCTAATCCCACCATCATTCATAAGTTAAACATATGGGCATGAGGCAGAAAGACCTCCAGATTATCCTCCACAATGGTCACTCTATGTAATATGCTAAATTTTGCTTTCTTTTTAGCATTACAAGTTGACATTTGACTCTTTCCCTCCAGTTAGTGTATACGGGGGCTACCAATTTTTTTCTTTTGGCATGGCCAAGTAGCACTGTAGCCAGTGATGCTATTGGCAGCATCAGAAAGAAAATGCTCTTGTTTTCCTTATCCTTCCACGTGTCCTTGAGGATATTTCCTCCAATATGGAGAGCAGCATACAAAATAGATGAAGGAGGCAATGGGACAAGTGATGGCATGAATACAGACATGTTTCTCCATGAGTTCCTCCCACCTAGAAATTATCTGTGAGCTTTCTATGTAGAAAGCTCAGTATTCCTTGCAAATGCATAAATGTGAAAGCACCCATTAATATAATACTTAACAAAAAGTATCTAAGTGGAAAATAGTATACATTTCATGTGGAAGTTTATAGTAATGGGTTTGTTTAAATTTGTTGTATGAATCCTGGAAAAACAGACTACATTTCACTGTGTTTTTTTAAATAGATTCCATATCATCAGCACCATTTAGTGGCCAAAATGCTGTATGGTTTTCTGAAATACCTCTGTGAGAAAATATACTGAATTATGGCCATTTGATGGAGCCCATGATACAAAAGTTAATCTATTCAAAAACATATGGTGAAATTTAGCTCAGTTTGCACAAATGTTTCTGACATTGGTGCAACAAATGTTTTATAAATAGGCCCCTAAGTGTGTTAATGATTGTGCAGTAGTAATTAGGTCTGGTCTTGTAGTTGGAAAGTTATATATTTTATCACTTTTTGTGAGTAGTTAGCTGTTATATTTTAAGATGACGTTCAGTACTACTTATGGGTCAGTTTTTAAACAGCTTTTTATTATAGACAGCATTTACCACTATGGCTGGATAGTAACTTTCTAATGCCAAGCTCCAAAAATATTACAATCACAATGTTGAAATAAACATCTTTCTGCTCTTTGTTTGATAGGAATTCACTTTGTATGCCAGTGATTGCCTGCACATAAAAATTATACTTACATGTCTACAGAGACCTACTTATTACAGAGAATCGATGAGTGTATCCTAATGAGAGCTAACCTAGACTATGAAACATTTGTAAACAGGGAAATGCAGGAATTGTTTTACAAGGCAAGATCATTTCTCCATAGTACTGATAAATTCAGGGCAAAATGAATGAGATGCAACATGAGCTGTTATGTTATCCAATTATTTTTACCAGTGCTTGGAGAATTTACTCAATGGACAACATGAACAAGATATGTATATAATATCTAGCTCAGAAGTATCAAGTCTATAGCAAGTAAAAACTGCATTATTTAATTACACAGTTCAAAAAGTTTAAAGGTGATTCCTGCTGTGGTTTACACAATGTCATTGGTATTTTAGTATGTTATAAAGGCTTGGTGTGTGAAATATATAATCAATGTTAGAAAAAAACTTAAGGCACACACAGGATTATTTATAAACTGAAGAGTAATTTGAAAATGATAGTGACTATAATTAATACCACTCAGATTTGGGTGCTGAACTGAATTCTTGTAGTTGTAAATTATTTGTTGTTTTAACATTGTTCTTCCACTACTTTAATTATCTCTGTATACAAAGTGTTTTGAATTTAACTTTCAGATGGATATTTCAGGGATATTTGCTTTTAAAGTCCTGTTTTCAAAAACTAGGAGCAGGCAGACTCTTTATTGCAGAAGAGACATTGCATGTCTGTTCTGCAATAGAATAAACCTACCTGTCTGCTCACAGTTTTCTCTGAAATGTACACTTTACAGCACATACTGTTATCACATGCTGGCCAATGAACATTGCCACGGAAGAATGGAAGGAAGGGACACTGGAAAGTGTAGCACTACCCCCTTAGGAGTCACTAGAAGATTTGGGTCCCCCTATAGTCCTGCACAGCCAGGCATCACACATCTTCACCAAGACTTGCATTCAGAGTCAGAAATCAGTTCATGAGCTTTGGTTTTGTTGTTTTATTTAGGGGATTTGAGCTGGGATAAGGTTAGGGGTGTACAGTATGCCCAAGGGAATTGATGAACTGAGGACAACTTCCTGGAACTATTTACAAGTCTTCTCTGCAGCACAGTCTCCGTTGGAGAGCTAGCCAGCATCTCCTTGATGTTCCACCCCAGACCCTAGATGAACTCTTGCTCTTCACCCAGCAATCTGGAGGTATCCCTGAACAGGGGATCTGGTATCTGTTACTTTAAAAGTGGACAGTCCCAAGTAGGCAGTGAATCTGGTTTCCCACCAGAGTGCTCCTTCCCCTATCCGCCCAGGGGGCAGGGGCGTATTTGCCGTGAGGCAAACAAGGCGTTTGCCTAGGGTGGCACTTTTCAGGGGGGCGGCGCCCCCCCTTTCCCATGGAAGTGACACTTAGGACAGGGGCTGCTGTTATGTGTCTTACCTGTGTCCATGTCTCACTTCAATCTGGTCCACAAAGGTGCTTCGATCCGATCCACGAAAGAGGGTGTCCGGTGTCTCAGTAGTGGTGTGAACCTCCTGCGCTCCCAAGTGTTTAAACTAAATAAAAATATATATAAATCCCAGGGGAAGCTGCTAACATTAAATCATATACCAGTGATTGTGATAAATAAATATAATAAAGAATGTAGCGCTACACCCAAAATATATATGCACATTTAAATGGAAAATTAATATATATAAAAAAATGTGAAATCACAAAATCTCATAAAAATATATATATAAATGTGACAGTGATATCAATTAATATTAATTAGTGCCCATAAATCATAAAATCAACACAATAAAATAAATAGCTCAAAACATGTGAAAAAACATTTCCATATATATATGTATAAATCACGCATACACATATATATAATATAATAATAATCACACGTGCCTCTTGTGAAGTGAAATAACCATTAAAATGGTACAAACAACAGTGCTCTCAAAGTCCAATAAATATTACTGGTGACCAAAGAGAAAACAGTGCTTCCAATAACTACTGTTAGTGACCATAGGTAAAACTCGTGCAAATCTCTGAGTGCATATAAATCTGAGAATCCGACCACCATCTGGATAAGCCTCTCACCTCATCCCTTCGACCCTTGCGGATCAAAGAGCAGTTGTGGATCCCCCTCACGGATCCTTCAAGAAAAACTATCACTCCAAAGGTTGTTCTCTCAGAAATAAGTATTCCCACTCTGGCCGTTGCGGAATTGGCGAGCGTGGCTGTACGCCGCAGAGTCTGTGTGGAAGTCCTTCAACAAGGCTGCACCATGACACCTTCTCGGGTCTCCTTCCACATCAGAGGGGCAACAGAGCAAGATTGATGCTGCAATACTTTCCTGGAGAAGAGCCAGAGTGGGAATACTTATTTCTGAGAGAACAACCTTTGGAGTGATAGTTTTTCTTGGAGGATCCGTGAGGGGGATCCACAACTGCTCTTTGATCCGCAAGGGTCGAAGGGATGAGGTGAGAGGCTTATCCAGATGGTGGTCGGATTCTCAGATTTATATGCACTCAGAGATTTGCACGAGTTTTACCTATGGTCACTAACAGTAGTTATTGGAAGCACTGTTTTCTCTTTGGTCACCAGTAATATTTATTGGACTTTGAGAGCACTGTTGTTTGTACCATTTTAATGGTTATTTCACTTCACAAGAGGCACGTGTGATTATTATTATATTATATATATGTGTATGCGTGATTTATACATATACAGTTGCAAGAAAAAGTATGTGAACCCCTTGGGATTACGTGGAGTTTTGCATGAATTGGGCATAAAATGTGCTCTGAACGTCATCTAAGTCACAACAATAGAAGAACACAGTCTGCTGAACATAATACTACACAAACATTAGATGTTGCCATGGTTTATTGCACATAACATGTAAACATTCACAGTGCAGGGAGGAAAAAGTATGTGAGGCCCTAGCTTAATGACTTCTCCCAGAGCTAATTGGAGCCAGGAGTGAGCCAACCTTGACTCCAATCAGTGTGATGATATTGGATGTGTTGCTGACAGCTGTCCTGCCCTTAAAAAACACACACCTGTTTTGGGTTTACTGGTTTCAAGAAGCACTGTCTGATGTGAACCATGCCTCGCAGAAAAGAGCTCTCAGAAGACCTACGATCAAGAATTGTTGACTTGCATGAAGCTGGAAAGGGTTACAAAAGTATCTCCAAAAGTCTTGATGTTCATGTGTCCACGGTAAGACAGACTGTCTACAAATGCAGAAAGTTTAGCACTGTTGCTACTCTCCCTAGGCGTGGTCGTCCTGTAAAAATGACTGCAAGAGCACAGCGCAGAATGCTGCATGAGGTAAAGAAGAATCCCAGAGTGTCAGCTAAAGAGCTACAGAAATCTCTGGCACATGCTAACATTTTTGTTGACACATCTACAATAAGGAAAACATTAAACAAGAATGGAGTACATGGGAGGACACCACGGAGGAAGCCATTGCTGTCCAAAAAGAATATTGCAGCACGTTTGAAGTTTGCAAAAGAGCACCTGGATGTTCCACAGCACTACTGGCAAAATATACTGTGGACAGATGAAACCAAGATTGAGTTGTTTGGGAAGAACACACAACACTATGTGTGGAGAAAAAAAGGCACAGCACACCAACATCAAAACCTCATCCCCACTGTAAAACATGGCGGAGGGAGCATCTTGGTTTGGGGCTGCTTTGCTGCCTCAGGGCCTGGACGGATTGTTGTCATTGATGGGAAAATGAATTCCAGAGTTTATCAAGACATTTTGCAGGAAAACGTACGACCATCTTTCCGCCAACTGAAGCTCCGCAGAGGATGGGTGATGTAACAGGACAATGACCCAAAGCATACAAGTAATTCAACAAAACAATGGCTGCAACAGCACAGAATACGCCTTCTGGAGTGGCCCAGTCAGAGTCCTGACCTCAACCCAATTGAAATGCTGTGGCATGACCTTAAGAGAGCGATTCACACCAGACATCCCAAGAATATTGCTACACTGAAACAGTTTTGTGAAGAAGAGTGGTCCAAAATGACTCCAGATCGTTGTGCAGGTCTGATCTGCAACTACAGGAAACGTTTGGTTGAGGTTATTGCTACCAAAGGAGGTCAACCAGTTATTAAGTCCAAAGGTTCACATACTTTTTCCTCCCTGCACTGTGAATGTTTACATGTTATGTGCAATTAAATCATGGCAACATCTAATGTTTGTGTAGTATTATGTTCAGCAGCCTGTGTTCTTCTATTGTTGTGACTTAGATGACGTTCAGAGCACATTTTATGCCCAATTCATGCAAAACTCCACGTAATCCCAAGGGGTTCACATACTTTTTCTTGCAACTGTATATATGGAAATGTTTTTTCACATGTTTTGAGCTATTTATTTTATTGTGTTGATTTTATGATTTATGGGCACTAATTAATATTAATTGATATCACTGTCACATTTATATATATTTTTTTATGAGATTTTGTGATTTCACATTTTTTTATATATATTAATTTTCCATTTAAATGTGCATATATATTTTGGGTGTAGCGCTACATTCTTTATTATATTTATTTGTCCGGTGTCTTCATCTCCCGGGTGGATGATCATATATTGCGATGTGGGTGGGATTACATGCCACCCCTATCATCTGACCACACCCTCGGGATCACTGGGCGGCCTATGACAGCCTGTCCCTCCCTCTGAAAACTCCGCCTCCTTGCTGGTAATTGGCCACCAGATCTGTAGCTCAGGGAAAGCACACAGGCGGAGAGGAGGACATCAGTGATGGGACACTATTCCTTCCACTGACACCAGTGATGGGGCATTATTCCTCTCACTGACACCAATGATGGGGCACTATTCTTCCACTGACACCAATGATGGGGCACAATTCCTCCAAATGACACCGATAATGGAATAAAATAAGAGGTGGAGCTCTCATAGGAAGAGGTGGAATTTACAGATGAAGGGGTGGGCCTTACACAGGAAGGAGTGGGACAAATTTAGATGTGGGGGGTGCCCAATTTTAGTCTTGCCTAGGGTAGCACAAAACCAAAATATACCACTGCCAGGGGGTGCAGGGGTATTCACTCAGATTTTCTCTTGTAGGGCTGATGGGTTGGTGGCTGCAACCAGGCCTTTTAGCTGGGCTGCTCCTTCCATGCCATACAGATGGTCTTCACTCTGGGGGCCAGTGAGCTCTGAGCTTTCCTCCTTTCCAGCTCCAGGCCTGCAGGTAGGCCCCATGCCATTGGGTCTCCTCGCAGTCTCCTGCCTTCAACCTCACATCTTCCTCACTATCTTCCACCCGAACCTTTCTACAGCTGAGCAGGCTCCAACACTTTCAAGGGTGTTCAGTCCACTGTCTCTAGGGCCTTCCTCCAAAACCCTGGAGAAGAGTGAAATTCCAGAGAGGCTAGTCTGCAGAGACTCTCAGTTCTTGACAATAATTTGACCTTCTGGCTATTACATTCAGGCTGCTACTCAGCCTTCCTCACTGACAACTAAACACTAACTCCCCCTAGCTAAACTTGGAAGGTGCTACACAATCATTGTGGAGTTTAGCTCTGCTTTATTGACTGTAGTAATTTCATTCAGAAGTCTTTAATTGATTTTTTCTATGTTGGTTGCATTGTGTTGTTTCATAATTTAGCAATTATCAACTGAAAGTTGATATACTGCAGCCTTACACAAACTGTAAGAAAATCGGACTACCGATCATCCGATTTTCCACAAACTGCGTATCATGATGTAGTTGGAATGATATTGACTTGTAAGAAAATTCTCAGCCAACAAAGGCAAATAGAGCTACATACTAGCATAGTAGAGGAGGAAGTGTAGGATCCTTGTATGCTTCAGATCATGTGCATTTTTTTCTATTGGATTTTCTCCGTAATGATTACTGGACACATAAAATGAAAATCGGACATTATGGTCACATACAATTAAAATTTTCTAGCTTGCTTCCTTGGTTTTTGTCACCTGAAAAGTCTAAATCGGTTGTCATACTAATGATCAGATAATCAGCCGACCATTCCTTCTATGGACATTTTTGTATAATTTTTATATTGTGTGTACAGGCCACTAGCTTTCACCACCTTCACTGTGACTATTGCTAGAAGAATCAACCTGGTTACAGTAAGTAATTAAATGCATGTGAGATGCATTTTGGTGTTTGCCCTCTTGCTGATACTGATGCCCTCACAGGTGCAAGTGTATTTCAGGGCACATGCATTTGTAAAATACAGCAAATACTAAGAGCAGATGCTCAAACATGACCAGTTCCTTTAGAAAACATTCAGACTTAGAAACTCTAAATCTTTGCCAGTGAGTTCTTAGGAATGGTTTGCTTAAATGGCAAATTAATGTACAAGAAAGGCAAGGAGATGGTGTGCTTTGTACCTTCTGGGAAGGGTAATATTGAAGGGGGTTTACATTCATTCTACAGTAAGTGATGATGATGACTTTATCTGTTCAATTGTGTATGACTCTCAGTGATTCAGTGGCCAGTTCCACATTTTTTGATCTTGTGTCGCTTCTTTCAATGGCTTCATGTTCTGGCTGGTGTTGGCTTTTATGGTTCTAACCTTGAGGTTCTTTGGTAGCCTGGCTTTCTAATTCTAATTCTAATTTCTTTTCCAGTGCATTTGATTGCATTACATGTCAAAAATACTGTATGTGATCCTGACTTTTGCAACATCGCCATCCAGTGAAATTTCTGCTTTTATGCACTCCGGTACTGGTGTTGTTTGTTACTTTTGCTGTTCATGGACTGCATAGCAAGCTTCTGCAACACCACAGTTCAATTGTGTCAGTTTTACATCTATCTATTCTGGTATTAAGCCCAATTTACCATAATATGTAGTCCTACTATTATTATTATTATTTTTTTATTGTTAAAGTGTTTGTAATGCCCCTCCCCCAAGTTAGCTAGATATGCATGTGAGTGAGGCAGGAGTTCACCTCAGGACAGTATCAAAAAAATATTTAATAAAAAATGGACTTTGCTCATTACCTCAACCCTACAAAGTTGTCTGTAAATGAGTTATATATCCAAAAGTACATTAATACCGATAGATATTTTTTAAACATATAAATTCTGTTTATTGATTAATAGGACATACTAGACACAGAACAAAAATAATTCCCTCATTAAAAACTAACAAGACACATCAAAAGACCAGTGATGCGTTTCCAAATTCTATCTATATTTCTATATTTATATTTAATTTTCAATAAACACTGAGAACTCTCAGAAAGAGAAGGGACAGTTTGAAGAAAATAGAAACGAGATTAGAGAAATTGGCCACAAATAAATTGAATTGGGCATTTGTTCACACAGTCCACCTCTAAAGTTGTCAACTACAGTTGTGTAAATGGAATAGATGATAATGAAAAAACTTGACTGCAATCTTAAAAGCCTCCAAACATGCCCAAATTAGGCTGGTAACGCATGTATTGAAATGTAAATCCAGGACTCTAAGTGAAAGGCCAATATGATGAACCATAAGGATTCAAGCTTTGTTTGCCTGATCATATACCATGCGTGTGCTTTTAGGCAAACCCTCAGGACAGAAGTTAAAGATGTGGTTCCAACTGAATGACAATGGCCAAGTTATATCATAGATCTAAGATCGTTCAAAAATGTTTCCCTTTTTCCATAGTGTGATTGGTATACTTATTAATACTTATAATTCATACAGTAATCCTGCACTGCTCCCGACATGACTGGCAATTTAGCCTGACCAGTTGCACGGGACCCACCCGACTGCATCAGAGACATGTAGACAAACTGACAAGCTTCCCTATAAAAGGCTTTATGATGGCCACCAGAGGCTTACCGCTCATGCGCGGTGTGTCATAATGTCACTACGCACGCACATGATGTCATATGTGATGCCACGAAGCAATCGCGTTTCCACCATCTTTAAAAGAGGAAACTCGGAAAGGAAGAGACAAAGAAGGGGTAAAGGACAGAGCATGAAAACAAGGAGAAAAAAAATGGCACCAAAATGTTCTTTTCTGAAATTAGAAACTTGATTGAATAGCCATTTGACAGGGGTAATGCTAAATTCCAGCAAAGGGACATAAAATAAAATAAAGTAACCAGGGCCCAATGTCCCAATACCCTCTCCCTGCAGAAATTTTGCAGTACCTATATCAGGCCACATATGGTCTCCCCAAAGGGGAACAAAGTCATGCAGAAAATATATACAATGCAAATACCAACCATAAACAAACATGTATGTATAGCAATAGAAATATCTGTCAAACAGTACAAATCTTTCTCTTATATTGTAGCAATTTATAACATAATTATAAACTTAAAAAAAAAAATATTGAGAATACCTAGGGCAAAAAAGAAGAAAAAACAAATGCAATCATTAAGACCAGGTGGTCTGGTGGCATCCAGCTACCAAATCCACCGGGTCTCATGTTGCAAAAATATTTTGTCAACGTCACCCCTTCTCCCCGATATTGTCGGGGACAACCTCGACAACCCAACTTTTGAGACAAGATAGATCCCGATCATGTTCCACACATGTCATACTATGGGAGCTCTAAGGTGATAAGTATTAATATCATAGATATGGTCCTGAAACCATTTACGGATTGACCTACAGGTCTTGCCAACATAGGAGGACCCGCAGGCGTAAGTAATAATCACACCGGTGATATCACAAGTGCCTTTTTGGTTGCACCTGGGCGTCCTTCCAGTAGGCAAGACCAGTCAGTCTCCTTCCACCATATATTTACAATAAGCATATTGCCCACATCTATCCAAACCTACTCTCCAAGGACAGATGGGAGGTTTCCATGTAATGTCACTGGTCCCTCAGGGATAGGGCCTTACGATGTTAAATTTTAGGTTTACTGGAAACTAATTTTCCAACTGATGGATCTTCATGTTTCCTCTACCCCACTCGTTAACTCCATATATTGGAGACACAGTTTAACTCCTTTCACCTTATCAACCTCGCTGGACTCCCTTTGACCAAATAGCATGGTCTCCTGATCACTCTCCTTGGCCCATTTGTAAGCAAATGTCAGCCATTTATCTTTATAGCCTCTCCTTCAGAATCTATTTTGTAACTCCCTAGCCTCAATCTCAAAGTCAACCATATTAGTACAGTTCCTTCGGGCTCTCAAATATTGACCCACAGGGATATCCTTTACTAAAGATCGCAGGTGGAAATGTTCGGCATGTAACAGGCTATTCATGGCTGTTGATTTCCTATAGAAGGTGGTTTTTATTGTCAAGTGTTGTGTTATTTCTATGGATAGGTCCAAAAAGGTGAACCTTTCCAATGGCCAGTCACTTTTAAACCAAAGGTTGTAAGGGTTTGTCGAAAGCTGTTCCACAAACCCCCCAACTTCCTCCACAGTTCCGTTCCAAAGGATAAGGACGTCGTCGATGTATCTGTACCAGGACAGTATCCTGGACAGGTACACCAGCGACTCCCCATATGTGAATAGCCAGGACTCTCAATCACCGAGATAGAGATTGGCATATGCTGGGGCACACTTAGTGCCCTTTTCCGTGCCTTGGGCCTGGCAGTAAAATTTTCTATTGAACAGGAACTTGTTATGTGTCGTCAAGAACCTCAGGAGTGTGATTATAAATTCACTATGTCATTTCTTACCAATGGGTGTAATCTGTAAAGTCTTTTTGACCACCTGTAAGCTCTTTTCATGAAGTATTGAAGAATATAGTGCCTCAATATCTGAAGTGAGCAATATCATGCCTGTAGGTATGGTTACATCATGCAACAGAGTCAATAAATGCAGGGTGTCCCTTACATATGAAAACTGATTTAGGACAAAAGGTTGTAAATCTTATTAATGTATTCACTGATAGATTCAGTCAGTGACCCGTTTCCCAGAATATTCGGTCTTCCTGGGGGATCGGTCACCGACTTGTGTACGTTTGGTAGTGCATAAAAGACAGGTACCCTCGGATGTTCAACCTTCAAAAACTCAACTGTCCCCTTGTCTATGAGGCCATTATCATATGCCCCATTGATAATTCCAGAAAGGATACATTGTTCTCTGGCTAAATTGATAGGTGGAATAGATGTATACCACTCAGAATTACTGTGAGGATAAGTTTGCATATTGAAATGTATCAGTCCCTATTCATTTGGACAATGTTACCTCCCTTCTCGGCAGTTTTTATAACCAGTTCAGAATTTAAACATAGTTCATGCAAAGCAGTTCTTTCAGATTCATTAGGATTATCATGTGTTATTTAGTCCTTCCTGAAATGTTTAATTTAATTAATGACTGCTTTCACCAAGCATGAAATAACAGGAACAATCGACAGGGAAGGAAAACTTTTTGACCTCTTGTAGAACTGAATTTCCCTGAGGGATGTGGTCTCTATAGAAGACTCTAACTTTTCTCCACTTACTTCAAGTGCCAAGTCCAACATGAATCTGGTGAAATCCTCATCAATGTCATCACTGGTGCTATCAATATGTTCCTCCTCTCAAAGGTCAATGAGGTCACGTAGTGTCCGATATTCTTTTATTGTCAAACTATTCCAGTCTCCCAGGGGTCCTAAAACATTAGTGTTGTTTCTTCGATCATGTAAAATATGTTATATCAGCCTCCTGGCAAACAAATATAAATACTTTACAACCTCAAATACATTACCCTTGAGGGTGGGACAAAAAGGAAAACCTTTGCCAAGTAGAGATAATTGTTCTCCAAACAATGTCAGGCTGGATTGATTTATAACTTTTAATTCTTCCTGTCTCCTTTGTTGAGAACATACCCGTCCAGTCCATACTGTCTCTTGAGGAGAGGGGTCAAAGATATCTGTGACTGGTTGTTCCAGCCCATCGTTCCCACACCCATCAGGGTTGGGATCCTTATGTTTTGACCTCTTCCTCCTTCTGCACTTTTGTAACGACTTTCTTCGTTTTTTGTCATAGACGTAATTTCATGTCCTTCCCTGACTCCATGTGTTGAATTAGCAACCACCATATCCCCTTCATCTAACAAGTTATTCTTCCTTTTCTGTTGTTGATCTTTCTGTTTGAATTGGCCTTTGCCTCTTCCTCTGCCTCTCTCGGCATTCTGAGGAACTCCTTCCGAGCTCTGAGATTCAGTTTCAAACATACTACTTTCATCATATGTAAAACAACCTTGAATTTGTATTCTCATACATCTCATGTTCTGCAAAGAGCTCCACCCATTTCTGTGGCATAGGCATATCTATCCCTGTCCAACATTGCCCTCTTGGCGCTAGAAATTTCCTTGTTTAATTCCTCAACAGATAAACAGATGTAGTTTTCTCTTTGGATAAAGGATGTATTTTGCTTAAACGGAGTTAAAAGTTCAGAACCTCCTATAGATCTTTATTGCTATCAGTCAACTGATGTTCATAATAATCCAACAGTAGGACAAACATATTTCTCATACATTGTTGTAAATTGTCCTCCCATTTCTTTTTAAAATCCCCCATTCCCCCCCAGATTCTTGGAAAAATCTAAACTCTTAAACCTTTGGGAAAAATGTGTTCCTCTAGATACTTCTTAAAATAAACAAAACATTCCACCACATCCTTTCATATAGATCTTTAAATTTGTATAGCAGTCTAATCTGTTCCCTATCTTGCATAAACTCCCTGAGAGAGGTATCCTCTTGTGTTTGTATCCTGTTTGGATCATAAATCCAAGACCGTTCAAAAATTGTCCCTTTTTCCATAGTGTGAGTGGACGTCACATACATGCGTTGTGACGTCATGACTCACTGCACATGCGCAGTAAGCCTCTGGCGGCCATCTTAAAGCCTTTTATGAGAAGCTTGTCAGTTTGATTGTCTACATGCCTCTGATGCAGTCCGGCGAAACCGGTAAGGCTAAATTGCCAGTCATGTCGGGATCAGTGAAGGATTACCGTATGGATTGATAAGTATATCAGTCACACTATGGAAAAAGGGACAATTTTTAAATAGTCTTGAATCTATGATTTAACTTGGGTATTGTCATTAAACTGAAACCACAACTTTAACTTCTGCCCTGAGGGTTTGGCTAAAAGGACATGCATGGTATATGTACAGGCAAATGAAGCTTGAATTCTTATGGTGCATCATATTGGACTTTCGCTTTGAGTCCTGGATTTACATTTCAGTACATGTATTACCAGCCTAATTTGGGCATGTGTGGAGGCTTTAAAGATTGCAGTCAATTTTGTAAGGGAGGTTGATGGATAAATGGGGCTGGTTTGTGTTAATATACATCACTAGAAATCTTCACAAGAATTTTGTTATCTTCTCTGGACCACATCCAGCTGTCCCTATTGTATGGATGCTTGTGCTTATAATACATACAGTTGGTTTCATTTATATCCAGAGTTTTCAACACTGTGCAAGATACGTTGCAATTAGTTTGGCTTTCTAGCCTACAGCATGCTGCCAAATTTTCTCATTATCATATACTCCATTTACACAACTATGGTTGATAACTTTAGGAGTGGACTGTGTGAAAAAAATGTCCAGCAGGCTGCCCAATTCAATTTATTTTTGACCACTTTCTCTTATCTCTTTTCTATTTTCTTCAAACTGTCCTTTCTCTTTCTGAGAGCTCTCAGTGTTGATTGAAAATTAGAGTAATTCTTGAGTTAAATATAAATATAGACATATAGATAGATTTTGGAAACGCATCACTGGTCTTTTGGCATGTCTTGTTAGTTTTTAATGGGGGAATTATCTGTGTTCTGTGTCTAGTATGTCCTTTTAATCAATAAATTGAATTTATATGTTTAAAAAATATCTGTCAGTATTAATGTACTTTTGGATATATAATTCATTTGCAGACAACTTTTTAGGGTTGAGATTCTGAGCAAATCTATTTTTTATGAAATTTGTTTGTAGTATATATAATACACTGCTCAAAAAATTAAAGGAACACTATAAAAATTGTCAGCCTACAGAGGACTGAATTCAAAGACACCTCGAAAATAAAAGTGGTAAAATGGTGCAGCAGGCTAGTCCATTTTGCTGAAATTTCATTGCAGTAACTCAAAATGTTACTCGGTTTGGCTTTGTATGGCTCCAACGTGCTTGTATGCATGCCTGACAACGTCGGGGCATGCTCCAAATGAGACGGATGGTATTCTGAGGTATTTCCTCCCAGATCTGGACCAGGGCATCACTGTGCTCCTGGACAGTCTGAGGTGCAACCTGGCAGCGTTGGATGGACCAAAACATGATGTCCCAGAAGTGTTCTATGGGATTTAGGTCAGATGAGCGTGGGGGCCATTCAATGGTATCAAGTCCTTCATCCTCCAGGAACTGCCTGCATACTCTCGCCAACTGAGGCCGGGCATTGTCGTGCACCAGGAGGAACCCAGGACCCACTGCACCAGTGTAGGGTCTGACAATGGGTCCAAGGATTTCATCCCGATACCTAATGGCAGTCAGGGAGCCATTGTCTAGCCTGTAGAGGTCCCTCCATGGATATGCCTCCCCAGACCATCACTGACCCACCACCAAAACTGTCATGCTGATGATGTTACAGGCAGCATAATGTTCTCCACAGCTTCTCCAGACCCTTTCACGTCTGTCATATGTGCTCAGGGTGAACCTGCTCACATCTGTGAAAAGCTCAGGGTGCCAGTGGCAGACCTGCCAATTCTGGAGTTCAATGACAAACGCCAATTGAGCTCTATGGTACTGGGCAGTGAGCACAGGGCCCACTAGAGGACATCAGGCACTCAGGCCACCCTCATTAAGTTTGTTTCTGATTGTTTGTGTGCAGTTGCTGGAGAAGAGGATTTCCACTGTGCCACCGTCTCTTGGGAGGACATCCTGAGGAGCAGGGAAGGAGCCAGCCCAGCAAATGGCCTGAAGGCAGCCACCAAGCTGACAGGAAAGGACAGTGTGAGTACTCTTGCACCCCCTGGCCCAGAGAAGGGGAGAGGGCAGTCAGGTGGAAAACCCAACTAGCTTCTCATCCGGGACTACTGCAATAAAATGGCAGCTTCTGGGCCCCCTTGCCCAGGAAATGCCCTCAGGCAGCTGGGTGAAGAGGATTCATCTGAGGTTTGAGGAGGTACACCAAAGAGCTTTGTATGCTCTTAGAGGAGAGACTGTTTTTTGTCCACATTTTTGTACATAGTTTCTGCAAGTTGTCCTCAAATTTACAGTTTCCTTGAGCATCCCATATACCCCTAGACCCCATCCAAGTTATTAACTCTTAAAACAACAAAACCAAGCTCAAGGACTGTTTACTGTTTTCAGTGTGCAAAGTGTGGAAGAAAATGTGTGTTGCCTGGCTGTGCAGAGCTTTAGGGGGACTCAAAACTCATCGACTCCTAAGTGAGTAGTGCTACTTGTTATCAAACCCTCCATGGGAAACAACACATGTAGCAACATACCTCATCTCTCACATTGTTTGTTCTGTGCTTTTAGTTTGTAGTTGTTTCTTCCTAGCCTTTCCATATTCTCCCTATTATTGTCTATAGGGTGGCTACACTCCGTTATAGGGTCCTCTGGAGCCACTCTTACACGTGTGCTCCAGTCAGTACTACATTTTGATACACCGCTACACATCACTGGATTAAAATCCATACCCCCTGCTCCTCCTCAATGGCTTTGCCAATACTGCACTGCAGTATCTAGATATGTGATGAAGTGTAACAATGCACTCTCCTTGATTGGAAATTTATGGAAGCAGTACAGAGGGACACTAAGCAAAGCACTTTTATAACTTAAAATGTAAGACATTAGGGGTGTATTTAGGGAAAATGCATCATGGGGAGTTTCTGTGGTGGACCAACTTAGAATAATGTACTTAGTGATGGGGGTTTAATACTAATTTAAAGCTAGTGCAATTATTTTTGCAGAATTGGGACAGGTTTATAGGATAAAAATCTGCAGCAAATTCATCATGTTGAAATAGAACCATTTGGGTTGAAAAGCCCTTTTTAGCTTACACCAGTATGTAGCACTACCCACTTTGGAGTTGATGAGTATTTGTGTCCCCCTATAGTCCTGCACAGCCAGGCAACATGCATTTTACACAGACTTGCATCCAGGAGTCAGTAATCAGTCCTGGAGCTTGTTGTAGTGTTTTATTAGAGGAATTTCAACTTGGATGGGGTAGGGGGGTATATGGGATGCACAATTAAACTTATGAACTGAGGACAACTTCCTGGAACTATTTACAGGTCTCTACTGCAATACAGTCTCTTTTGGAGAGCTAGCCAGTATCTCCCGTAGTACCACCCCAGACCCCAGATAAATTTCTCTTCTTTACCCAGCTGTCTGGAGGTATCCCTGAGCAGGGGATTTGGTGCCTATCACCTTAATGAATTATGCAGCCAAGTAAAT
This sequence comes from Staurois parvus, assembly GCF_062004578.1. NCBI lineage: Eukaryota > Metazoa > Chordata > Amphibia > Anura > Ranidae > Staurois > Staurois parvus. Next base: position 3,372,383 of record NW_028318246.1, on the reverse strand, counting down.
GGCAAATCTGATTTCCCACCAGAGTGCTCCTTCCTCTATCTGGCCCAGGGGGTACAGGCCTACTCACCCAGTCATTCTCTAAGGTTTGTGGGTTGGTGGCTTCTACCAGGCTTTCTAGCTGGGCTGCTCTTTCCCTGCTACACAGGTAATCCTCACTCTGGGGGCCAGTGAGGGATTGAGTTTTCATCCTTTCCAGCTCCACTGCCTGTAGGTGAGCCCCTTTCTTCATTTGGGCTCCCTCCCAGGCTCATGCCTTCAGGCTCACATTCTCTCTCTCTGTCTTCCACCCAAACTCTCCTGCAACTGAGCAGGCTCAATCACTTTTAAGGGTTGTCCTGGGCCCTTGCCAAGCCTCCTGATTGGCCATGCTCCCTCAAAAGATCAGCCACTCCTCAGATCCATCCACTGCTTCTAGACCTTTCTCCAAAGTTCTAGAGCAGGGGGAAATTCCAGAGGGCTGGTCTGCAGAGCCTCTCAGCTCTGACTAAAGTTTGATGCCAGCTAACTATCACACCCAGGTTGCTACTCAGCTTTCCTAGCTAATAATTGAGAACTAGTTCCCCCTAGATGACAAGGAGGGTGCTACATTCACTCGCCGCTGAAAAACAGTCATGTCCTCATGGGCTGGGGGAACAAAACAAAAAGGGCTCCTGAGCCCAAGAGTAGGGCATCCCATCCAAAAAAAGGGAGGGGGAAAGGGCGCAAAAACTGGGAAGGGGAGAAATAAAATATTTACAAATAAATTAGCAGTAGAAAAATAAATGTACTATACAGATCTACATATATACAGCCTAGCTACAACTACCTGCAGCTAAGGATAAAGAAAAAACTTTAAATATTCACATACAATGGAGTGTCTCCCCCTCATGGCAAACCCTCTATGAACTCAATAAGGTCTTCTGTATGCCAAGCAGGAAAGACAGCCATCCTGGAGAACCTGCAAACAGTGGGGAAAGAAGAAGAGCACATAACGTAGCCCTCACACTGACTAACTATCTACATAAGACACTTCAGGAGCATATTGTTAAGAATTTTTCCTCTGAGTCCTTAATTTAAGGAGGTGTCCCTCCTAAGAATGTGGTGGGGACTAAGCGGTCTCCTGGCAAAGTAATCACCCCAGACCAGCACATCTGGGGTATCAGAGTGTAGTCCGGCACAGTCTGTATAACAAATGGCACAAGCAGCCTTCTGGACCGGAGTCCTGCATCAGTCCTAGTAGTACTTTCAAGAGCTAGGTATTCTCATCATAATTTCATCAGGTTTCTGGGTAGCTACTGAATAGCTACGGTTAGGCTGCCCAGCCTTAACAACTACCACCCAGTCCTTATAGACAGCCTGACCCTTGCTCCACTCCTGTTTAATATCTTGAAAGCGGGCCCAAGCTTCCTCCAGATGAGGCCCTCTCAAGTGTCTGGGGACATGCTTGTGGTGCCAGATTAAGTCATCCACCCACTGAGGTCTGGATTCCTCAGTTGTGTCCATGACATCCTGGGGGAGGTAAGGATAGTCCAATCCCCACTTCAAAGCTACCCTCTTCTGTACTTCTCTTTGAAGAAAAGTGAGGAAGGTACTTTTTGTCCCCTAAACCTGGCTGTACACAGGACTGAGGAGAACGAATAGCCCATGTCTGCAGATCAGTATTCTTGGCCCTGGTCCTAGGCCATGGTGAGGAGAATTTTGGTGGTAGGACTTAGGTAGGTATGACTTAGGTAGGTATTATAACAGGCTGTGACCTGCAGGAACATCCAGCAAAGTCCTGGCAGTCCAGTCAGCAAGTCTATTAGTTCTACATAATGGTGGAAACCTATTACCCAATAGTATTATATATTTATTTTGGTATTTAATTTATTTTATATACATTTTTTTCTTAATAAATAGATTTAATATTAATATTTTTTAATTTTCATTTCGCAAAGTACACCCATAACATGTGGTGTAAATGCCTGTATATTACTACTTAAATGCAAGTGTAAACTTGGCGTTTTTTCATCTATATATAATGGAATAAATAGTGTTGCATTATGGAGGATCTGTTTTATTCTTTCATGAGCTACATGTGAGTAAGTTGGCTGTATTGAGGTTACCTACATACCTATCCAGTGGAAGGGAAATCTTTTTGCTGTGTGTGGCGCCATTGAGGAAAGAGTCTCTGGAGATCGGATTGCAAGGAGATCTTACTCGTGAAGGATCCAGGTGTGATCCAAAAGGCGTATTGGCCCATTGGGTCGTATGAAGGAAGTGAGGGGGCATTTTAGCCATTCAAGTATTTAAATCGGTTTTGTTTGCACATGCACTGCACCATCTGCATGTCCTGGAATAGCGAAGCAACTTATTTGCACTTTATTGGATGTTTATTTAATTATTTCAGGTTAAATATACATGTTTAAAGTATAAGCATTAGATGGGTCCCTAAAGTCCCCCCCCAATGTTTGGTTATCCCCTATTGGTCCATTTTGTTTGTCTTCTTAGGGAGCCTGGGTGGATGCTATCCACCTAATATGTTAATGTTGATGGCTCCACTTATGGACCAATATGGGGATCACCACCAGAGGGAGTTGGAATGGTCAACATATATCCATACGTTTAGTTTGTTTTATTTGTGTCAATTGGGGATCTATTTAAATTATATTCCCCAATTTCTGTGTTTTTTTTATACAATATTTATTTCTATACGTATTCATTTCTATATTCAGGAATATATTGGGTTGTATTTGGTTTTTGTTAACCGCAGCAGTATATACAACCAGCCAAATTAGTTATCTATAGTACATGATTGACATCTATAGCAGTCACCATATTGGTGTAGCTGCCCAATCAAAAAACTCTTGCCCCTATAAATAAATCCTACAAAATGGTGGCTCGTCGCTTCCTGAAGATGCTGCCTGGTGAAAAGTATGTAGAAGCATGGACTGTCCGGCTTCCATATGACGTCACGTCCGGCCTGCCAAATCGAGGATTAAAATGCACACCAGCTATTATAAGAGATGCGGTGACATCTTTATGCATACAGGCTGTATAAACTGGTGCCAGGATTAAAGGCACCATGTGAGTGAGATTTTATCAAATTTTATCTGGAACATTGGTTCTTAATAAATACTACACTTAAATGCTCTTTTATGGATGTTTGCAGCTTTATTGAGTCCATCTAAAAATATACAATTGAATGAAGGGGAGCCTGGAGATTCACCTCATGAGATGAATGTTTGGGGGACCTATTGCTGTTTGACCATCCTTAACTCAACCCGGTGAGTGTGTAATTTAATTATGAAACACAAGTGGTGAAGCAACATTTTCTGGAAAATTGGCATGATCCAGCATCCTCTTAAAGGACTTTTAGTTTTTGTTTGGTGTTGAGAAATACACATAAGTGAACTTTATATATTACTTTGTTTTTAAGTTCAGTATATCATATATGTTGAGTAAGCTCCCTTCTATCACTTTTGAGATACAGGGTGCAGTCTTTGTGAAGATCCACCTGGAGAGCAGAGTGAAGACTTTTAGAAAGGACTGACATGGTTGTTAAGGGCAGCAACAGCAGCGACAGTCTTTTAATCATACAATAGCGATCACAGTCCCGGCAGTACACTCCACTTTCCAGCCAAGCTCCGTGACACTTTTTCTAGCTCATTGGATTCTGGTTGTTAGGGGCATGGCCATACAGGTTGCTATAGGAGATCCTTAACTGATGAGCCCTCACATCCAGCACTACCCCATTAGAAGTTGCTGAGTATTTGGGTCCTCCTATGGCCCTACACAGCCAGGCAAGACACATTTTACACAGATTAGCATCCAGGAGTCAGTAATCAGTCTTTGAGCTTGTTTTTTGGTGTTTCATTAGGGGGATTTCAACTTGAATGGGGTAGGGGGGATATATGGGATGCCCAATGGAACCGATGAACTGAGAACAACTTCCTGGAACAATTTACAAGTCTCTACTGGAACACAGTTTCTTTTAGAGAGCTAGCCAGTATATCCTGTAGTTCCACCCCCGACCCCAGATAAACTCCTCTTCTTTACCCAGCTGTCTGGAGGTATCCCTGAGTAGGACATCCAGTGTCTATTGCTTTAAGGAATTAGGCAGCCCAGTAGGTGGTAAATCTGGTTTCCCAGAGTGCCAGTCTTTGTTGCTAATGTCAGTAACCAAAACTTACAACCAGGACATGCATTTTGTTAAACTTACATAACAAATGACAAAAAAATCTCAGGATCGCAGCATGGATCCTAGCATTCAGTGGAAAATTCAGGTGGTACCCTAATATCAGAAACAAAAAAAGGATTTCCTAGCACACCTACTAACCAGCCTGCAAAACAAGCAAGTTGGCTTTTTCTAACAGTTTACGCTAAAAACAAAGGGTTTTGTTTGCACACATTTGCAAATATATGCATAAGCCGCATGTCCCTCGTCAAAGGGCCTCTGTATACTGCGGTCCTCACTCTAAAATTTCCAGAGCCTAAACAATGTGAGCACATATATCAATGGATAAGTTACGGGCAGGTGTGCCTGGAGGGAGCCCACCCCTCCTTAAAGTTACAGGGATGCACGTGATGCGCAGCTATGGCAAAATGACAGTAAAGGCATCCAGTGCATCTTTACACCCAATTCAGCCAACTGCACAAAAAAATGGCACCACTGAACTCTAGAGCAGTGGAGACGTGTTCTCTGGAGTGACAATCACGCTTCTCTGTCTGGCAATCCAATCGGCGTGTCTGGGTTTGGCGGTTGCCAGGAGAACGGAACCTGTCTGACTGCATTGTGCCAAGTAAAAAGTTTGGTGGAGGGGGGATGATGGTGTGGAGTTGTTTTTCAGGGATTGGGCTTGACCCCTTAGTTGCAGTGAAGGGAACTTTTAAGTGCCCATTCACATATATGCTGATTGGATGCAGTTGAACCGCATCCAATCTGCATGACATGTGAAATAAGATTGTTTCCTATGGTGCCTGTTCACATATGTCCGGTGCATTGCCGGTGCAGATTCAGTGCAGTTTAAAAAAAGAGTCATGTCCAATTTCTGAGCAGTGCATTCCAATTCAGGTGCGGATTACAGGCTATTGATTTATATGGGAACTGTTTCTAAACCTGACATGTGTGAACAGGATAAAATCCTGAGCTGATCGTGTCCTGAACCTGATGTAACCCTGATCTAAACCGGTGAACAGCTACTGTGTCAATTAGCTGTGAAAATCTGAGCTTCAATCCGCACTGCACATATTTGAATCAGCACTAAGGCGTCAGCATACCAAGACATTTTGGACAATTTCATGCTCCCAACTTTGTGGGAACTGTTTGGGGATGGCCCCTTCGTGTTCCAACATCACTGCGCCCCATTGCACAAAGCAAGATCCATAAAGATGAGCGATTTTGGGGTGGAGGAACTTGACTGACCTGCACAGAGTCCTGACCTCAACCTGATAGACCACCTTTGAATTAGAGCGGAGACTATGAGCCAGGCCTTCTTGTCCAACATCAGTGCCTGATCTCACAAATGCGCTTCTGGAAGAATGGTCAAACATTCCCATAGACACACTCCTGAACCTTGTGGACAGCCTTCCCAGAAGAGTGAAGCTGTTATAGCTGCAAAGGGTGGGCCAACTCAATATTGACCCCTACGGACTAAGACTGGGATGCTATTAAAGTTCATGTGCGTGTAAAGGCAGGCATTCCAATACTTTTGGCAATATAGTGTATGTTCCCATTGTAGAGGCTCTGGAAATTTTAGTAGCCATTTTTTTGTACAGTTGGTACCTAATATGATGTAATCATGTAGAAGTAATCATGATGATTTAAAGTGTAACTAAAGGCAAACTGTTTATATTTTTAGTTTTGGATAGAGTGGAGAGGGACCACCTGTCAATTTTATTGCTATTTGTGCTCCTGTTAGGGAAATTCATCCACTCTATTAGTGCTGTTTACTGTTATTGAAATTGAAAGCAAATGAAAATCCCAAATTTTGGATTGATATCAGAACAGTAATATAGGGGACATCTTCCAATGGGAGAGACTAGTTCTGGTGACAGTCCTGGCATCCCTCGCTTTGGAAGAATATCCTAATTTCCTGTTTTGGCTATGGGACAAGAAATAAAAGGAAATCTCTCCAATTGTACATAGATGGCAAAAACACACTAACAGGGGCCATAACCATCCCTTATTCTATCTAAAATGCAAATAAAAGATTTGCCTTTAGTTACACTTTAATAGTATATATTACTAGTCAACACTGTAACATATATGACCCTTTAATATGCCTCTGCAAATGACACTTTTAATAGTCATTGGTATTTTGAAAATTATTGAAAGCATATTGGAATATTGTAGGGTTTTAGTTGCATTCAGTTGTCATTATTGGTAAGTTTTATACATAAATTCAGAATATAGAGCTATTGTTTCTTAGGTAGACACTTGGAGATTCTGTGCCCAGGAGCAGAAATGAATAATTGCAAGCTGTGAGTACAGGGCCTTGAAGAGAAGAGAAATAAAACTTATTAACCCCTTCATGATGGAAGGTAAAATAAGCCTTCGAGTGACAAGAAATTCACATTTTGTTACTTTAATCACTATTAAACATGCAGTATAGCTCTACGTGTGTTTTTTCAAATGTAATTTACTGTTTTCACACTGCATTTTATTTTATTTATTACAGGTACTTATATAGCACCATCAATTTATGCAGCACTTTACATATATATTGTACATTCACATCAGTCCTTAGCCCTCAAGAAGCTTATAATCTAAGGTCCCTAACTCACATTCATACTTACACATACAAGGGCCAATTTATACAGGAGCCAATTAACCTACCAGCATGTCTTGGGAGTGGGAAACCAGAGTACCGGGAGGGAACCCACACAAGCACAGGTAGAACATGCAAACTCCAGGCAGTTGGTGCCGTGGTTGGGATTCGAACCAATGACCCTAGTGTTGCCAGGCAAAAGTGCTAACCATTTAGCTACTACATTTGTGTTCTGTGTGCCCTCCTGGTTCCTGATTTGTAAGTAGATTGAAATGCTGGTTAGTGAGACAGCTGCTGCCCGAGCCAGGAGGTAAACAATTAACTTGTTTCTTGCATTTTTTGCTGAGCTCTGCCTCTCTTCCTGTGCTGATGTAAAAGGGGGGAGGGCTCTGCACAGTCAGACAGTCTGCATGGGAGAGAAGACAGCTGCTTACAGAGAAGCGAGGAGGGGGAGCAGTTCCATCTCAGAGAGTAATTGATTGGTGTGTGTGATACACAAGATACAATGACCAGTATATAATCAGTTCAAACAGTGAAAACATCTCACACATGTGATATCGCCATGCTCAAGAGGAGTAGCAGAATGTGTTTTGGGTTTTAGTTCTAAGATTTTGAAAAAACAATATTGTGGCGCCTAGATAAGTGAATAATTCAAACAATAATGGATATTGCCCGCTCTAAGCCGGCAAAAGTTAACAGTTGCCCCTAAAAAGTGAAATGCACTTAAAAAAATGAATATGTGAATGGGTAGGTGCTGCAATGATTCCATAACAAAGATGAAAAATAGAATACATTAACAATAACATCAAACAAATGGTATGATGAATAGTGAACATAATATAGTATAGTGACAGTCCCATAAAGATGTAGTCCCATAGACCAAAAATATGCTCTTTCACCACGTGCAGACAATAAATGAATTCCTCACTAACCAGAAAAAATGACCACGGTTAAGGTGGTCAAATATCGCTGTGTTATCATAAATATTGACTACCAGCAACAGACTCTCCTGAATCAGACCTCCCGATCTCCTAATAAGAGATATGGATCCAGGGGATCAGAGATGACTACCCCCAGTTGCATGATCACAAGACTCTCGGTACACAAATGGTGGATAGATTCACAATCCCAGGTTCTCCTCCAGATAAAGGTAATGCTCCAAGCAGCTTGCTACTGAAAAAAGCAGAAACCCTACGCAATGGAAGGGTTGGTAGACTATGGTCGTAGGTTTTCTCTCAGCAGCTATGCTTCTAGTTTCCTCTCAAAGCATGTGGACCTTCATGCTATGAGTGGTCAATTGCGCATAAAGAAGGCATCCACATAAGTCAAGCCAAACAGTCAGCCCAGCTCTCCAAACGAGATCTCCTCCACCTTCCAGGTACAGCATGTATAGTGCATGGACATTAAAAACTCAGAAAACAAATACCTCCAATAGTGTAGTAGAAAACAAAAGGTCCAGCTGGAAGTAAGCTGGTTTTGTGACTGACAGCCAAATTTGCAAACCCAAGGAAAGAAAAAGCACTGCTAAAAACTACTGTGCATACCACCCTCTGATGCCAAAGCCTGCTGACTTTGTTGATGTTTCTATTGCCTTGGTGCTCCATGGCCTCCAAAAATGTGATAGGTTGTCAAGAAATTACATGCACAATTTATGCCCCTAGAAAGCCTTAAGGGATAGGTTCACCTTTGTGAATATGTTACACATTCCATCCATTTTTAGGGTGGAACATGTAACATGTTCCTGATCCTGAAGCCACCACCTGCTGCCCCCCCCCCCCCCTCCCTGTGACAGAAATACTAGGAGAAGTTCCCTGTACTAGCTGTCAGTTTTCAAAAACAGCACAACCACGTGGTTCTCCATCCACACGACCACGTAATTCATTCACAGTGTTCTATGAATTAATGGACTACAAGTCCCCGACAGCCTTAGCGACTGTCAGCTTGTAGTCCTCAATGAACTAATGCGGTGCTGTGAGTTCTGTGGTAGTTCATTGAGTCTTCCTGTCAGCAAGTATCTGCTTGCCCGTACAAGCAAGCAGATACACTGACAGTGTGCAGGAAACCTGCATGGCATCATAAATCTACTGATCACTGGTCCAATGCTTTACAGGCTTCTAACACAAAAAATAATAAATGCACATTTTTTTACCTGCAAAAAAAGTGCATTTAATTTTTTTTTGTGGAAACATGACCTTATCCTTTAAAGTGTTACTAAACCCACAACAGTAAAATTAGTCTACATATGCAGTAAAACATGATTGTTATACTCACTTTGAAACCTAAGGGGCAAATTCTCCACACTGTGTAAAATGGATGTTTGATCCTGTCTTCTCTGATCTTCCCCTTCTTCTTCTGTCCCCAATCCATCTGCTCATAGTACAGAGCTCTAGGAGTCACTATGTACCTGCTCAGTTTAGTGTGTATGGCTATAGAGCTTTTTCTTTCTTTGGGGGGGGGTGCATGTGATTAACACAGGGCCAATCAGCACTGTCCAGACAGAGGGTCAAGGATCATGCAGCCTCATAGGACAGTCAGTGAAGAATGAAAACTCATCCTACCAGCTTTAACCAGTGCTGGGCTGGACACTGATAGAAGTCACAAGACTGCTATATACTGCTGATAAGAAAAGGTATTTAGCATTTTATATTTACTAAAATATTTGCATTTCCATTTACTGTGTACTGTGGGAGACCAGATATAGTGAATGCAGAGTCATGGGTTTAGTAACACTTTAAGGTACTCCTTGAATTTTGGCTTTTCTATGTGTTTAGGTTGTGAAAAAGTCTCACACATGTGGTATCGCTTCACTTGGAAGAAGTAGCAGACTGTGTTGTGGGGTAAAATTCTAAGACCCCAGTCGCACTGGGTGCGACTTTGTGTGCGATTTGCATGCCGTGTGACTTGCAAATCGTATGCCAAGTCGCATCCTATTATCCACAATTACAGGGGACTTAGTCGGATCTGCACCAACTTCTAAAGTAGTACATGCACCATTTTGGTGCGATTTGCATAGACATCTGTGTCAGATGTCTTGCAAATTTCACCTGAAATCGGCATGTCCCTCGACTATGAAATCGTGCGCTTTAACTGTAAGTCACATGATTTCAAAGCCGGGCTTGATGTGACCGGGGTGTTAGACATATCTTATTAATTGACAACTTTGTGTAGAATAATATGTTTTCACTTCCATTACGCATTTTTCCAAAAGCTTGTGGCAAAAATATTAAGTCTTCAAAACACTCACTTATAAAATATCTTGGGTGTTTGCTTTCCAAAATGTTGTCATACTGTGGTAATCTTGTTGGTGTTTCTGTCCTGCCAATTCTAATTTATGCTCCTTGAAAGCTCAAAGGTGCTCTCTAGAGTATGGGCCCCTCTAGGTATCTGGACTGTGAAAATGTCTCACACATGAGGCATCCCCATGCTCAGGAGGCATAGCAGAATGTGGTTTGGGATGCATTTGTAAGTATACTTATGTTGTGTGGGAGAAATACCCTGTTAAAATGACAACTTTGTGAAAAAACACATTTTATTTAATTTCTTTATTTTCCAAAAAATTGTGACAAAAATGATAAGTTCAAAAAGTTCATAATGCCTCTTACTAGATACCTTGAACTATCTGCTTTTGAAAAAAAAGGTCACATTTATGAAGACAGATTATTTAATTGCAAAATTTTATACAACAGCTAAGAATTTTTTTTTTTTCAAAAATGTTCTTTATTTTATATCTTAATATAGTAAAAACCCAGTGGTGAATAAATACTACCAAATGAAAGCTCTGTGTCAAAAATGATATAAAATTCATTTGGGTGAAGTGTTGCGTGACTAATTGTCATTCAAAGTGTGATAGCTCTGAAACTGAAAAATGGCATGGGCAGGAATTGGGTGAAAGGTCTGGTCTTGAAGTGGTTAAATATATTCCTAAAGAGCCACATAGGGTATAAATCAACTTTTGTGCACCAAATGCTTCTGCAAAGCCAGGTATTACCTTGCAAAAGTAGCAGTGATGTCATTACTGTGTTGCAGCCTGTGCAGAAAGAAGAGCTATGGGAGGGGCCCAGCAGGTCCCAATCCACTACAAGCTGCCTGCAGAAAAATACTGGAGGGGGTGGATACAAGACCAGTCATTCTACACAAGGAGAAAGAGCAACAGTGACTGGTCTTTATTACAGGAAACTCTTGCACAGAGGAAACATTGCACACTGGATTTCTGCAGAGATCTGGAAGAAATACAAAAAGCACATCAAGATTCAAGTAGGAACACACATGTGTATTTAGATAATATTTGCTTATCTCTGAGTTCAGCTTCAATTTAATACTGTATTTTCACTGAAGAATCTGCTCAGAGATCCCTTCAACCACAGTTGATATATTATGTGACAAATACATAGATTAATACAAACATAACAGTCTTTTTAACTCACTTGCAGCAATTTATCTTGCTTAAGCTTAATACATTGGATCTCTTAACTTTACACTATAAAAGGTGACAATTTTTATATTGCAGTTACCAGCAGGACATGTTCATGCCGCTTATGGAGTTTTATATAAAAGATAGTACTTTATTTACAACGTAAACTGTCAAAGAGTTGGCTTTAAGGTTACGGAGCAAAGATAACGAAGATAAAAAAATGCTTGCAAAATGATAAATATTTTCATTAAAAAAACTTTAAAACTCCAAAGTTCAAAGATATGTTTTTCACTCCTTATATCTTCTCCCAAACTAATCTAGTTTCAATTTAATTCCATATTTCAGGCCTGTCACTGTTCGTACCACAGGTTTTCAAGCACAATCCATTTTTTATGAGGCTGATCTTGGCGACAGCTTTATTTCACAAAGCAATCTTAAACTTTGTCTGGCAGGAGATGGGTCACAAAAGGTCAAATATTCTGTGCCTGTAGGCAAAGGATCATATTAAATATGGCGTTTGTTAAACCGATGGGACATCGTCAGGATAGGTGACATGTAGATGTTTTGAAATAAAGGCTGCCTATCCAAACTGTGGCTTTTGGATGTAACAATTATATGCTTTTGCTGAACAAATGGTTATTTGCTTTAACAACAAAGATACAAAACTGTCCATTATAAATGCTTAAAGGGAGTGTGGACACAAGGTCATACAGTGCCCAGGAAAAGGATGCCAAACTGCACCCACCATCATCACCAGTTTATTATGCATAAGTCAGACAGACAAGAAAATATTTTAGAAATTTTAACATAAAAAAAGGATTTAAATAAGTCAAAACAGAATTCACTTACATCTGCCCCTCCTTCCCTACCGCCCTGGGTTTGTACATACATGAAATGTATGTGTTTTATGAAAGCAGTTCATGTGTTACATATTTAATATAACCATAAAAACCATGAGTTTCTTACACAAATGGTCTGTGTGTTTTTATTTTTATTTAAAAATTTTATATATATATATATATATAAAATTTTTAAATAAAAATAAAAATACACACACACATAGAGAAAGAGAGGGAGAGAGTTCTGAATTGTGTGTACTTGTGCAATATGTTGTGAAAGTATTAGAAATTCTGCATTTACAATGTGAACAGAGTTTAACACATGTAATATGTAGCAATGTAAACCTTTTTGCCCCTCTTTTCCAGTGTCCCTACCAGCTCTCAGCTTTTTTCTGCGTAATCTGGCCTCCTTTGTCCACTTGCTGGGTCCCGTCATCTTAAGGGAGAGCTAGGGGATAGTGAATGAGCAGGCGGTGCCAGAGAGGAGCTGGAAGAAGACCACAGAGGGTGTACACAAGTCTGTCCACATGTTAATATCATGTACCTGGTGATGGAGGCCAATGGAGAGAGGGCTTCCCTTGTGGCTAAGTTCCGGACTCCCCTGAGAGTGGGACAGCGGAAGTCAGGCCCAAAGTTGCACAGGTCACCTGTAGGAGTGCTGGTTTGTAGTCCACTTAGAAGCACAGCTGGTGCACGTAGAAAGGTCTGCAGACAGGAGGCGCCTGTGCATGGTATACAAACCCTTCCGGGATTTAGATGTTTACTGGGTAGTCGGTTCAAGCCAAGGTCAGGTACCAGTTGGGAATCAGAGCAGATGTAGTCAGATGGGATAGCCGATGTCATACACAGGGGAGCGAGAGAGAGAGTATCCGTAAGCCAGACCGAGGTCAGATCAGGGGTAAGGCAGAGTAGACAGGTCCAGGAGCAAGCCAAGTCGATAACAGGAAATCACAGGTCAAAGTCACAGGAAACAGGAACAGGGCATGGGGAGCTAGAGATCATCCAGCAACTTGAGGAAGTGATGAGCCTCCTTGTAAAGGCCGTCTGGCACCAAACTGAGGCTGATGTGTCCTTCTGCGGCCATGCAGAGTACTGGCAGAAATGCCAGATCTTCCAGAACTTCTGCCGTGGACAGGACCCTGACAGAGCAGATAATTGAGGGGAAGCATCTGGATGAAATTCAGAAAAATGGAGGAGGTAGCACAAGAAGGTGATTTTAATCTAGGTGCTTCTCAACATTACTGAGAACAAAACCTTCTATGCCCCAACAGTAAAAAAAAGTTTATACTCATACACAAAAGGAAAGTAAATGAATGGAAAATATGCACTTTGGCATATGTAGCCAGGAGGAAAAGATGCACCTGATGTTGGTGTAAGTGGAGGGACAGATATAGGAGGCTTTGAAGTGTGCTAAGGGCTTGGGATGGGGCTGGGGTTAGGTGCTTTGCAGAGGCACTGTGGGACACTGGAAAGTACTTTGGGGGCTTGAGGCCACCGTGAGAAGTTGGGAGCCACTGTGGGCTGTGGCATTGTTGGAGGCTGAACAGGGGCGGACTGACCATTTGGAAACTCGGGCACTGCCCGAGGGCCCAGGGTCAGTAGGGGGCCCCATGAGATGCCCCTGGTACCTTTTTAATAGGATTTTTTGAGTTTGGGCAAGGACAAAGGGGCCCCATGATCCCTATTGCCCGGGGGCCCATGAGTTCTCAGTCTGCCTCTGAGGCTGAAGACACTGTGGGGGGGGGGGATCTGGGGGCACTGCAGCAGTCCTGAAGGCACTGTGGAAATTGAAAGCACTGCAAGGGTTGGGGGACACTGTGGGATGCTGGGAGCACTATGGGAGCTGGGAGTTCTAAGGGGACACTGTAGAAGGTTGCAGTGCACTGCGGGCCACTGTGGGAATTTTCAGGGGAAAGCTCTCATCCTGTGTTGTTAATTTAGAAAATTAATAATGCACAGCCATTGCTTCAGAAACTTTACAGTCTGCTGGCCCTCTAATGTAATCAAACAACAAATGTTTGTAAGCTGTTATAAACAACTGAAACTTGACTATATTGAGAATGAATTACTTCACAATACAATACAGTTTTAAAGCTTTTCTTGCAGCATGTTGGGAAAATGTAAATCTTTTCATGCTCGTAGTCTGGGCACGTGCCAGCCACTAACAGTGCATATACTACTAGAGGGTGACACAGCCAGGCTCAGTGACGTAATTGTACGATGCTAAGTACAAGCAAACTAGCAACAGCGCAATACCCTGACCGCTGTGTCTTTTGGGCAATTCGGATCATGGTGCTCAGTACGCGCCTGCTGTGAGCAGATATCACGTGATTTCTATGATCAATCATAGCAATCACATAAGTACAATGTAAACAAAACAGTAATGAATAGTTTCCAATCATAACTGCTTGCTTAGTGTTGTGAAGTTGTGATTGATCCACAGCTATCATATGGTACCTGACACCCAGTACCATGTGATTAGCTGTAGCCAATCACATCATGTCAACAGAAAGCAAGCTGTCATGTTTGGAAAGCCATTCATGGCAGTAACATAATGCTTATAACCTGAGCACTGGTTATAAGCAATGCTGATGCTGGTTTTCCAGTATGTCCCTTTGACAAAAGCCATTTCTTAGACCGGCTGTTGTAGGAAGGACAGCTCTACATATGGTCCAAATGGCGGCAGGATCCTGCTGCTATTCGGACCGTGTGTACCCAGCTTAGTATGGTGTCACAATGGTGGCACTGAACTACTCTGATGACAGTATGTAAAAGAAAATAGTAAAAAAAAGTGAAAACAACTGGTAACAACAGCAACTCTGTCATTTTACGTGGTCTACCACGTAAAATGACAGAGTGGGGTCAGCACATGCTGAAGCACACAGTGCGCAGAAGTCGCCAACTGTCTGAAGAGTCAATAGCTAAAGACCTCCAAACTTCATGTGGCCTTCAGATTAGCACAACAGTGCATAGAGAGCTTCATGGAATGGGTTTCCATGGCCGAGCAACTGCATCCAAGTCTTACATCACCAAGTGCAATGCAAAGCATCGGATGCAGTGGTGTAAAGCACACCACCACTGGACTCTAGAGCAGTGAAGACATGTTCTCTGGAGTGACAATTCCATGGGCATGTCTAGCTTTGGAGGTTGCCAGGATAGAGGTAAATGCCTAACTGCACTGTGCCAAGTGTAAAGTTTGGTGGAGGGGGGATTATGGTGTGGGGTTGTTTTTCAGAGGTTGGGCTTGGCCACTTAGTTCCAGTGAAGATAACTCTTATGGCATCAGCATACCCAGACATTTTGGACAATTTCTTGCTCCCAACTTTGTGGGAACACTTTGGGTATGGCTCCTTCCTGTTCCAACATCACTGTGCACCAGTGCACAAAGCAAGGTCCATAAAGACATGGATGAGCGAGTTTGGGGTGGAGGAATTTGACTGGCCTGCACAGAGTCCTGACCTCAACCCGATAGAACACATTTGGGATGAATTAAAGTGGAGACTGCAAGACAGGCCTTCTCGCCTGACATCAGTGTTTGACCTCATAAATGTGCTTCTGGAAGAATGGTCAAACATTCTCATATTCCCCCTCTTAAACCTTGTGGACAGCCTTCCCAGAAGAGTTGAAGCTGTTATAGCTGCAAAGGGTGGGCCAACTCAATATTCAACCCTACCGACTAAAACTGGGATGCCATTAAAGTTCATGTGTGTGTAAAGGCAGGTGTCCCAATACTTTTGGCAATATAGTGTACATACTGTCACCAGACAGTAGCAGCTAGCACTGATATGATGACACTGTACGGCACAGGTGAGAGTATGTAAAAAAAATAGTGAAAAAAAAAACAAACAAAATTGAATAAAATATTTTCATTTTCCAAAAAATGTGACAAAAAATTACAACTTCAAAAAACTCATCATGCCTCTTAATAAATACCATGGACTGTCTACTTTCCAAAAAGGTATCATTTGTGGTTATTTGTACTGTCCTGGCATTTTAAGGGACTCAAGAAATGAAGCAGTCAGTAAATCAGGACTAATCAATTTTCAAATACCATAGTTTTTAGACTACAACTTTCACACAGACTAACTAATATACACCAATTTGGGTTATTTTTACCAAAAAAATGCAGCAAAATACAATTTGACCTACATTTATGAAGAAAGATTATTTATTCGCAAAATGTTATAATAGAAAAAAAGACATGTCTTTTTCCAAACTTTTTTTTTTCATTTATATAGCAAGATATAAAAATTAAAGTAAATTCCACCAAAGAAAGCTCTATTTTAGAGATGAGCGAATCGAACCAGGCGAACTGGAATTCGATACGAATTTCAGGAAAAATTCGATTCGCGGCGAATCCGAATATTTGCCTACTTCGGGTGCGCGAATCGGATTTTTCCCGATCAGCCGGCAAAAGTGTCCCTGCAGAGAGCTCCGCTATTTCTGACAGTTCTCTGACAGAAGGAACACATGTACAGCGGTTGAAACATTGTATCTATTAGTTTCCATTTAGGATACAGATGTTTCAACCGCTGTACATGTGAAGAAGCTGTCAGAGAACTGTCAGAAATAGAGGAACTCTGCACATACACTTTTTGCCGGTTTGGAATTCTTATTTTCATCCTACTTCTTCTTCTTCTTCTTCTTCTTCTTCTTCATCCTCATCCTCAGAAGAAGAAGAAGAGGATGAGGATGAAGAAGAAGAAGAAGTAGGATGAAAATAAGAATAATTCCAAGCCGGCAAAAAGTGTATGTGCAGAGTTCCTCTATTCTGCAGATACACTTAGAGGAGCTCTGCTGATACACTTAGAGGAGCTCTGCAGATACACTTTTTACCGGCTTGGAATTAATCTTATTTTCATCCTACTTCTTCTTCTTCATCCTCATCCTCATCCTCAGAAGAAGAAGAAGAGGATGAGGATGAGGATGAAGAAGAAGAAGAAGTAGGATGAAAATAAGAATAATTCCAAGCCGCCAAAAAGTGTATGTGCAGAGTTCCTCTATTCTGCAGATACACTTAGAGGAGCTCTGCTGATACACTTAGAGGAGCTCTGCTGATACACTTAGAGGAGCTCTGCTGATACACTTAGAGGAGCTCTGCAGATACACTTTTTGCCGGCTTGGAATTAATCTTATTTTCATCCTACTTCTTCTTCATCCTCATCCTCAGAAGAAGAAGAAGAGGATGAGGATGAGGATGAAGAAGAAGAAGAAGAAGTAGGATGAAAATAAGAATAATTCCAAGCCGGCAAAAAGTGTATGTGCAGAGTTCCTCTATTCTGCAGATACACTTAGAGGAGCTCTGCTGATACACTTAGAGGAGCTCTGCAGATACACTTTTTGCCGGCTTGGAATTAATCTTATTTTCATCCTACTTCTTCTTCTTCTTCTTCATCCTCATCCTCATCCTCAGAAGAAGAAGAAGAGGATGAGGATGAGGATGAAGAAGTAGAAGAAGAAGAAGAAGTAGGATGAAAATAAGAATAATTCCAAGCCGGCAAAAAGTGTATCTGCAGAGCTCCTCTAAGTGTATCTGCAGAATGTCATTTATGGAAACAAATAGATACAATGTTTCAACCGCTGTATGGAGTGAATGTCACAGAACTGTCAGAAATAGACAGAAACTGTCACAGAACTGTCCTTCTTCTCATCCTTCTCCTTCTTCTCATCCTTCTTCTCATCCTTCTCCTTCTTCTCATCCTTCTCCTTCTTCTCATCCTTCTCCTTCTCCTCCTTCTCCTTCTCCTTCTCCTTCTTCTCATCCTTCTCCTTCTTCTCATCCTTCTCCTTCTTCTCATCCTTCTCCTTCTTCTCATCCTTCTCCTTCTCCTTCTTCTCATCCTTCTCCTTCTCCTTCTCCTTCCTCATCTCCAAGGGCATTTAAATTAAAGGTACAGTGTTCTGCACTAATTTAAAGGCTCTCTGAAGCCTAGAAACCCTTTTTATAAGTTAACTTCGTAGCGAATTAATTCGCATCGAATCGAATTTCTTCCTGGAATTCGCCGAATCAGCCCAATCGAATTTTTGAAAAATTCGCTCATCTCTACTCTATTTGTGTGAAAAAATTATAAAAATTTCATTTGGGTACAGTGTTGCATGCCCTGGTCATGAAGGCGGTAAAACCTTCCAGAGGTCAAGTGGTTAATTAGGGTCGTGGGGTTCAATAAGTTAAGCGGGCAAAAGCAGTATTTATGAATTCTTGCATCTTGCATTTGTCCTGATAGCATATATAGTTTTTCAGTTCTCTGTTACTAATGCAACATTCTTTGTACTTGCCCATACTATGAACTTCACATTTTTTTCTGAACCAAAACCTTTAACAAAGTCATTTATACTATTTGAGTGCAAGCTTGTACATTACTAGCCTCTTCTACATTGCATTTGGTGTACATCTGTCAATACTGAATTATTGTGCCACTGAGGAAAAGGGTAATAAACATATACACATGTAAAAAAAAAAGAACCCAATTGGTGCATAGAGTAATGTGGCAGACAACATGCCTGCAGCCACTAATCCAGAAGCTTACTTAGGCAAAAGTCTATGGGCAATGTTCATAGTAACATTTGATGGCAAATTTATTATGAGATGGGAAGACTTAAAAAAGTCAAAAGAATGGAAAGAGCAAATGGAATGCCATGAAAGGCACATGCAGAATTCTTGCTAGATACCTTACAGGGCAATGGTCACAGGGCAAAACATGGTCTCTGAATAAAGGGTGTGTGACAACCCAAATATTATCCCTACTTCAGGGGCACAGTCAATGTTTTTGGAAAGGATTTCCTTCTACACTGCAATGTTTTTGGAAAGGATTTCCTTCCACACTGTCAATGTTTTACAACAGTATGCAACTAGATGGGAGAATAAGAACACACGCAGCTCAATGCAAGTGCACATTTTGCTTATTTGTATGAATTTCTGTTAAGCCAGCCAAAGAAGGTCAAATTTCATCAGGTTTAGCAGGGACCAGCCGAGATTTGAGCCACCTATGGCCAAGTTGATTGTACCCAATTCGTTTTTTGTGTGACTTGGGTACAACCAACCTGTCGGATTTTTAGTGGCTATAACTGTTAGCAATAATCACTGTGTTTTCCCAGCAGGGATGGCTCCCACCAATCCCACCATGCACAATAGTTCTGTGGGGAGGATCCCCCCATCAACACTGACTGTGCTGATGAGGGAATCAACCAATTTTCTTTCCTGCAACCAGGGGCGGACTGATCATTTGGAAACTCGGGCACTGCCCGAGGGCCCAGGGTCAGTAGGGGGCCCCATGAGATGTCCCTGGTACCTTTTTCATAGGCTTTTTTGAGTTTGGGCAAGGACACAGGGGCCCCATGATCCCCTATTGCCCCGGGGGACCCATGAGTTGTCAGTCTGCCCCTGCCTGCAACCAATGGTTGCAGGAAAGAAAATCACACCCTTTTTGGCTTGCTTTAGACAGAGCTTGTTTACGCTGCAAATGCACTGTAGGGAACATTTAATGAAATCTGTTAAGTGTCTATATAGGTAGATTGGCCTATGAGAGCTTAAACCAATAACAATGCTGACTAGGCTTGGTGTCTTCCTGTTTTTATGTGTAGAAAAGTGTTTGATTTACTAAAGACTGTACACTTTGCAAGTTCCACTAATTTTCCTCAGAGCTTAGTGAATGTGGTGAAGCTTCACTTATGTCACATATTTCTATTGTCTATATATCTGTATGACTATGGTAGGTACAGGCAGAGTGTATAATGTGGGAGTAATGTAAAAGTTTCTGTTTTTAGTAAAGTGCTGCAGCATGTGATAAGAAAACAGACAAATGAAATATGTGGTACAAATAAAACTGTTCATTTGTGTCTTATTTTCATTTTTAGCTTCATGATACATTATTACACATTGAATGAGAATCAGCCTGCTATTTTTAAACATTTTAATTGGCAGTGTTTTGGTGATTAGGGACATCAGTAACTAAGCATCCGTTAAATAGGCCCAGCAGCTATTTGTGGTCTTCCTTCTGTTTATTAAGTAGATTCTTTAAATCAGACTCTTGTAGCATAGGAATCAGCGGAAAAAAGGCTTAATAATCAGGAGGCCTCGTCAAAACCTAAGTTGCTTTGGAAATGTTAGGCAACAGTAGGGAAAAAATCCAATCGATGGCTGATTCAATGAATATTTAATAAGCCTAATAAAAAATTTTCAAATCCCGAGACTTTTGCATTAATTCTGGTGCTGATTTATCAAGACGTTACCAAGAAAGTGTATTTTTCATGTCTTTGGATTAGATGCCTGGGTCTTGGAAGTAGGACTCCCTCAAGGCTTACTCCCTTGGATATACCTCACATTATCATACGTATAATACAGGTCAACCACTAGATTTTTAAAGGTTTTTTTTTTTTGCTCAGACTAATTGCAAATTAAATTACGAACTTGAGCTCTGTAGAATCATCTAAAATGAGCGTCCAAAAAGTTATTTTCCAAATATTATAGAAGAATTTTAGGAAACCATTGTTTAATTTATTGTAAAGGCCCAGCTAAAGGTTGTGTAAATCTCCACAAGGCATTGTGTGTGTCACGAAACAAAAATACATAAACAAATCATTATAATGGTCAGTAACATAATTAAGTTTTTTTTATTATAAGAATAATATTTGGAACTAGATATTAATCACATATAATAATGCTTTTCACTGCTGGTTGTAAAGCCTAATAAAACAGAACAAGCTGTACATTAAAATAAGTAATTTGGGTGATATACTAAAGAGCATGATTTTTCACTTATCTTACTGAATGAGGTGAAACAATGGGAAACGTTTGTGCACAAGATACAATCGTGCAAAAAAAATATATTCACTAGTAAGATTTCACTTTGCAAAGTGAACATGCTCTACTTCAAAGCCAAAAATAAAAAAGAACCTTCTTTAAGGTTTTCCTGATAAATATTGCTGTAAAGTTAGAGGATGCAATGCACTGGAAACTGTAACAACCATATTAAGTGTTAGTGTGTATTTCTTAAAATTGGGGGAGGTTAAAATGGAGATGTTGAATGCTGCCAACCCAGAGGTAGACTGACCTTTTGGGCACTTGGGCACTGCTCAAGGGCTCGGGGTCAGTAGGGGGTCTCATGAGAGGCTCCACACATTTCATACAGGGGCAGTATATTTAGGTCTGTCTGAAAAATGCGGCCGCCTGAAATCGGGGACCTGGCAGGAGGGATAGGGGAGCCCAGGGTGGGAGGCAAGATGAGCAGAGGACTGCCGGTGGTGGTGAGGGGAGCAAAGGAGGAGGCGGCAGTGGCCTCCGCCCTGATCCCGGAAGTAGCTCAGGTGTGATATAGTGGAAGAGTTGGTCAGGTCAGATTCCAGGCTGTAATCTTGCCTTGCTACATGCAGCTGTTGATGGAGTCGGCGAGTCGCAGGAAGGTAAGAAGGAAACGAGACTGTGATATTAGGTGACATGACTGGACACTGATTCCTTCATCATAGCTAATGCAGTGATCTCACCCCCTGTCTATTTCATTCCCCCCTTCTCTCTCCCCTCTCTCACACTCCCCTTTCTCAGTCCCCTCTCTTTCATGCTGTCTCTCTCACCCCCCTCTCTCTCACCCCCTTTCTTTCTGTGTCTCACTGCCCTCTCCCTCTTTCAACCCCCCCCCCCTCTCTTTTAGGTTCTCAGTAACTCTTTCAGAAGATTGTCCATGTTTTGTCAGTTAAAAAAAAAAGTTGTGGGGTGTTGGCAACACTGTCAGGAAGGAGCTGAGTTGGAACCAAAAAGCTGCACAAGGCATTTAACCTCTCAATCCTCTGGCAGCTTTACTGTACTATGTATCCAGCAGGCAACTCCTACAGCGCCCAAAAACCACACCAAATATTTGCTGAGATGCACTTCTTTCTCTGGTATTAAGGCCCAAATTATGATTTCACACACAGGCCCACTGCTTTTAGAAAATGCCCTTGGTTGTGTCATAAAGATGGCTACCTCACAGCAGCCATATTTAAACCTGGAAATGCCCAGCAGCTTCAACAGAAAGAAGCTGCCAACGTCTATGCAGGCTCTGCTGCAGTAGATATTTAACCACTTGCCCTCCTGAAGATTTACCCCCCTTAATGACCAGGCCTCTTTTTGCTACTTGGCGCTGCACTAATTCAACTGATAATTGCGCGGTCATGCAATGCTGCACCCATACGAAATTTACGTCCTTTTTTTCACACAAATAGAGTTTTCTTTTGGTGGTATTTGATCACCTGTGCGTTTTTTATTTTTCACGCTATAAACAAAAATAGACCAAAACTTTTGAAGAAAAACGATATTCTTTACTTTCAGCTATAAAAAATATATAGTAAACTCAAAGTTGGTTATAAATTTAGGCCAAAATGTATTCTGCTACATGTTTTTGGTAAAAAAAATCCCAATAAGTGTATATTGATTGCTTTGTGTGAAAGTTATAGCGTCTACAAACTATGGTATAGATACTGTAATTTATGCCATTTTTTTGCTATACAGCGCTGTGCTAGTTTAACGGAAAATTGTGCGGTCATGCAATACGGTACATAAATGAAATTTATGTCCTTTTTTTCACACAAATAGAGCTTTCTTTCGGTGGTATTTGATCACCTGTGCAGTTTTTATTTTTTGCGCTATAAAAAAAAAAATGCTGACAATTTTTGAGAAAAAAAAAACAATATTTTGGACTTCTTGCTATAAAACATGTCCAGTAAAAAATATTTAAAAATCAAATTTCGTCATAAATTTCAGTCAAAATGCATTCTGCGACATGTCTTTGCTAAAAAAAAACCCAATACGTGTAAATTAATTGGTTTACATGACAGTTATAGTGTTTACCAATGGCGGTAAAGATACTGAGATTTAAACATTTTTTTTATACTATTAATGGCGGCGATCAGCGACTTATGACGGCAATCAGTGACTTATGGCGGCGATCAGCGACTTATGGCAGGACTGCGGCAGTCATTCTGACACTGGGGGGGAACTGACTTGGGGTCACTGACATCCCCAGTGACGCCAATACAGTGATCAGTGCAAAAAAAAAACCACTGACACTCTACTAATGGCACTGGGGAGGAAGGGGTTAACTTTTTTATTTACTGAAAAGGTTAACTGTGTGAGGGGAGTGTTTACTAGGGGGCGGGGGTGTGTACTGCACGGGGGACACGCTGATCGGGAGAGATAAACTCTTCTCTCCATCTCAGCATGTCAGGAGCTGACAGGGAACTGACAGAAAGCAGAGCTACTGCAGCCCTGCTCTCTGTCAGTGATTGCCGCTAATCGGCGGGACACAGCCGGTAACGACCGGCTGTGACCCGGCGACTAAAATCCGCGGCCGTGATCAGCGGGACAGGTAGGGCGGTGGCGCACCTCATGCGCGCCCCCTACTTGTTTTGCAAACACACGTTTTAAAACGTGGTTTTGCCCAGCCGTGCCGCCCTGCCGCCGTATTTCTACAGTGGCTGGGCGGCATGTGGTTAAATGCCCCCTCTATACAGAGTTGCAATATGTAGGTGGGGCTTTGTGTGGGCATGGCTTGAGTGTGGGCACATTGGGGCCCCATGAGTTGTCAGTCCACCCCTGAGCCAACCCAAAACTTTATTGGGTAAAATCTGAGGAATCCCTGGTAGGTATTACCCATCGTAGTTCTTCAACAGACTAGGTAATCAGCCACATGATCAGACAAGGAGTAACTGTCTCTTGCAGTTTTTTTTTCTAACAGGTGCAAAATTAGACTCACTAATGTAAAACAGGGTCAGATTGGCAAAGAGCATGTATGCAGAGCAATACAAAACAGATTATGCACGAACATGGACTCTTCACAGCAATATCTCTTCTCAATCATGGTAACGTGCAAGCAGAGCATAGTCGCTATAAGATTCTAAGAAACAGAGAGTCTTGATGAAAATTACTACTTCAGTAAAACAGTGCAGAACACAAACAGCCACTTTTGCATAAACATCCCTTTCAGCGAAAATCCTGGGTAGCTCGGGTAATACAAACAAACAGTTGGAGGGATACACAGCCCAAGGACAAAGGGAAACCCCACTGGAGCTAAAGTACTCTGGTAGAAATTGCGGAAGGTAGCTCCACAGTAGCTGAGTCTTCCAGAGAAGCCTTTAGGTTCTGGCCTGAAAGTGTGCACTCAGGTTCTGATAGTGTAGGGCCTGTCACCTGATTGCAAGTCACTTGCCCAGCTCCCTTTGCGTTATCAGGTGTGTACTTTCTGAGATGCTGAGGGAGGGAAGCAGAGAAACTATCTTCCCTTGGTGTCTTCAGAAACCCTGGGAGTTGTGGGAAATGAAGTTAAAGGGGCGTGCACCTGAGCATGGTGAGTGATGGGCACTCCACTATAGTTCCATAATTTGTCTCCATTGTAGACAGTGTTCCTCTTCAGTTTCTGGTTCCCTTTTACTAGCTACCACTTGTTCTGTTCATGATTGTTACAGTAACAGTGATAAACGTATTCAAATATCAGCCAGTTGGTGAGGAACTATTTCAAATTTGCTACGTGGATGGCCCTATCGATCCCACACACTAATGGGAGTCATTTTTACTGATTTCACCACTCTCTATTGTGAGTAAAAAAAAAAGCAGACGATGGGACCAGCAAGAAAAGGGAGTGATGCTCTAACCAATGGGAATGTAAACAACGCTTAGAGGCAGACAAGCTGTTGTAGCAGCATGGGGGAGGGGCAAAGAAAATGTCATGAATGTAAGTGATCACATGCTCCACATCCATCTTGGTTGTAGAGCAGGGCTTTTCTTCCTCATGTCAAAGTTGCCTCCTGATGAATGGTGATCCAATTACTTTTGGGGGAATATTATGACTGGTTGAAGCAGAAGCAGGGAGATCATAATACTGCAGCTTTCTCTCCAGCAAAAAGAACAATGAGCATCACATTACTGAGATCACCATGTCTCACTTCAGATCTTGTGAGAATATCAATAACAGCAAGCAGTGCCTCTCACCCCACAGATATACAACTAAGAGGCTGTAGGACAGAGGCCTAGGCACCCTTACATACTGGGAAGCTATCTTCTATTTTAAAGAAGAAATTCAAGACTAATATTAATTTTGTCATATTACTGCCAAGGCACAATTAAAATTTTAAGATTTTCCCAAAAGGTTAGAACATCTTCAATTTTAAGGTTTAGGGCCACTTTGATTTATCCCAGCAGGAAAGGAGTTAATGATCCTTGTTAATTAATAGAGAACTTTTGGAGAATCACTTACTTAACAAGAAAAATGGAGAGAAAACATTTGAAATACAATCCCAGAGGTGCTGACATTTATCTTTTATAACTGGGCCACAGAGGTTATGTGATGATGCTGCTAGTGCAGATATTCTGAACATGCTGAGAAGGGCAAAGCTTTGCAGTACCAACATTCAAGAACAATGAATTCACTTTTACTCTGTAGCACCATAATCTGGAACATCAATGGTGTGATTTCATAAGGTTTTCAGTTAAAGAGTGTTAATCTTTTTTAACATAAAGCATGTTTAAAAAAAAAGAATGAAGCTCAAATTACGCATCAGGTTTTCTATTTCCAGCTCACATTCGAAAATTAAACCATTGGGTGACACTGTTTTTACTGTAGGCCTTCAAGGGGAACCTGTCAGGATATACATAAAGGCACTGGCACTGCTGCTGTGATTTTGCAGGTACAAGCTTACCTACTTAGTGAGCAAACAAGCATGCAGCCAGTGAAGTATCATACATTCCACATAGTATAGTGATCTCTGTATAATACAGTATATCAGCGTAGCACTACCCGCTCAGGGGTCGCTGAGTAATTTTTAGGTTCCCTGTCTTACCTGACCCAGCTCTGGAAGCCCAACCCCTGCGGACACCACCTTAAAGTTCCAGTCAGACCAACCCTCTGGCCGCAACCACAAAATAGACTCACAGACAGTTTAGAGTGAACTGATATCTTGATTGTATTGAGATCAAATGTAAGCACAGTAAAACAACAGAAATGTTTGTGCATAAAATAATAACTACTACTCATAGTAATTTCAAGTACAAGTCAAACCCAGCAAAATCTCAATTAGTTATGGATGTTCTGCAATGCAGAATTTAGCCAGTAACTTCAGTTCTGAGATGTCTTTCCCCAGTGAGCTAGAAAAACTACACCAAACAGAGCAGCTATCTCACTTTGGGCTCTCAGAGGCAGGTGACAGGGTTCAATTCTGAGGCAAAGAATTCTGAGGCTTAATTGAATAGGTCAATGTCCCTTTAACCTGCAGTATGAGATATTCTGCATGCTTGATGGGGCCCGAGTTGGTGCACTTTAAGAATTCAAATCTCTCTGAAAGCAAAGGTAGAAGTTCCTTAAAAAGGGGTTAATAAAAAGGAAAGGAGCTTCCCCTTTAAATGGTAGGTGGCTTGGATGGTACCCCTATAACGCACACAGGGTAAAATGCAGATTTAGGCAAGGATAAACAAATATGAGCAGCAGCCCTTTCTGTAAGGATTAACTCATCTTAAGACCCCAGTGGCAAACTGCAGCAAGGCAGGAGCTCTTTGGTGAATGTGGGACCAACTGCGATGAAAGCAGTAATATGGCTTAGCTTGCGGAGGGAAAGGCACAGCAGTGGGCTCCTTTGATTGGATTATGCTGAAGGTGTAGTAACCAGTGGGCCAAGTGAACTAGACCTCATGTGTGACTTGTGAACAGAGTCAGTTAAACTAGGCAGAAAGCAGCAGACTTGAGCAATGTCATTGGCAACTTGAATGGCTTGAGAATGGAATTCTCTCACCTGATCTGGGGCATCGGTCAGGTAGTTGTTGGTCTCTGCAGATTGAGGCCCCCAGTATTCCTGCGGTTCCTCCTTCAGAGATCACTTCGGACAGCAGCACTCTGGACCACAGGCTCGCAGGACAGCTCACCAGGCTCATCAGCGACCAACAACTCCTTCTTCTCCTCCCTTCACTCTCTTTGCGGCCTGCCCCAGTCTAGCATCCTACACGGCCTTCTCCTCCTCACCTGTTCTCCCACTGTCAGGGACTGCGGGTCTCGCAGCGGCGCACAGGTCTGCACATACACAGATTGCCTAGGTGCACTAATGTGCAGGCACTAGGACCTGGGCGTCGGTGTCGGTAATTGCACCAATGACTGTGCAGGGTGCACTATTTAAACTGGCCAGACGGTGACTAGGTTGCCGCAAGGTCTAGTTCCTGTACCCGTGTTCTGAAGTGTGTTCCTGTTGCCGATCCTGCTTGTCCTGATTTGTGTTGACCTTCTCCTGCTCTGACCCCCGGTTCGTCCCTGACTACTCTCCTGCCTGTTGTATATTACTATTGGACCTCCCGTTGCTGAACCTTGGCTCGTGACCCGGCTGCTCTCTGTCTACTGTTTGGTACCTACCTGCCTCCACCGTTACCGACCTGGCTAGTCTGACTACGCTCACTCCTGACTGTCATCCATCCATCCCGCTCGGGACCTGGACCTTTTGACTGTCATCCATCCATCCCACTCAGGACCTGGACTTGTCAGCCTCTTCACAGCACGCTCACCCCCCGGCACGTACCCTCGGCGGGACCCCTCTACCACAGTTGGGTGCACTCAGGGGTCGCGACTTGGTTTCAGTCTTGCACCAAGTCCATCCCCACCATCAGGGGCTCTGGTGAAAAGGCAGACTGGGGCTTAGACTTCGCGTCCTGGGGAATCCTGTTCTGTGGGTCACTAGAGATCCCGCCGGGCGGTGCCTGACAGTACCTTGCGGCCATGACTGAGCCTGGAAGGGGAACTTCCCCTCTGGATGACATACGTCAACATTTGGTAACCCTCACAGAGAGGGTTAGGGCCCTGCAGGAGGGTTATACAGAATTGGGTGACCACATACAGACTTTAGCCACACCTACCAGAAAGTCTGGGGACCCCTCTGGGGGAGTACAAGTTTCGATACCTGCACCGGAACCCCGTGTCCCCACACCGGAATGTTTTAACGGGGATCGAGGTAAATTCAGGAGTTTCCGTAATTCCTGTCAGTTATACTTCGACCTCCAGCCTCAAACGTTTTTGTCAGAAACCGTGAGGGTCGGGTTCATTATTTCCTTATTACAGGATGAACCACAAAACTGGGCCCACCGACTACTAGAGACCCGAGACCCACAGTTAGAAACGGTAACGTTATTTTTTAAAGCGATGGCGCTTTTGTACGATGACCCACAACAGGCCGCAACGGCCGAGATGTCCCTACATACACTGAGGCAAGGTCACCGAGCAGTGGAGGACTACGCAGCCGAATTCAGGCGTTGGGGTAGTGACACCCAATGGAATGAGGCGGCCCTGCATCACCAGTTCCACATGGGTTTAGCTGAAACATTGAAGGAAGAGTTGGCCCGAGTGGACATACCCGATACTCTTGAGGGCCTGATAACCTTATCCATTCAGATTGACCGCCGGTTGCGGGAGCGCAGGCAGGAAAGGTCCAACCAAGATCAGAGACCAACCTGGATATCACCTCATGCTGCAGCCCAGCCTAAGTCACTATGGGTCAACCGGAATCAGGAGATTGCAGATACATCGGGATTCGGGTTATCGGGAAGTATTCGGCCTCCACTTACGCTTGAGGAACGTCAGAGGCGTCAGGTAAACCGTCTGTGCCTCTATTGTGGGGAAGCCGGCCATATAGTGCGTACCTGTCCAGCCAAGATGGGTAAGTGCTCTGCTGTGTTTTCTACGGTTACTTGTAAAAATAGAAGCAGTATCAGTTATTTAGCAGTGCCTATTTCACTTCAGCTGCCGGGGAGAACTGTGGTAACCACGGCAATTGTAGATTCTGGAGCATGTAGCTGCTTTATAGATCTGGACTTTGCAGCTCAGCAGCAGATCCCCTTACAGACAAGAGAGGTGGGGTTAAATATATTTTTAGCTGATGGATCCCGTATTAGGTCAGGGGTGGTGGACCGTGAAACCCCACCTATTTGCACTACAGTGGCAAACCATCACCAGGAGTTCCTCCGCCTGGATGCCATTGCATCCCCTCTGTTCCCGGTTATCCTGGGACTCCCTTGGTTACAAGCCCACGACCCACAGATTGATTGGAAGGCGGGATCAATTAGTTTCCAGTCACCCTAGTGCCAGCAGCATTGCCTCCCTAGAACACCCTCGGTGCCGCAGGC
The DNA here is from genome assembly GCF_062004578.1 of Staurois parvus. NCBI lineage: Eukaryota > Metazoa > Chordata > Amphibia > Anura > Ranidae > Staurois > Staurois parvus. The sequence continues at coordinate 3,343,289 of NW_028318246.1, read as the reverse complement.
CTTGCTATGTCTGGATGTAGATGCAGGACTGGCCCAAATCATTCCTTCAGCCTACCACAGCTACTTGGACGTGTTTAGTAAGCGGGGGGCAGATGTCCTGCCCCCGCACCGCCCATATGACTGCCCGATTGATCTTCTCCCAGGTTCGGAAATACCATTTGGGCGGATATTCCCTTTGTCCGAACGGGAGTTAGGGGCTCTAAAGGAATATATAGACGAGAGCCTCCGCAAGGGGTTTATTCGGCCCTCCACATCACCAGCTGGAGCTGGCATTTTCTTCGTGGAGAAGAAAGATAAATCCTTACGACCCTGTGTAGATTACAGAGACTTGAATAAAGTGACTGTCAAAAATCGTTACCCGCTACCTCTGGTCCCTGAACTTTTTCAAAGATTGAAGTCATCTTCCGTCTTTACTAAGCTGGATTTGAGGGGTGCATACAATCTAGTCCGTATCAGAGAGGGGGACGAATGGAAAACAGCATTCCATACCAGGTTCGGGCATTTTGAATATTTTGTCATGCCATTTGGCCTTTGTAATGCGCCCGCCACCTTCCAGCACTTCATAAACGACGTGTTCAGGGACTATCTGGACATCTTCGTTGTCGTCTACCTGGACGACATCCTGATCTTTTCCCCGTCATTGGAGGTCCATAGAGGTCACGTGAGGTGCGTGTTGGAGCGGCTCCGCCAACAGGGCCTATACACCAAGGCAGACAAGTGCTGTTTTGAACAGCATAGTATCTCTTTTTTGGGTCTGACCATCTCCACCACGAGAATAGCCATGGATCCTCAAAAGGTCTCGGCTATTTTGGATTGGCCAGTACCTACTGACAAGAAGGCGGTCCAACGCTTCATTGGCTTCGCAAACTTCTATACAAAGTTTATCAAGAACTTTTCTGGCCTGGTTTCCCCAATCACCCAGTTGACCAGACAGGGGGTCCGTTTTCAGTGGACGCCGGAAGCGCAGGAAGCCTTCACATCCTTAAAGACGTTTTTCACTGAAGCCCCTATTCTGAGCCATCCTGACCCACCATTACCCTATATCCTAGAGGTAGATGCGTCTGAGAACGCGGTTGGGGCAATTCTGTCACAGAGGAAGGGCATTAAGGAGCTCATGCACCGGTGGCCTTTTTCTCTAGGAAACTGACTTCTGCAGAATGGAATTACGATATCGGGGATCAGGAGCTTCTGGCGATTAAGGTAGCACTAGAGGAATGGAGGTATTTACTAGAGGGGGCCTTACACCCAATATTAATATTTACAGACCACAAGAATCTAGAATATTTGAGGACAGCCAAGTGCCTAAGACCACGTCAGGCCAGGTGGGCACTCTTCTTTTTACGATTTGTCTTTCACATCACCTATAGGCCAGGGTCAAAAAATACTAAGCCCGATGCACTCTTCCGCATGTTCGGGGACCCTGACAAGACTCCCAAACCTGACACCATTCTGTCCTCGGGAAATTTTCTGGCCCTACAATCCGAGCTCCACTCTAGACTGCAGACCGCATCCGTAGGTATGCCAGGTCCACCCGGTATCCCCTTATTGAATAGGGAGGGGCTTCTTTGGAAAGAAAATCAGATTGTGGTTCCCGAGGAAGCCCATACTATGATACTTGGATATTGCCATGACCACCCGTTAGCAGGGCATTTTGGGGTACGCAAGACCCAGGAACTGTTGCAGCGTACATTTTGGTGGCCCAATATGGCCAAGGATTGCGAGTCATATGTTAAGACTTGCACCATTTGCCAAAGGAATAAGCCTACTAGGAGCAAGGCCTGGGGCCTATTACGCCCATTACCAATTCCTGACAGACCATGGAGTATGATCTCCATCGATTTTATTGTGGAACTTCAACCCTCTCAGGACCATACGGCGATCTTTGTGATCGTGGACCGTTTGTCCAAAATGGCCCATTTTGTACCCTTAAAAGACACACCTACAGCCTCTGAAACAGCACAGGTTTTTATCAGGGAGGTAGTGAGACTCCATGGGATTCCTAAGGATATCGTGTCAGACAGGGGGGTTCAGTTCACATCTAGATTTTGGAAGGCTCTATGTGAAACGCTCGGAATTAAGCTGTCGTTCTCCTCTGCATCGACGGAGAAGAGGAGTTTGAGGTAGAGGCAATCCTAGGTTGAAGGAAGAGGAGAGGCCAAACTCAGTTCTTGGTCAAATGGAAGGGGTGGGGGGCTGAGGAGAATTCATGGGAGCCAGCCCAAAATGTTCACGCCCCAAGACTCGTTCGGGAATTCTTTCAGAAGCAGCCGTCTAGGAGGGGTCGGTTGGGCATCCGGAGGCTGCCCGTAGGGGGGGGGCCATGTCAGGGACTGCGGGTCTCGCAGCGGCGCACAGGTCTGCACATACACAGATTGCCTAGGTGCACTAATGTGCAGGCACTAGGACCTGGGCGTCGGCGTCGGTAATTGCACCAATGACTGTGCAGGGTGCACTATTTAAACTGGCCAGACGGTGACTAGGTTGCCGCAAGGTCTAGTTCCTGTACCCGTGTTCTGAAGTGTGTTCCTGTTGCCGATCCTGCTTGTCCTGATTTGTGTTGACCTTCTCCTGCTCTGACCCTCGGCTCGTCCCTGACTACTCTCCTGCCTGTTGTATATTACTATTGGACCTCCCATTGCTGAACCTTGGCTCATGACCCGGCTGCTCTCTGTCTACTGTTTGGTACCTACCTGCCTCCACCGTTACCGACCTGGCTAGTCTGACTACGCTCACTCCTGACTGTCATCCATCCATCCCGCTCGGGACCTGGACCTTTTGACTGTCATCCATCCATCCCGCTCGGGACGTGGACTTGTCAGCCTCTTCACAGCAGGCTCACCCCCCCGGCACGTACCCTCGGCGGGACCCCTCTACCACAGTTGGGTGCACTCAGGGGTCGCGACCTGGTTTCAGTCTCGCACCAAGTCCATCCCCACCATCAGAGGCTCTGGTGAAAAGGCAGACTGGGGCTTAGACTCCGCGCCCTGGGGAATCCTGTTCTGTGGGTCACTAGAGATCCCGCCGGGCGGTGCCTGACACCCACTCTCACCCCTCACTTCCTGTCCCGGGTTTCCAGACTTCAATATTTATTTGCCTCCGCCCACATGCCAGATCCTCTGGGAAATGTAGTTTGTTAGCCCGCTGTCAAACAGCAGAGTCCCACGAATCCCACAAAGCTTTGCAACATGGTTGGTAGAAGTGGGCTGCAGGACACTGTTATCTTGTGACCAATTAACATCCTGCAAGCAGTATCATGGCAGAGTGTTACAAAAGTAAGTTAAAAAGGAAGATCCAATTGCTGTGGAGTAATTGTGTATAGCTGAAAACAAAGGAAGGTAACTATAATGAGCAAAATATCACCATAATGCAGAGACAGATTCTATAGAAACACTGATCTACCAGAGCTAAAGTAACTAACCAGCATTAGCAGGTTCAGAAACACATGTTTTTAATAAGGTGAGGGTACAGCACGTGGACAGTCTTGTTAATGAACTAATGACAGCTCTGTATCCTCCACTGGGGCTGAGTGCACTACATACAGTGCACTCATATCTGAAATGAGCTTCAGTCCAGTAACTGGTGTGGCAGGACCACCGTAATTCTGGCCAACAGCTGGTCTTATAGCTAATACCCACAAATGAGTGCCTATTGTTTAGCCTCTATTTACATATACTGCAGAGGAATATGGATATATAATCTGATAATGTGGAAAAAAATGCCATACTAATGATTGGCATACCAGTACTGCCCCTTGAGTAGAGATGAATAAATAATGGATTTGTTCCTCTCTGCTTTACCTTGTGTAAATGCACATTCCCATTATTCTGATTCTCCTGCAGCTTTCTTTGTGTAGCACAACCCCTGCAGGAGCCACTTAATAATGCTTAACAATAAAGTGTAGCGCAACAGACTAATATCTCATATAAATATAAATATTAAGCAATAATTAAAGTCCCATAAAAAAGTCTCCTATAACACCACTGGGCAATGTGTATAAGATAAATCTTCTCTCTTCTCAGTGCCAACCGTGCCAACACCATTAGGTGAAAAACCTGCTCACCTCAATTTATGACCTCATCAATAGGTAATTATGCGCTCAACTGTCAGGGTCCTCCACAGCAGAAGTTCTGGGAGATCTGGCAGTTCTGCTGGTACTCTACATGGCCGCAGAGGTACACATCAGCCTCAGTGTGGTGCCAGACGGCCTTTATAAGGAGGCTCATAACTTCCTCTGGTTGCTGGATGATCTCTAGCTCCCCGTGCCCTGTTCCTGGTTCCTGTTTCCTGTGATTCTGACTTTTGATTTCCTGTTACTGACTCGGCTTGCTCCTGAAACTGTCTACTCTGATTTACCCGATCTGACCTCGGCTTGGCTTACGGATACTCTCTCTCTCTCGCTCCTCTGTGAATGACCTTGGCTTTCCCATCTGACTACGTCCACTCTAATTCCCACCTGGTACCTGACCTTGGCTTGTACCGACTATCCAGTAAACATCCAAATCCCAGAAGGGCTTGCATACCACGCACAGGCGCCTCCTGTCTGCAGACCTATCTCCGTGCACCAGCTGTGCTTCTGAGTGGACCACCAACCAGCACTCCTACAGGCGACCTGTGCAACTTTGGGCCTGACTCCCACTGTCCCACTCTCAGGGGAGTCCGGAACGTAGCCGCAAGGGAAGCCCTCTCTCCATTGGCCTCCATCACCAGGTACGTGATATTAACATGTGGACTGACTTGACTTACACCCTCTGTTTTCATCTTCCAGCTCCTCTCTGGCACTGCCACAGTATACACTCCTCCAGCCAACGCTTTCATATAATATGTATTAAGGAAAACAGAAAAGTGGAAGCAGTGCTCTCTATTTAGAAAACAATTTATTAGCGCCCAGATTAAAAACACTTACAAAATGTAAGAAACATGCCAGCATATAATGTATCATTTTGTTACATGGCTCACAACCCCGTTCTCCCAGATGGTCATCAGTTCAAAATGTCTAGGGTTCAGCTCCTTTCACTTATACACATTATGCCCTACATGGCAGGTCACACAGCAGCAAGAGCCAGGTGAGGCAGCCTGCCTCCAGCCTGGCTAGTGCAATCCACTCCTAGGAAAGACGAAGAACCCATGTGCTCCCAGAACATAAATACCACTCCCAGCAGAGACGTAGAGAAGATCAGCATCACCGCTTTGCTGAACTGGCATTCACAGTAGTCCCACAGTAGTAGCCAACAATCTGTTTCTGGAGAAGAACAGCAGTCCGCCATGTTCAGTTCTGAATCCTGCACCAAGAGAGCAGCAGCAAAGACTCTCCAGCCACACATCCTCACTAGGTGAGGTGAGAAAATCCTATTGAGGATGTGTGGCTGGAGAGTGGAAAGAGTGCAATATGCATGTGCGGCTTTTCAAACAGGAAATTTCTCTTGTGAGTCGGTGTGGACACCGAAGATTTCCGTGTCCTCAAAATAAGCTGGGAGGTGGTGGTTGATAAGTGGTTTCTGGCTTTTTTAAAGTTCAATCCCATCCAGCCACAGTCCTCTTAAGGGACACAAGCAATTTATGACCTCACTTAACAGTTTGGTCATATTTACCAAGTGAAAGCACAACTGGTGAAGGTGCACGTATGGTTGTTATGATAACACATCAGAGGTGGATCAAGGACTAATTGATTTGTCCACAATACTTTGAAGGAGTGTATGGTCACGGATTAAATATGGACACTATGTTTTAATTTTAATAATTTTTCGGAAGAGGTATACAAATTGTGGAAGATACTTATAAATCTTGGAGATTACATAAATTGTTTTTATATATGTTATTTTTGTCTTTGCTGTTCTGATACCAACAGTCAATCTGAACTTTAAATTAGAGAGGTTGGCCATTATAAGTAAAGTTGTTCCTGGGAAGCTGTAGTTGGATGCTAGATTTTAAAGCAATAATTATTGCAGCTAAATAAAATTGCGCCACAAGATAAAAGCGTTTATTTCCACTCATTAATTTGTGTAAATGTATTTATTTATGATAAGTACTCAGTCTTTTACATCCTCGCTTGCCAATGCGATGGAATTGAAGTCTCAGGTGAAAGGTTGTGCTGCTTTGGCTCACCAGTTTCTGAAACTGTCCTTCATATTAGTATCTGGCACCAATGCTAACAGTCAGGTGCCTTAGGTCTTCCCAGGCTATACATCAGCAGTGCAGTCCGGGCTGTAGCTATGACAGCTTATAACATCTTTTCTTTCATCTGTAGACAAGGATAATAACTCCTTATACTCTTGGGACAGATTGTAAAAGACGATAGCAAGGAGCTGTGAAGCAGGTAGACCAGAGGTGTGGAAAATTGAAAGAAAGGGGGGTGTTCGCAAACTATTTGCGTTAGCCTTCTGCTAACTGACGACACAGCTGTAAAACACTTTTTAAAGGCCTTATAGCCCACATCAATTTCTTACAAAGTGTGTCATAAGATAAATACACTGATTGCAATCCAAAAACAAATTCTATTTACATTATCTTTCTTTCTGTCTGTCTATCTGTCTGTCTGTCTGTCTGTCTATCTATCTATCTATCTATCTATCTATCTATCTATCTATCTATCTATTTATCTTTGAAAAGACAAATAGACAGACATAATTTTTTTTAAGAAATTGCTTTTTGTTTGATTTTGTAAAGATAATATGGATTGAGAAGGCAGCATTCATGTCTTTAATGGCAATGTCAATATAATTTCTATTTCTTAATTAATATAATTAAAAAAACAAACATCAAACAGTCGTCATCAACAACATACAGTATGCATGATGAAACAAAGACAAAATCTAAGTGCTTTATGGAATCTCTATCCATGATACGGTCACTGAAAATGTTTCCTAAAGTGATTCTAAAGTCTCAAGGTTTTTTACCTTCATGCGTTCTATGCATGAAGGTAAAAAACCTTCTGTGTGTAGCAGCGCCCCTAACACTTACCTGAGCCCCCCTGTTCCAGCAATGTTCACAAGAGCCTCAGTTCTCCAATTAGGTTGTGTGACAGTGCTAGGTGCCACGGTGTGAGTATAAAATAAAGGTTCACAGAATTTTCACTGATGCAAAATGCGGAGATTGGAATATTTGAGCAGATAAAATTGTTTTTTTTGGCTTTCTTCAGGTTTTAAAATCCCAGATCAGGATTTTGAGCTTGAAGGCTTCAAGTGACAAAGCCTTCAATCATGTGTCCATGTCTTATTAGAGACCAGTAGTTTGTGTGAATGTGCAAGTGTACATGCTCATAATAAGCAAAGCCTGACCATAGCTCAGGGGTCCTGTCAGGAAAGTGCTATGCGCTCCAGCCAGAAACAGTTGTGCTTCCATTAAGAGAGGTGATACCCTTGAGAGACTACATTCCATGTTGGAAGGATTTGTAGCAGGACTGAGAAAGTTGGGACAGCTGAGCGAGTCTGGGAGGCAGAAAGAGTTCAGGCGATTACATGAGTCCAAGGGATGGAGAGTCTGTAAGTCTCAGGGGAGTGAGAGAGCCCAAGGTGCCAGGAGATCCACTATCAAGAGGCCAGGCATGGGCCTGTGCAATGAGGTGCTGTAACTAAAGGCTGAGCAAGTCAGGAGAGCCAGAGAACTGGGCCTGAAGGATCCGGGCAAGAGTAGTGGTGCTGCTTAAGAGTAAGCCAGGTGGCTTAGTATATTTCATTACCTGGTTTTGCTTACAGTGCTTTTTGAAGCTGAAACCGCTGTGTTGGAAATACTGACTTAAGAGAGCCCTTAGTTACAGTTTGGACTGGCATGACTCACTGAAAACCCTCACCACCACTGCACTAAACATCCCCCATATTAAAAGTGGTGTTCAGATGCGGGTGGCAGATGGTGGAATCATCTAGGTTTTTGCTCCAATGGTGTGATTGTGTCAGGAACAGGTTATTCTCCATGCAGAGGTGGTGTACCTGTGAGAGGAAAAGTTCTGATGTGAACTGTGTAGCAAGCCAGTGTGCAAGGCTGTGGAGGATGTCTTTTTTTTAGATAGCCAGTTCAGAGAAACTTCCTGTGTGAGAATGCCAGGGATTTGGGCAGGGGGCACCTGGCTGCAGTAACCATAGCAGAAAAAGTAGTGAAAGATGTTGTCTCTGTCAACAAGAGTCTAAGGGTGCCCCGGTATGGAGAGAAAACCAGCATAAAAAATTTGGATGATACAAGGAGTCCAGTGTTTTGTCCACATTATGGCGAGTGGGGCATGTTGTTGCTCACTGTCTTTTGTCCTTGGGTGCAGTGCAGGAGGCTGACCAGCATCAACAGTGGAAAGAGGTTATCAGTAGCAATGCCAGTGAAGTCAGTCCTGTGGAACTATAGAGACTGCCTGCTAAGGATCATGACAAGTTGTGTCCTCAATAGAGGGACCAAGCAGTCTGGAAGAGCCAGAGAGTTCTGTCCAAGAAAGAGGAATATCCCATAAAAACAGAGGAAGATGTGCCATTGAGGAGTTGCCAAGTATTGTTGGTGTGACATCATTCTGCAAGAGGTATGACTGTATTCTTGGGTCTGTTGTTACCCCTGGCATCAGGAAACCTGTATGGCCTGCAGGGGGCATTGGAGAGCGCAGAAAGGCTGAAACTCTGTCCCTTGGCCACATGGGGGAATTGGCCTGTGAAAGTGCAGCTGAGAAAAGACAACTCTCTGAAATGAAGATTATAACACCAACCCCATGAAAGAGTAAGACTGTTGCCATTGTGCAAAGGACTGGCTATGGGACTGACGTGGGAGTGAGTTTGGCAGGGAGCTCCACTATGGACATGGACTTGCTGCACTGTAGTACCCTGGGAAGTGGTGAGGCATAGGTTAACATTCAACCTGCCGCAAGGCAAAGGACCAGTAAGGGCAAGGGTTCACTATGAGATAATCCAGCAGGGTACTGGGAAAGATGTACTAGAGGTAGCCAAGAAGGTATAAGTGCTATCTTCCCTAATGACAGCATCAGGTGCTACAGAGATGACCCTGGAAACCTCCAATGAGTCCCCAGCGATAGAGCTCAAAATTTCCCATGACAGCTGTGGAGCCACCCTAGTGGACAAGAGTGTCTTGCTAAAGACAAAGGGTGATGTGATAAACAGGTTACAGGCTCCAGTGGATAAGAGGCAAACACAACCTGTTAAAACCAACAACACTGCTGTTATTCTGGGAATGCAGATGATGATGATGATGTTGATTAAGGTATCACTGTCACGTACCTGATGGGAGACTGAATTGACGAGGTCGGCCTCACTTGTGTCACTAGCCCAGACCCCACTGAAGTTGGAACAGAGGGAGTCTAGGGACCAGGGGGACAAGAGCGCCAGAGGTTTGCTTGCGGATCTTGCAGATGATGACCTTGGTAGGCAGGATATCCTCTGATTTGGGTACGGTAGCGATAGACCAGGCAGGTACAGTGGATTTCCAGATGCACAGCAGAGCCAGGTTTGTAGCCAGGACACAGGACTGAAGCGGAGTCATAGGATAGCCAGGGTCATAACAGTCGGGCAGCGCGGTACAGGATCAGGAGGAAAAGCCAATGTCAGAATCAGAGCCGAAGTCAGGAACCGGGTGCAGGAGAGTACTGAGTGGGGTCAGGAACAAGCTGGGTCAGCAACAAGGAAACGAACAGGAGAAAGCAGGACATGGGGGGGAGCTGAAGACCAGTCAGCACTGAATCTGAGCAGAGGTGCACCTTAAATAGCCCGTCTTGCGCCAATCTTCACCGTGCGTGTGCACGTGTGCGTGCATGTGCGCGATCATGCATTCCTGCAAGCCTGCGCACAACCGGCAATTCTTCTGCGGGATCTCTTTCGCGGATGCGCGTTCCCGATCGTGATTCTTCTTGCAGGAACTCTCTTACAATCACTGTTGATGTGAGTAATCATGTTGGTGATGAAATTGGGATGCCTCCTATTGGCACCAGAGGCAGAGCCACAGATTTGTCCCTGAAAATCTCACATGGACTACATGTGTTGGACCTGGAGGATGCCCAGGACAGCTTTGGAACTGCTGTGGTGTAACAGAGTGAGCTTGAACCATACAATGACAGTGTATGGGTGCAGTCCAATAACACTATGTGTAAACCTATTAATAAGGTGGTAATTAAGCCTGCTAAAGATGAAGGTGCAACCCTCTTTCTCTTAGCACCCATTTTGTCTTTACTACCCCATTTTCTCAGTACCCATTGCACCTACAGCTACCTTTCTCTTAGCAACTACTGTGCCTGCACCCCTCCCTTCTCTCAATACCGTCTACGCCAGAGGTATTGAATTAAAATTCAAGGAGGTCCGGTCACTAAAATTTTCTTCTGGCCGAGGTCTGAATCTCATGTTTATGCTATGACTGAGTGTAGTCACTGTATGTCTATAAAAAGAGAGAAATGTACAATTTCCACCCGACTCCCCAGCCAGCCCGACTATCCCATATTTATGGGCTAGTCCACCACTCTACCAGTGTCTCCAAACCTGGGATTAGTTAGACTCCCACAAACATGCAAATTAAGTCTCCACCTCTTCCACCTACTGGCTTCTGGAAGGTTCCCATCTTCCTCCAGAACCAGGTGAACGGCAATAGAGTCCCAACCTGTTAAATCTAGTTATTCTAGTAGCACACTAGAGGGTGCTACACATGCCTGCATCCCTCTTCTTTAATCACCAATCACACCTGCACCTACACATCTACAGTGTCTGCACTCTCTCTTCCACCACTGCAACGTACCCCATCTCTCACCACTACACATGTGCATGCTTCCCCCCACTCTAACCAATGCATCTCTCATTACTGTGCATGTCCACACCTACACCCCATATCTGCATGCCACTATACAGCTTTGCCAAATTCTCGACCAACACCTACATGCATACTGCTCCTTCTGTTCCCACTGTTAAACCTACACACTGCTCCCCTGCTCTCACCATCAGGCCAGTACCCTCAGCACCTCCCAGCAACATCTGATCCACATAATCCACCCTCACACAGCTCCTATCACTAAAAACTGAATCCCTCCTGTTTACCTACCACACTTTTACACCTCTGCTCTCAACACTGTGCATGAATTCTTTGGCAACTGCAGCCTTGCATCTTCTCTCTATGCTGCAACCTTCTACACTGCATCTCTACAACCTCCCCCATTCTTGCTCTCATTAGCACCCTCTCTCCACTGCTTAAATGAGCTCTCTTTTCACCAGTGCATGTACCATTTTTGGTGAGTTGTGTAGCACTGGCAGCCCATTCATTTTGAACGTGCTGCCTTAATGCAGCACATATTGGCATAACATGCATCAAAATTTGTATACATATATATTACCCTGACATTTCATATTCCTGTGTATCTTGTGCCATGTACAGTAGTTGTATTACAAGGCACTTATTAAAGAAAAAATAAAATGGATATATAATGTTTTTTCTAAATACATACACAAAAGTTGTGCCTTTCATTTTTATTTAAACTGAATGATTCATTTTACAAGGTAAGGGTTCACATATGATTTATACTTTATACTGTATTAATTTTTATACTTTAAGAATTACTTGGCTGAACTAACATAATTTACCAAGACATTGTAACTAAGCCTCATATCAAACTAAAGTAAAGATCTTATCGGATACCTGAAGCACAGAGAAAATACATTTCAAAGAAGTACAGTTCTGCGGGAAACAAAATGAAATATCCAAATTTAAAAAGAAAACATTTCAAGGAAGTGCTATAGTGTTAACAGTATAAAAAAGGTAAACATAACGTATTATTGTGTTATAGCAAAAATAAATAAATCAGATGAAAACCCATCTCTTCAGGGAAGCCTACCCCACCCTCACCTAACAACCGATCTCCTCCACTCCTCCTACCACTCCATCCCCCACAGCCACTTCCTCCTGTACCACTATCCCCTCCCTCCTAGATTGTAAGCTCGAAAAAGCAGGGCCCTCGAACCCCTCGTGTATTGTATTGTACTGTATTGTCTCATGTTCTGTCCCCCTTGCTAATGTACAGCGCTGAGCAAACCCTTTGGCGCTATATAAACACTGTATAATAATATAATAATAATAGTAATATTATCAAAACCAAGATGCAAGGTGTATAAAACAAATCAAACATACAGTTGTGTTCAAAATAATAGCAGTGTGTTGAAAAAAGTGAATAAAGTTCAAAATCCTTCTAATAGCTTTTATTTCCATACACACAAATGCATTGGGAACACTACACATTCTATTCCAAATCAAGACATGAAGAAAAATATATCAAATTTGTGTTCCTCTAAAAAAAATTGAAGAAAAGTGGATATTAGACTGTTCAAAAAAATAGCAGTGTTTGTATTCTTCTTTACAAACTCAAACATTCACTATATAAACTGAAAAATGTTTGAAGATTTTGCTTTCCTTTGAATCACTTGATTAATATTTAGTTGTATAAGCACTGTTTCTGAGAACTGCTGTACATCTGTGTTGCATGGAGTCAACCAACTTCTGGCACCTGTGAACAGGTATTCTAGCCCAGGATGATTGGACTACATTCCACAGTTCTTCTCTATTTCTTGGTTCTGCCTCAGAAACTGCATTTTTGATGTCACCCCACAAGTTTTCTATTGGATTAAGATCCGGGGATTGGTCTGGCCACTCCATAACGTCAGTCTTGTTGGTCTGGAACCAAGATGTTGCACGTTTACTGGTGTGTTTGGGGTCGTTGTCTTGTTGGAACACCCATTTCAAGGGCATTTCCTCTTCAGCATAAGGCAGCATGACCTCTTCAAGTATTCTGATGTATTCAAACTGATCCATGATCCCTGGTATGCGATAAATAGGCCCAACACCGTAGTATGAGAAACATCCCCATATCATGATGCTTGTGCAACCATGCTTCAATGTCTTCACAGTGTACTGTGGCTTGAATTCAGTGTTTCGTGGTCGTCTGACAAACTGTCTCCGGCCACTAGACCCAAAAAGAACAATCTTACTTTCATCAGTCCACAAAATGTCGCGCCATTTCTCTTTAGGCCAGTCAATGTGCTCTTTGGCAAATTGTAACCTTTTCAGCACATCTTTTTTTTCAACAGTGGGACTTTGCGGGGGCTTCTTGCAGATAGCTTGGCTTCACATAGGCGTTTTCTAATTGTAACAGTACTCACAGGTAAGTTTAGACCTTCTTTGATCTTCCTGAAGCTGATTGTTGGCTGAGTCCTTGCCATTTTGGCTATTCTTCTATCCATTTGAACGGTAGTTCTTCGCTTTCTTCCACGTCTTTAAGGTTTTGGTTGCCATTTTAAAGCATTTGCGATCATTTCAGCTGAGCAGCCTATCATTTTCTGCACTTCATTATATGTTTTCCCCTCTCCAATCAACTTTTTAATCAAGGTACGCTGTTCTCCTGAACAATGTCTGGAACGACCCATTTTCCTCAGAATTTCAGAGAGAAATGCACTGTAACCAGCATGTGCAACATTTGCTGCCTTCCATCCTTAAATAAGGGCAATAATTGCCACCTGATTTTCAAAGAATGAATGACCTCACTAATAGAACTCCACACTGCTATTATTTTGAACATGCCCCTTTCTATTAGTGATTCAATTACACAGAATCAGCAGCATGCATGTCATGACTGTTGGGTCTGTTGGATTTCTATTACTCTACTACACCTACTAGTAAATTATTTGCCATGTAGAAATATAATTTCTACCAAAAACAGTGATTGATCAGGTTAGTGATGTCTGACTGCTATTATTTTGAACACAACTGTATGTGTAAAGTGTATAAAAGAAATCAGGGATGATAAAGTCTAATGTTGAAATACAAGAATTGGGATTCCATCTAACTTGAGGATTCAACATACAGGGGTATCAAAACTATATGGTGAGCTATTTTTCAAACCAAAGGTGTTTGGTACTGAACGGTTATAAATTTGTGCTTTTTGTGGTGGATCTGTTTGGTATGTTATTGAATTCTTTTAAACACTTTACATTTTGGGTTTTAATTTCGTGATGATTTGTTTTGGTCATGTAATGCACAATTTGTTTCTGTTTACACATGTAACACTATAGTACAGTGGTCTCCAAACTGTGGCCTGGGGTCCAGATGCGACCCTTTGCTTGCCTTTAACCAGCCCTTGGGGCACTATTCCTCCCACTGACATTAACAATGGGGCATAATTCCTGCCACTGACACCAACAGTGGGGCACTATCCCCCCCACTGACACCAAAGATGGCGCACAATTCTTCCCACTGACGCCAATGATGGGACACTATTCCTCCCACTGGCACAAATGATGGGACGCTATTCCTCCCACTGAAACCAATATTGGGACACTATTATGCCCACTGACACCAATGATGGGGCACTATTGCTCTCATGGACACCAACATCAGAACATTTTCTACTATCACTTGCCCCAGTTTGGCCCTTCTAAAGGATATTAAATTGACCCTTTGTTTAGAGAGTTTGGAGACCCCTGCTATAGTATTTAACTGTAAAGGATTTCTATTTACATTTGTAGCTGTTTTAAGGTAGTTATGAAATTCCCTTAAGGGTGCAGCTGTTATATTGAGATACAGAAATAACTACATTTGATGCTTATTGCCTGTCCTGGGTGGAATAGTTGATAGAAAAATTGGGTCATTCCAAGTATTTTAACACTCTTAATTTGACTAAAGGGTATTTGCAGATCACCTTAACAGACAGGAAAGGAAAAGACAGATTTTGATATGCCTACTTTAGGCCAGAAGGTCTGGGAGGCGAATAAGACATAGTAGACCTAGCAATAGGATCTAATAAATCATCATTTCATTCAGATTAAAGGCTATGTTCACCTTTGGAAGATGTTACATGTTGCACCTGTATTTAGAATAGAACATGTTCCAGCTCTTGCCTCCTCTCCCTCCCTGTGACAATGGATCTTCTCCCCATACCCACTGTCACAATTTAAAAACAATGTACGTAGCTGTGTAGGTCTCTGCCCACATGACCTTGTCATTCATTCACAGAGATCAGTGAATGAAAGAACTACAAATACTGTTGACCACCTCGGCCAATGGATTGTAATTCTCAATGAACTATGAGCTTGCAGTTCGTTGACTTTTCCTGCAGTTCTGTAACTGCCTGGCTGTACAGGAGGTATGGGCAAACAGTGTACTTAGAGGAGCCTGGCCTGTTTACAGGCTCCAGTGTAATAATACATGTACAATTTTTTTTACTTGCAAAAAGATGTGCATTCATTATTTTGTTACAAAATGTGAACATATTCTTAAATATTATGCTGGTCTTCAGATTGTAAAACCTCGTCATATGGAAAATATATGGGATATGTGCACAGGATACTTGGCATTAAAAGGGTGTTCCCGCTGGAAAATCAGAAAATAAAAGAGCATAACTATACCACATCCCTCAGACCCTTTGATTGGATTTAAATTAGATCTTTAATACTTCTACAGGGTGAAGAAGAGTTGTTGTGTTGGCAGCTCTGGACTCTCGTGGTACCAAAAAAAAGGAATACTAAGTGTTATTTGTGAGAACCAGTGACTATGAAGTATCAGATTGGGCTTACTCTACAAGTAATTTGCTTTGCAATATCTTTTCAGTAAATATTTCCTGCACCTTATTTTTTTCCTTGAAATGATAATCAAAAATCTTTAGGGAATGTCTTAACTTGAAATAAAAGAAGTCCTGCTTCCTTAAAGAACCAACTGTAGTTTAAATTGTATTCCTATCTGGGGTTAACAGTGAGTGATATATACATTTTTTAAGGTCAGAATTACAACAATGGATGCTGTGAATGGTGTGTGTTTTAAAAAAAAACATTGTGGGGGCAACTATATGTGTTTAAAGGGCTAACTGCCTAGTTAATTCTGACCCTGTAACAATTATGCTCAATCTACTGGGACTTAAGATCTTTATCCTGTGAGCTGGAACATCTCTGCTCAGATTGAAGCTGAGAAACTCCTCACACAACCTACAGAGGGTCCAGACAGTTTTAGATTTAGTCAGTAAAGTCAGGTTAAGAGGACAAGAATGAAACAATAAAAGAGTGACCCAGCCAGTGTAAAAAACACAGGTTAGAACCTTTCTAGGGATTGTAGGATATTACCAGATGTTTATGACCTTTGCTACTATAGCATCTCTACTTTCTGTTTTCACCAAAGGGTGCTTGAGGTGATTGTAGCCGTATTAGTACATTTGCGACAGAAACAATTGAGTACAATCAACTCTGCTTATGGAGAAGGACTTTGCAGACGCACCAGCGAGAGATTAAGGAATAACCTCATTCACAAACTGTATGGAAAAATGGTAACTATCAGGATACAAAAGCAGTCTTTGTTTGAAACCCTAACATCAATGGACCCTACCAACATTAACCATATCAAGAATGAATTGGAAACTTTACAAAGACAAACACAAAAACTTGACATGAATGGGAAGCAAAAAAAACTTCAGAAGCTACACCAAGAGCATACCTTTTGGATACAACCTAAACATAAAAGCAACCCAACATCTATACCTCCTACTATCAGTGACCTGGAATCTAATCCGGAACAAGATCAACAACATACAGCAACTAGAAAAGCTACAATTTCTGGGAAAATTGTATGAAGTGTTCTTGCCTCCACCAGTAGTCTACAACTGGAGTGGGCAGAGTAACTGGGTGGAGTGGCTTGCCACTCTGCTGCCTGCTCACACACCTGGGTTCCTATGGCAACTCACTCTACAGCAAGGGCAGAGAAGAGCGGTTAAAAAAAAACTGCTCCAACTCTTGCTCACTTCAAACGGTTGTAGTTTAAAAATTATAAATCCTATACTGAAGAGCTTTATATTGTGAGAATCACAAGACCCAGACCTACATTTTGATGCATAGTATGTCTCTGAAATATTAAAAATGTAGGCACAGTCGCAGTTTAGAAATTGCCCTTCAAATTTGAGGTGGCAAGAGTGGAGTTTCAATGAATGTCAATGGGTGGCGTGAGTTGCAAACAAATGGTCATATTGTAAAAACTATCAGGACTATGGCTTACCCGTGGACATTTTTAGTGGCAGCAGGGATAGCTGAACGTTTTGATATAAGATTTGTGTATGTGGGCTTGAAAATGAGGGAGTGATGGCAGTTTAGAAATCATGTCCTGATTTTTCAGCTCACACTCTAGCTTTTGTAAGCTCCCATTCTAGTTTTGAACATTCCGCCATTCATTCCTATGGGACCAATTTCACCACAAAAACGCCGATATTTTGTGAACCATTCGGCAAAACGTTCCACAGGTCCTTCAGTCAAGAATTTCTCTTGTAAACAGATGCCTAAAAAAACCAAACATATATACTCACTGCTATGCTGTCACATCTGAGTGATACTGCGGCTTTCTTACATCAGCTCTAAGACCAAGTTTATTGCTCAGTGCTTGGTCTTCTCAGAGCAGAGAGCAGTGACTGTTAGTCACTGCTCTCCACTCTGCCTCCCCACTGCTCACTGGAGCACCAGGCTGCAGAGAGGTGGGTACAGCTGGGTTCGGCTTTCAGTCACACCCTGAGAGCTGGAGGCAGCTGTCAATCCGGTAACTGGGTGGATCCCAACAATATAGTTGGGATCCTTCTAAGAGCTTGGCACAGCTCTGTGATGTCAGCTGAAAGTGTGCTTTAGACAGCTGTCGACTGATTCTGGTTCACAGGAGTGCAAAAGAAAGTGCACCCCTGTTACCCAGAGGGGAAGTATGACCAAAAACAGTTATCTGGGATATGGCGCTAGGTCAGTGCGCTCTTGTTTTATTCCTTCACTAGGTGAGTGTACCTGGGTCCCACTGGTTTCCTTCAGTTTTGTGCTGATGGCACTGCTGAACGTCTTCCAGTGTCAAAGGGAAATAAGCATGATGTGTCCTTCTGCTGCATTAAGTTTCCTTGGCCTACCACTGTGCCTATGGTCCTCAACGTTGCCTGTTTCTTTGTGCTTCTTCAAAAGAGCTTGAACAGCACATCTTGTAACCCTAGTCTGCTTTGAAATCTTTGCCTGGGAGAGACCTTGACCATGCAGTATAACTACATTGTGTCTTAATGCTGTGCTCAGTCTTGCTATGGTGTATCACTTTTGACATGAAACTGTCTTCCACAACCTCACTTTAGTCTTGCTGTTCCTCACTCAGTTTTAAGCCTCCTACACAGCTGTTTCTGTATTCAGTTAAAAACTGTGTTTCAATCTACCTGCTTAGTATAATGGATTAATCATACACTGGACTGCAGTCCTACAAAATCCCTGAATTAGTGCACGTGTACAAGAAGTGTGCAAATCTAAGAATTGAAGCTGGTTTAAAGCCAAAGGATGATCACACCAAATATTGATTTAATTTAGGTATGTATATATACACACTGCTCAAAAAATTAAAGGAACACTTTGAAAACACATCAGATCTCAATGGGGAAGAAAAATATCATGCTGGATATCTATACTGATATGGACTGTGTAATGTGTTAGGAACGTAAGGATGCCCCATCGTTTGATGGCAGTGAAAATGATCAACCTACAAAGGGCTGAATTCAAAGTGAAAAAACGATGTAGCAGGCTAGTCCATTTTGCTGAAATTTCCTCCCAGATCTGGACCAAGGCATCACTGAGCTCCTGGACAGTTTGAGCTGCAAAATGGTGGCGTCGGATAGACTGAAACATGATATCCCAGAGGTGTTCTATTGGATCTAGGTCAGGCAAATGTGGGGGCCATTGAATGGTATCAATTCCTTTAGCCTCCAGAAACTGCCTGCATACTCTCGCCACATGAGAACGGCATTGTCATGCATCAGGAGGAATCCAGGACCCACTGCACCAGTGGGGTCTGACAATGGGTCCAAGGTTTTCATCCCGGTACCTAATGACAGTCAGGATGCTGTTGTCTAGCCTGTAGAGCTCTGTGTGTCCCTCCATAGATATGCCTCCAGTGTGGGGTCTGACAATGGGTCCAAGGATTTCATCCCATTACCTAATGGCAATCAGGGCACCATTATCTAGCCTGTAGAGGTATAGGTCTGTGCGTCCCTCTATGGATATGCCTCCCCAGACCATCACTGACCCACCACCAAAACGGTCATGCTGAACAATGTTACAGGCAGCATAATGTTCTCCATGGCTTCTCCAGACTCTTTAACGTCTGTCACATGTGCTCAGGGTCAACCTATTCTCATCTGTGAAAAGCACAGGGCACCAGTGGAGGACCTGCCAAGTCTGGTGTTCAATAGCAAATGCCAATCGAGCTCTATGGTGCCGGGCAGTGAGGACAAGGCCCCCAGGCCACCCTCATGAAGTCTGTTTCTGATTATTTGGTCAGAGACATTTACACCAGTGGCCTGCTGGAGGTCATTTTATAGGCCTCTGGCAGTGCTCATCCTGTTCCTCCTTGAACAAAGGAGTAGATACCAGTCCTGCTGATGGATTAAGGACCTTCTACGGCCCTGTCCAGCTTTCCTAGAATAACTGCCTGAAATCTCCTCCATGCTTTTAAGACTGTGCTGGGAGACACAGCAAACCTTCTGGCAATGGCATGTACTGTATTGATGTACCTTCCTGGAGCAGTTGGACTGCCTGTGCAACCTCTGTAGGATCCAGGTATCTCCTCATGCTACCAGTAGTGATACTGACCATAGCCAAAAGCAAAACTAGTGAAAAGCAATCAGAAAAGATGAGAAGGGGAAAACATGTCAGTGGCCTCCACCTGTAAAACCATTTCTGTTTTGGGGGTCATATCATTGTTGCCCATCTACTGCACCTGTTGTTAATTTCATTAACACCAAAGCAGCTGAAACTGATTAACAACCCCCTCTGCTTGTTAACTGACCAGATAAATATCCCAGGAGTTTAATTGACTTGATGCTATACTCTGATTAAAAAGTGCTCCTTTAATTTTTTTGAGCAATATTATATATATATATATATATTGTACAGGACGCCAACGATGTGTCTTGGATGGGTGCTATGTGGCACCAATATTTGGGTTATGATTCCTTTAAGGGGAAAAAAGATGTGTACTCATGGGTGAGGTATTCTGGGATTATTCATGTAAAGGACTGACTCGCAGTTCTCTTGGAATTAGCAGAGACATATTCTGCAACCGGAAGTTTGGAGGTTCGGAGTGGCATTCTGTTGGGAAAAGAACCTCCACTCCTGACTACGGGGACTCCAGTCCCTACCAAGTTAAGCAGCCTCCAGGAAGCAGCAGATAAAATGAGAACCTCTGAATATCAGGTGTGGGGAGTAGGAGTTTTGTGAAAGACCTGTTTGAGTGCTGCATGTGTGTTGGGAGCTGCCAGAGTTGGACTGTACTAACCTTGGGGTAAATCCTGTCTATTAACTTTCTTTTTGCTGTTTGTGCTGAAGATAAGCAGACTTTTCTGTTATATTTTCTGGAGTTAGGTGATTTCCATGTTGCCGCTTTGCTTGCATTTAAAGAAAAATAAACACTTGTTTTATGTTTAAGACAAACGGCTTTGCACATGGTCCTGAGGAGCTATACCCCTGAATACTACAGTATAAATATATATATAATATGTATATACTGTATATATCCACATACACATATATCTATTTATATGTAGCTTATACTGTACATAAGCATACATACTATTCCATTAAAGTAAAGTTTACGTGAGCTTGTATTAGTAGACAAATATAGTTGTAGCAATCCTTTCACAGTGGACATTGCCAGTTTTCATCCATCTCTGCTGTGATTGAGTGAGGGTGACAGTACATTGCGTAGGACACACTTCGACAGTACGCTGTAAATTTTGCAGAAGCTGGCAGGCTGATCTTGTTAAGGAGAAGTCAGTTGGGGGGTCATCTGAGAAAAAGGGGAGGGGGTCGCCGTTGTGATGGTGGGTGGTTGTCTGTTGATGATTGAGGAAACTGGGAGTAAATTCATTTTGCTTGGGGCATTTTGTCAACTGCCAGTGTCACCATTCAAAACCAGTCACCCATCCCAGTCTCTGCTTTTCAGAGGTCAGTGGTTCACTATAAATCACAGCTCTGCATAGGAATCAGTGCATGAAATAACAGCAAAGAGGGGACTTATGCTGAATCAAAATGACTTACAATTTTCTCCAAGCTCCTTTAAAGAGGATGGATAACCTTTTCGGTACCAAATTGAAGAGCAGTTCTTGGCAGTGCTTTATAATGTGCAGGCCTAACATCTGGCTGTCAAGAGGTTAAATTATTAATCACAAGATTATAGAGAATAAAATGCCTACAATTTTAGTACTATATAATTTGTTTTTAAACTCCAGAAATAAAATTATATTTGGTTTTCCTTTTAGATAATTAAATTTTCCCATAAGTCAATTGGTTAATCTGTCTGAAAGAATAACTTTTACTATGATATCTGTGCAGTGTTTCCTTTTCTAAAGCTGTTCTCAAACTGCTTCAGCATAGATTAAATTGATAATAATGAATTTATCATTTAAACAGTAATGAATACACTGATAGCTCCATTACTAAGTCACAGTTGTCAAGATATTAAAATTTGCTTTGCAGCAGAATCGTTGTTCCTTAGTTCTCTGCTTACAATTCTATTTCAGATGACTACGTCATGTAGGGCCTATTCACATACAGTATATGTGTTGTAGGAACATACAGTACAATGCTCATTTTATTGTACTGTAAAGCATATAAGAGGGTGGCACTAAGAGCAGTAACTATAGTGATTGTTTTCTACATTTTAGACACATACATGAACAATTTGTGTGTTGTGCGCAGAATTAAAAAAAAGGTCCAAGTATGTATTTTCGTACCACCAGCCCATTTAATTTAATGGGCTGCCTTGATGAAATGCACCTCAACTCATGTTAATGCAATGCATAGTGTGAATAAACTCTTTAAATAATCACAAATCTACAAAAGTCACTGATGACTAAGTCACCAGTCACACCGCTGTGATTTAAAAGAGCACGATTTGTGTGCAACTTCAGTGTGACTTGAGGTGCGATTTCTGAAGACTTTATTGTTACTTTTTTTGCAATTTGCAGTGCAATTTCCATTATATTTATGTATGTGAAATTGCAACAAAACTGCAGAAAAAGTACTGCAAGAACTACTTTAGATATCACGCTGCAGCAAATCGCACATGTTAAGACACTGACATTCATATTCATTAGATGCGATTTCAGGTGCGATTTCAGTTTGCAAATTGCACCGTATGACTGGGCACTAACTCCTGCACATAAACTGCTGCTACATATACAGTAAGCCTAGCATGGGCATTGCACCTTTAGTTTGATATTTACTGTTGTCCAAGAAAGAACAAAACAAATGCTTCCTACAATCTCCTCCTGGTAACAACTTGTTTCCCACTAAGTTTCAGGATCTGAGCTCCATAGTTGGATACACTCTCCTCCGCTAACGAACTGTCCAACGAATTAAAAGACTCTTAAAATGGCCATAGATGGATCAAATCTCGGTCAGTTCAGCAAGGACCAGCCAAGGTTCAGTCCATCTATAGTCAGGCTGATTGCACCCAAGTTGATCCATTGATCGACTTGGATACAACCAGCATGTTGGATATGCAGCATGCGATTATTGCCAGGGGTTATAGCCACTAACAGTAATCACTGTGCTCTTCCAGTGTCCCTGTGCATGGGATTCCCCCATCAACACAGGAAAGAAAATTGCATGATCCTTGGCTTGCCTTAGCCTTTAAAGGTAATTTTTCCCTGATTCTTCTGTGATCATCATCGACATACTTGATTATGCTTCAAAGATTATGTAAACCCAACATTTCATATAACTGATATGTGCCTGCTATACCATATATTTGTATATCTGTGTGAAATCCCTGGTGTTCCTGCCAGTCCCTCTTTTTCTTATTAAAAATTGACTACACTAGGCATGAGAGCTCAGCATAGTCAGTTCTCTAGCTGTCCTGGGAACTGTGTCTTCTCTCTTCCAATGATCACGCTTGTGCTGACATGCTCCCCCTCCCCCCCGCACAGCCATTCACTGGGAAGACCAGTGTCCTGCTGTTTTTCCACCCCCAACACTCTATGCAGCTGAGAACAGAAGGAATGTGATAACTTCAGCAGGGACCAGCCAAGGTTCAATCCATCTATCAACAGGCTGATTGTATCCAAGTTGATCCATTGCTTGACTTGGGTATAGCCAGCATGTTGGATTTTTAGCATGCGATTATTGCGGTTATAGCTGCTAGCAGTAATCACTGTGTTCTCCTCACATTCCTGTGGATGGGAAAACACAATAGCTCCATGAGACTGCATCCGACTAGTCTCCCCAACCCCCCTGAGGATTGCTGTAATCTACCGACCTCCTGGACCCGTATCCCGCTTCCTTGATGACTTTTCCACCTGGCTACCCTTCTTTCTCTCCTCCGAGCTACCCACCATCATCCTTGGGGATTTCAACATCCCTGTCAACATCGACAACCCGGCCACATCACAATTCCTCCACTTAACCTCCACATTTTCACTCGCACAGTGCATACAATCCACCACCCACTCCGACGGGAATATCCTGGACCTTGTCTTCTCCCATCTCTGTGCTCCCCACAACCTCACAAACACCCCCTTCCCTCTCTCTGACCACAACCTTATTACCTTCTCTGTCTCCTCGTCCTCTAACGCCTACCCCTCCAAATGTCATGCTACTACCAGCCGAAACCTCCGCAAACTGAACCCTGCCCCTCTCCACTCTGCAGCTGATCAACTCTACGACAGCATCCTTCCCCTGCCCTGCCCCGACCTGGCCATGAGTGCCATGAGTGCCTACAACAACTCGCTGTCAGCTGCCCTTGACTCGCTAGCGCTTTTAACCACAAGAAACATCATATCCCGACCGCTCCAGCCCTGGCAGACTGACCACACCAAAGCTCTCAAACGATGCAGTCATGCGCTGGAGCGACTATGCCGCAAAACCAGATCCCAACTAGCCTTCACCCACTATAAATCTGCCTTCCACACCTACACCTCCTCCCTCCACGCTGCCAAACAAGCCTTCTTTCTGACCCTCATCAAGACCCTTTCCTCCAATCCTCGCTGGCTCTTCTCCACCTTTAATTCTCTACTCTCTCCGCCCCCACCTCCACCCAGCACCTCACTCACCACCCTTGAGATTGCCAATCACTTCAAAAACAAGATTGACACTATTCGCAGGGACATCGCAGCTGCTCAAACTTCCTCCCCACCCGTCCCCTCTCACACAGCAACCCCCTCATCACCCCTCTCCCTCGGCCTCACCACTGTTCTCACCTCCACCCCACCTAACATTCCTCACACTGAAGCCCCCTCAACACTCCACTACTTCGACCTTACTACCATTGAGGAGGTCACCAAGATCTTCTCTAATGCCCGCCTCACCACCTGCCCCCTCGACCCTATCCCCTCACAACTCCTACGACCTCCCTCCTTCTCCATCCTAAGCTCCCTCACCCACATCTTTAATCTCTCCCTCTCTTCCGGCGCATTCCCCTCCCCTCTGAAGCACGCGCACATCACCCCCATACTTAAAAAGCCCTCCCTGGACCCCAATGACCCGAACAACCTTAGATCCATCTCCCTGCTGCCATTTACATCCAAACTCCTCGAGTGCTTAGTCAACAATCGCCTAAGCTCCCACTTCAACCACAACAACCTCCTCGATCCCCTATAGTCCGGCTTCCGTCCCCTATACGGAATACGGCAGCCAGACTCATCCACCTTACCAACCGCTCCGTTTCTGCCACCCCCCTCTGCCAATCCCTCCACTGGCTTCCGATTGCCCAACGGATCAAATTCAAAATCCTAACACCGACGTACAGAGATGTCCATCATACTGCCCCAGACTACATCACCGATCTAATATCCAAGTACCACCCAACACGCACTCTCTGCTCCTCACAAGACCTCCTTCTCTCTAGTTCCCTCGTCTCCTCCTCCCATGCCCGCCTCCAGGACTTCTCCAGGGCGTCACCCATCCTCTGGAACTCCCTACCCCAATCCATCAGACTATCACCTACTCTCCTCTTCTTTAGGCTTCCCTGAAAACCCACCTCTTCAGGGAAGCCTACCCCACCCCCTGCTAATTGCCGCCCTCCTCCACTCTTCCTACCACTCCATCCCCCACAGCCATTTCTTCCTGTACCACTATCCCCTCCCTCCTAGATTGTAAGCTCCAAGGAGCAGGGCCCTTGAACCCCTCGTGTATCGCATTGTATTGTTATTGTACTGTCTCATGTATTGTCCCCCATTGTAATGTACAGCGCTGAGCGAACTGTTGGCGCTTTATAAATATTATTAATACCACTCCAAACCACGGACAATATACTAAATAAATAATTAAATATACCCCAGTAGCATAAATCCACCTTCACCCTTGAAGTTGTTAAATTATTAATTAAAAAATGCCACTCAATATAAATAATAAATTCAAAACATACAAAATCCAAAAAAAAATCTAAATATGTCCAAAATTCTAAAGTCCAAAACTATAACCCCAGTGTTTGTAGTTGTCACATATGTGATTCCACACAGTAATCTCAATATTAGAGCCTCCCACAGGCTTGCACGATGAAAATCACCTCAAAGAAAAAGAAAAGAAAAAACATAGTGTATTATCCCTTTACATAAATAAACTTT
This sequence comes from Staurois parvus, assembly GCF_062004578.1. Lineage (NCBI taxonomy): Eukaryota > Metazoa > Chordata > Amphibia > Anura > Ranidae > Staurois > Staurois parvus. The sequence goes on along the minus strand of NW_028318246.1, from coordinate 3,317,743 downwards.
GAGTGAATGCACTCCAAAAAAAAAAACATTTGTGAATCCTCTATAGTGATTAGAGTGCAAGTGTATAAGTGAAACATGCGTTGTGCCACACAAGTGAAAAACCGTGTTCACTTCTATTAAAGTAAGGAATAAATACCCTTAACAGAGCAACAAAATAATTAAGCCTTATCCAAATAGCAATGGAAGTTCTATAGCCCTTGAAAAGGATCCTTATGGTTATCCCTCTCTCCTTCTATCCTCAGGATCCATCAGCAAGTCAGCTCCATACTCCTCCTTACACCATACTCCACCAAGTTGCCAAAATATATGGGGAATATAATAGTGTAATACCGCCACTGTACCATGTAATATCTTTATTCAGTGTACTCACAATATACACGCCTTAAAACCACATTAATCCAGTAATATCAGACCTTTTAACAATCCTCTGCAATCTCCAGATAGCTTGGTGTGCTTTTGCCACTACTAAAATGGCCGCCGCCCCACTTCCTGTTCTCATGTGCGTCTGACGTCACTTCCCTTTGATGCGTTTCATCATCCGACTTAGTCATAAAGGATCCTTTATGACTAAGTTGGATGACGAAACGCATCAAAGGGAAGTTATGTAACATTCTTTTGCTTCCGCTGTGTGATGAAACATCTAGCTAACAGGTGGGAATCCTCACTTTCGTTGTCACTGTGCGTGCTGCTAGTAATACGGAGTCATGTCAAAGCTTACTGAGCTTCAAAGAGGGGAAATTGTTGGTGCCTGCTTCACTGGTGCCTCTTACTGAAGTTGCCAATGTATTTGCTGTGTTACGAGGTGCACCATCAAAGGTTATGATGGCATATACAGTTTCCGGGAAAACGTCTGATAAGCATAAGCATGATCGATATAGTCAACTGACCGAAAGAGACAAAAGGACATGGAGCAGGATTGTGGCCTGAAATAAGAAAACAACTACTGCAAACGTGACTGCAGAGCTCAATCTCAGTCCCGTGAAGACTGAGCTCAGTAGTCACTTTTGCAGCAGTTGTTTTCTTATTCTGAGTCACAATCCTGTGCAATGTCCTTTTGTCTCTTTACTTCCTTGAATTCTGTGACATGTACTCACTATGCTCTGTGAGTAGGGAATGTTGTGTCACACATTTCACAGAATCTGCCTTCTGAACTACAGAGGTGCTGAGAGGAGGAGTTTCAGGAGGTGGATACAGTACAGGAACAACTGCTTTTCACCCCTCACTGACTCCAAAAATGTAACCCAACCCTCTTCTCTGCATGCTGATGGTGTGTGGCAGAGGGTGGCCACTTTTTTGACATCTTCTGGACCTGTCCATTCACTACCACCTTCTGGCAGCAGATGATGCACTGAGCTGCTGATCGTCTTAAGACTCTAGGTTCTTTATCTCCTAAACCCTGTCCACTCAGACTGGTGCTGAATTCGGCTTCCACAAATCCAGAGTAGACACATATCAACTTAATTTATTTCTTTAGCCATGTCTTGGAATAAAACAAATGCTTGCTACAATCTCCTCCTGGTAATAACTTGTCAACGCAAGTTTACCACTATGTTTCAAGGTCTAAACACCATAGTTGGATCCATCCTCTTCAGCAGCTTGAGCTCTGCAGTCACTTTTGCAGCTGTTGTTTTTTTTTTATTCCGGTCACAATCCTGTGCAATGTTCTTTTATCTTTTTACTTCCTCGAATTCTGTGACATGTATTCACTATGCTCTATGAGTAGGGATTGTGGTGCCACACATTTAACAGAGCCTGCCTTCTGAACTGCAGAGGTGCCGAAAGGAGAAGTTTCAGGAGGTGAAGTCAGTACAGATTTCACTGTTTGTAGGCAGCAAGGATATGTAGTCAGAGCTCTGAGGAAGTGTGCATGTCCACAGAAAAGCGTTAGCCTTCCCACCGCGTAGCTTATGGAAAGATGATACTGCCTACAGATGGAGTTGATATAGTTATATTTTAAAATATGCTTCATGCATACAAATTTGAACTTAAAATGGTGCTGGGATTTATCTGCTGATTTAAAGCTATAACATTTTTTATAGCTTTACATAGAGTGGGGATGGTTTAGAACATCTGTCAGGTTTTTATTGCTAGAATGAATGTAGGTTGAGCACTGTACCCTAGCTTGTGTTGGTAATCCAACTGAAGTTTGGTATAATGATTTGGCGTAAGTCAGCCCACAGTACCCAATGAACCCCAATGCAGTCCCCAGAGAAGAGTAGAATTAAGAGAGCGCCAGGCTGAGGTAAACAGTCCAGTTGGATCTTTAACTGTCACAAACAAAGGTAGCCAAGGGGTTTTGGTGGTCAAGACAATCTTCCTTCATCAGAGCTTATAAGAATATGGGATGGTGGGCTAACTGAACAGGGAATTTATATCCTGATCAATTGTGTTTACTGTGTAGGTTTTTTGCAGCTTACTCAACTCGTTGGTCAGAAGAACACTTGAAAATATCAGTGCTGCTCTCTGCATTTAGGACTGGCCATCAGCAGAGAATATCAGAAGAGGAAGAAGAATCTGAGCATCATTTGACTGGCTTGAAAATATTGGAAAATGGTAGGTATTAAAAATCTATAAAATAAAAAATAAAAAGAGGTGGGTTCTCTGTGGACGTGGAAGGGGTTGAGTTGGAACCCTGAACTGGGCTAAAAGTTATATTTCTATGCGGTGCGTTAAGCCCAGGGGCAGACAGACCATTTGGGAACTCAGGCACTGCCCAAGGGCCCGGGTCAGTAGGGGGCCCCATGATATGCCCCTGGTACTTTCGTAGGCTTTTTTGGGTGTGGTTTGAGTGTGGGCAAGGATACAGGGGCCCCATGATCCCCTATTGCCCGGGGGCCCCATGAGTTGTCAGTCCGCCCCTGGTTAAGCCATGCCCCTTTTTTCTGCAACACATACCACTTATCACCCTATACATTGCTCTCCCAGGTAACATCTCTGCATTGGTAAGGTTTTCTCTGGTGCTTTTGATTATGACTGCTCATTTTGTGATAGTGCCTTGATATTAGTGGATAACTATTGCTATAGAGGCCAAAGGGTTCATGGTTTAAATTAGTAGGTAGAAAGTATTTTGGGCCATGGACCACAATTTATTTCCCTGTGTTTAGCCAGCCATTGGTGGTTCTAATCTTGGCCAGATCAGCAGCAATTTGATTGTTGTACAACTTGGGTACTACCAGCCTGTCAGATTTTGACAGTGGCTATAGCCATTAGCAATAGTCACTCTATTCTCCTGGCAGGGACAGCTCCCCCCCTTTCCCCCCACAGGAAAACACAATACCTCCACTGGAGGGGTTCCCCTATCAACACTGACTGTGTTGATAGTGGATTGAGCAATTTTCTTTCCTGCAACCAAAAGCATTGCATCATCTATGGCCTGCCTAAAAAGAATATGTAGCATCAATAAAACAATGGAAACATTACACTTGCAGAGATAAACAATAAAATGTGTCATATAACATTCTACATTAGGTACTGTTTAATAGAAAGGTCTATTGAAATACATTAGAGAAGATACATAACAGCGGTAATAAAACAAAAATGCATAAGAAAGAAAAAGAAGGGCATGTAAAAGAATATTAGTAGTTATCATATTATTCTTCAACATCCTAACACTTCTGCATACTGTATGTGAAATTAGAAAAATACACATCAGAATTATGTATATGTATTTTATACATTGTGTTTTGCTATACTCGTCATCAGGCTGGTCACACAACACTTTAATTAAATAGAGAAACATCCTCCATGCTTTTATTAGTATCAGTACTGAGATTACAGATTTTATGTATAAGCCCCCAGAGACTATACATGGGGTGGGACTGACTATAGCTGATGAGCTTGCAGAAGATTGACGATGATGTATCATGTAATAACTTATTATATTTGCTAATGTTGTAGCATTTACCTGAGCACATATGTTGTCATAGAAGCAGTGTAAATTAATAATAAATTACTGGCTGATACGTAAATTATAAATCACCTCAAAGATGGGCATAAATTAATGGAAACTCTACACTCTAACTGTATTGCATATACACTCGCCGGCCACTTTATTAGGTACACCTGTTCAATTGCTTGGTAACACAAATTGCTAATCAGCCAATCACATGGCAGCAACGCAATGCATTTAGGCATCTAGACATAGTGAAGACGACTTGCTGAAGTTCAAAATGAGCATCAGAATGGGGAAGAAAGGGGATTAAAGTTACTTTGAATATTTAAAAAACTGCTGACCTGCAGGGATTTTCACGTACAACCATCTCTAGGATTTACAGAGAATACTCCAAAAAAGAGAAAATATCCAGTGAGCTGCAGTTGTGTGAAAGAAAATGCCTTGTTAATGTCAGAGGAGAATGGGCAGACTGGTTGCTGCGACATTCAGGTGGTAGGGTCAGAATTTGGCATAAACAACGTGAAAGCATGGATCCATCCTGCCTTGTATAAACGGTTCAGGCTGGTGGTGGTGGTGTACTGGTGTGGGGGATATTTTCTTGGAACTAACAAGGTGTACCTAATAAAGTGACCAGTAGTGTAAATACACTGCTCATAAAAATTAAAGGAACACTTTGAAAACACATCAGATCTCAATGGGGAAACATATCATGCTGGATATCTATACTGATATGGACTGGGCAATGTGTTAGGAACGTAAGGATGCCCATTGTTTGATGGAAATTAAAATGATCAACCTACAGAGAACTGAATTCAAAGACACCCCGAAAATCAAAGTGAAAAAAATTATGCAGCAGGCTAGTCCATTTTGCTGAAATATCATTGTAGCAACGCAAAATGGTACTCAGTAGTTTGTATGGCCCCCAAGTGCATGTATGCATGCCTGACAATGTCGGGGCATGCTCTTAATGAGATGATGGATGATGTCCTGGGGTATTTCCTTCCAGATCAGGACCAGGGCATCTGTTATGATCCACCAGGTGGTGCCTCAGGCTGCCAACTGACAGACCTACCCAGAGCGTGGGGTCTAAGCCCGGGCTGTGCTTTCACCAGGGCCCCTGATTGTGGGGATGGACTTGTAACAGACCCGGGCCAGGTCACAACCTCTGAGCAGGCCCACCAGTGGCTGAGGAAGCCTCCGGGGACGTATGCAGGTACCGGGAGAGCCAGATGTGAAGAGGATGGCGGCCCCAGCAGGGTGGTAATGGACCGTGGTTCCGTGGGGGTACGCGAGGTACCGAATCGGCGGGCAAAGAGTAGTCAGGTCACAAGCAGGATCAGCAGGGTAAGTCAGTCCGTAGAATGGTCAGGCAAGCCGGGGGTCAGAATAGGAGAAGTTAGAGTAGTCAGGGCAATCCGAGTCAATCACAGGAGAAGGCAGCGTAGTCAGGGCAATCCGGGTCAATCACAGGAGAAGGCAGCGTAGTCAGGGTCAATCAGGGTCACTAGAACAGATGCAGGAACTCAGGATCACAGATAGACCTTGCGGCAATCTGTGACAGTGCAGGGCATCTTTAAATAGTGCGCCCTGCACTGCCATTGGCCGGCCAGGACGCGCCCCCGGCTGTCATTGGACGCCTGAGGCGCGCCCGCGGCTCCTACTGCGCATGCGCGAAGTCCTGTCAGCCGCGGCTCACCGGGACCTAGTGCCTGTGTCCCGGCGTGATCTGCCGCCAGTGCGCATGCGCGAAGGGAGTAGCCGCGATCCCCGACCCTGGAGCCGCGATCCCCGACCCTGGAGCCGCGATCCCTGACAGCATCACTGAGCTCCTGGACAGTCTGAGGTGCAACCTGGCGTTGTCGTATGGACCAAAACATGATATTTCAGAGGTGTTCTGTTGCATTTAGGTCAGAAGAGCATGGGAGCTATTCAATTGTATCAATTCCTTCATCTTCCAGGAACTGCCTGCATACCCTTGCCACATGAGACCGGGCATTGTCGTGCACCAGGAGGAACCCAGGACCCACTGCACCAGCGTAGAGTCTGACAATGGGTCCAAGGATTTCATCCCGGTACCTAATTACAGGCAGGGTGCCGTTGTCTAGCCTGTAGAGGTCTGTGTGTCCCTCCATGGATATGCCTCCCCAGGCTATCACTGACCCATTACCAAAATGGTCATGCTGAACGATGTTACAGGCAGCATAACATTCTCCACGGCTTCTTCAGACCCTTTCACGTCTGTCACATGTGCTCAGGGTGAACCTGCTTTCATCTGTGAAAAGCACCAGTGGCGGACCTGCCAATTCTGGTGTTCCATGACAAATGCCAATTGAGCTCTATGGTGCCGGACAGTGAGCACAGGGACCACTAAAGGACATCGGGCCCTCAGGCCACCCTTATGAAGTCTTTTTCTGATTGTTTGCTCAGACATTCACACCAGCGACCTGCTGGAGGTAATTTTGTAGGGCTCTGGCAGTGCTCATCCTGTTCCTCCTTGTACAAAGGAGCAGATACCGGTCCTTCTGATGGGTTAAGGACCTTCTACGGCCCTGTCCAGCTCTTCTAGAGTAACTGTCTGTCCCCTGGAATCTCCTACATGCTCTTGAGACTGTGCTGGGAGACACAGCAAACCTGGCAATGGCACGTATTGATGTGCCATCCTGGAGGAGTTGGACTGCCTGTGCAACCTCTGTAGGGTCCAGGTATCGCCTCATGCTACCAGTAATGACACTGACCCTAGCCAAATGCAAAACTAGTGAAAAACAGCCAGAAAAGAGGAGTAGGCAAAAAAATGTCAGTGGCCTCCACTTGTAAAACCATTCCTGTTTTGGAGGGCGTCTCATTGTTGCCCATCTAGTGCACCTGTTGTTAATTTCATTAACACCAAAGCAGCTGAAACTGATTAACGACCCCCACTACTAGTTAACTGACCAGATCAATATCCCAGGAGTTTAATTGACTTGATGCTATACTTTGATTAAAAAGTGTTCCTTTAATTTTTTTGAGCAGTGTATATATATATAAAATTATTATGTACCTTTTTATTTCTTTCTTTATAAGTGATCACATAATCTCTGTTCTCAGCTGCATAAGGAGCTTAAAAAGCAAGGGGTGAAGAAACAGAAGTACACTGATCTTCCCAGTAAATGGTTGTGCGGAGGGGGCGGGGGTGTCAGCACATGTCTTGGCCATTGAAGAACAGGCAGGCTGTGCTCCCAGCAGAGCCAGAAATCTCACCATGCTGAGATGGATGTTCTTCTATGCTGAATGCCAAGAGTGGTCAGTTTGAAATAGTAGAGCAGGGGCAATGGCAAGATCACTAGGTATTTCACACAAATGTAGTTTTTACACAACTACATGGTGCAAGAGACACTTATACGGAATATGAAATGTTGAAGTAATATATTCTTTAACACACACATTTTTGATACACATTATGACAAAATGAATATGCTGACCATACTCCATAACTCACCAAAAATGGTGCATGCGCCATTTCTGGCATCGCACCACGCATTAGTGAGTTTCCATGGGTTGTACTTTAATGGATGTCCATCAGCAAGGTGCTTTGGGGTGCTCTTAAGCATAATAGCTGATGTTGAATAATAAAAGAAAGTTTTACAATGGGCAACGTTTTCTTAAACGTATGCGCTTGTCTTCACACCAACTGTAACAACTAATAGATGCAGCTTTATTAAAAGTTTCATTTTGGTTTAGCTGTTTTTATTAAGTGTAACTATTCTGAAAAATCTTTCTTGGTTACTTCTTTCAAACACTGCAAAGTATTTAGTAGTACTTTAATATTTATACCAGACATATACAATAGTAAACGATTTTGTAGAAAGTGGAACTGTAGCAAAGTAGTTGTTCACAAGTGAAATAAATAAGATTTGTAATTATGTTTAGTCAGGCTTGTAATTCAGCTAGTGCTCCAGGGCTCCAGGGTCTCCTGGCAGACAGCACAGTTAGGTCCTTGATCACTGCATTGAAGTCTATACAACATGGTCAAGGACCGTCCCCCACATCAGCTTACAGGTGAAGTCCTTTCCTCCCAACAGCAAGCCCCCAGTGTTAACACTACTGTGATATGGAGTAAAACCTGACTTCCAGTGCTGCCAATCTATCCCCCAGCCAGAGTCCTGCTGTACAGAGGACTATACAAGGCTAATAAAAAGGTTGTTATAAGATGCATTTAAGGATTTATATTGAATACATACATTAAACAAATGGGGATCCTCTAGACTTAATTTTGCTCTAACTGCTCTGCAGTTAAATAAAAACACTGCTTGTAATAACGCATGCTCTGTCCAAGTGCATTAGGATAGACACTCCCACCTTCTTGAAGTACACATTGCCTTATTGCCAGGACTGAAAGGTGCAAATTCTTCCGCCTGAATTACTATTTGCACAGATGTGAATAACTCCACCCCTTGCAAAAGCTCCGCCTCTGTCCAAGTGATTTAAGAAAGACACTCCTACCTTCCTGAGATAAGTATTGCCAGGACTGATGAGTATGAATCCTTTTGCTTGTGTAGCTATTCCCTTAAAGTGATGTGTTCCATGTTGTTGTAATTGTTCCCTGTGGCGGTTTATCTAACCTCTCTTATAACACCACGCCTAAGTTATCCTATAACTGCTTCTGTGAAAGCAGTGGCCCCTGGAGGGTTAAACAGCCCCCCTTTGTCTGGATGCACAAATCAATGGACAGAACCAAGCCATTAAAATGTGCAGTTTTTGTTTATTGGAATGAAGTAATTAAATGGTTGGGTAAGGACAGGCCATACCTTCTTCTGATGAAAACTATTGATTTCTTGCCACGATTTTATAAGTGACACTGTTTTTGATTACTCTTGACAAACCTCCTTAGAGTGTTAATTAAATTGGCCGCAGATGAGCAGGTGTGGGAAATCATTACATCTCTCAGTCCGCACTTACTCGCTTCATATTTTGCTGTCTTGCATAATGAACGAGGGTCCAGGAGAGACGCACGCAAAGCAATATCTTTATCAGCAAAATTAACATTGAAGTTTGTTTTAATATCTTCTTCCATGCACAATGATTTTTTCCCCCCTTGAGTATATTCCGATGTATGGTCACACTGCTAGTCATTTTCAGAATAAGAAATCTTCATTTTCCTATTAAACAAGTTCAGTCAGACTATATCTAAAGAACAGGAAGATCTTCATTTTGGTACAAAAGTGCAGCAAGCGTGAATTTCAGTGTACTGTATAGGGAGATAACCAGCAATAAACAAAAGTGCTCTTGTTCAAAAATGAGAAAATAAAACTATTAAAAACTGACACAATTAATAAGATTACATTATAACAACTACAGCTAGTTAACAACGTTTCTAATGAAAATGACAGAAATACTGTTTTTACCATCATAAATAAATAAAGGTAGATTTCTTTCTTTTTTTTCATTGAAATTTTCTCAAAAAACATACAAAGTTACAAAAATCAGTGTCAGACTGTGACATTATAATTTTTATTATTATTATTATACAGTATGTATATAGCGCCAAAGGTTTGCTCAGCGCTAATCCCCCAATGATTTTTGTAACTTTGTATGTTTATTGAGAAAATTATAAGTGACATAAATAAAATCTCAAGTAGTGGTATTAAAACAGAGCGCAATATAGCTCAAGACCTATGGAGAGAGGTGGTGTGCTCACCACTACAACAAAACATGCTGATGAGCAGCTTTAGCAATAGGTGGTTTCGTATAATATACGGATACATAATTAACTTACATATCAATTTAACAATCATTGAAACATGGATGGTACCTCATCTGGATCCCAATCTTAGTTAGATGACAAATGACAGGTAACAGGAGAATACACCTCCCATCTAACCTATGACAACTGTTTGACTAGCACAACAGGTTTAACTAATACACAACTGGAAAAGTACAGGCCTAAAGGCCTACCAGCAATGGTCAACAAAGGACATAGGTGTCTGGATACCTTGAGCTCAAGGTGTCTACAAATATTCAAATAGAGTATATAGAAAAAGAAAGAGACAGAAATAAAGAAGAGCAGTAGAGAATGAAGGGGAGAAGCTTCCTTGGGGCATAAAAAAAGTACCTGGATGTAGCCCACAGCGAGGGGGTGAGGCTAGTAAGGGTGATTAATTAATTTATTTGTTCATTTTTCAAAAAAACTGAGGAGATGCTCATATTTTTTGACTGTGTGGGTTAGTATACCACTCCTCATAAATGAAAGAAGGAGAGTTAATAGATGATTTCTCCAAAGCCGAGAGAGTTGATTCCATGAAAGCCTGACACCAGTTTTTGAAGTGTTTAGATAATAAATTATTAGAGGGCAATAGATCCAATTTTGCTCTGTACAGTAGAAGTTTCAACTCTCTCTTGAAATTCGAGATGTTAGGGGCCTCTGCAGCAGTCCATCATTTAAGTATTGATTTTCTTGCCATCAATAGGGAGAGTTGGATCCACTGGGGGCTTTCCTGAAGTTGAGTTGAGAGAGTGTCATCATATGCACACATTGTGGCTGTGGACCCAAATAGGAGAAGTAAATGATCTTTTGGGAGATGCCTGTGAAGTGCTCTATAGATGAATGTTAGAACTGAGTCCCAGAAGGATGAGATCAAGGGGCAGCACCAAAATAGGTGATATTAACTGAGCTTGGCAGTTTTATAGAGCAGACATACAGTAGGTGGTCTTGAGGTGAGGGATGTGAGAAATTATACAGAAAAAAGCTCTGTGCAATTGCTTGAATTGCATCTCCCCTAGTTTTCCATTTATGACCACAGCTTACAAATTTTGTTAAGTCCTCCCAGTAGAATGTCTGAGAGATCTGGGACAGGAAAGTTTTTGTTCCAGTATTGCCTGATCAAATCTTTTAATGGCTTTGCACATGAGTTCAGAGGCAGTATATGTCTAAAATTGAATATTGCTTATTTTCAAGAAGATGGTCCATGAAGGAGACTTGGAATCTTTTGTTCTTGGCAGGACAGGTCTTGTTGATGAAGTCTGATATTTGAAAAACAAAAAAGACTTGATGATTTGATAAGACGTACTTTGAGACCAGGGATGAAAATGATTTTAAGTATCTGGGTCTGTCTGGTACATGAAAGCAACTTGAGTCAGACCTTTTGTTTGCCAGAGGTGAAAGGCTTTGTATTGAGGGCTTTGAGGGAACATTGAATTTCCGCATATAGATAGGTGTTGGGAAATAAACGGTGAAAGTCCTAGAATCTTCCTAGACCCTCTCCAGGCAACTGCTGTGTCAGCAAGTTGTGTCATAAATGAGAGGGTAGTAGTGGTAAGGTAGAGCTATGCAGGATGGCCTGAGTTATTCGGTCTAGTCCTAGCTGTAAAAGACAAGAAAGGTTGTACACTCTTATTCTAGGGAGGTCAACACCCCCTTGCACTGTGGTAGATGCAGTTTCCATAAAGCAATTCTAGGATTTTTCATGAGCCATAAAAAAAGCAAGAAGAGCTTTATTGATTATTTGAATGTCCTTATGTCAAAGTAGGAGTGGTATGGTTTTTAGGGGATAGAGCAGGCACGCAAAACTGACCATCTTAAAAAGATGACATCTCCCAAAGAGCGAAAGGGCGAGCTCCATCCATGTTTTCAATTAATTTGTAATTTTCTTGAATAATGGTGGGTAATTCAGATGGTATAGTGAAGATCGTTCCGTACCTATTTTCACACCTAGCCAAGATAGAGATTTATTCCTGTTGAGAGAGAGAACCTCACTCTTGCAGAAATGTATGCGTAATGTTGAGCACTGAAGGAAGGAGGTAAATATCTGCTCTATGGTGAAGTAAAAAGTAGGATATCATCTGCAAATAATGCTATTTGGAGCTCCTTCTACATTATGGAGAGTTCTGATCAGGGGGCTTTGTAAATGGGGATAAGGGTTTGATGGCAAAATTGAAGGGGAAAGACGTGTGCCTTTATAAAGCTTTATGGGATCTGAGATATGTCCTGCTTCTACAACTCTAGCTGATGGAGAAGAGTATAGGCCCCCTTGAAACCCAACCGGTTGAGGACCAAGAAGAATCATTGAAAGCTCACATTGTCAAAAGCATTTTCGGCGTCCAGTGTTATGATAGCCAGGTCCTCTGACAGATGTGTCCTTGCATATTCTAAGACAGTTATGTCCTTTCTGATGTTAGATGATGCTGAGCAACGCTTTACAAAGCCTACCTGGGAGGGATGTATCAGCGACGGCAGTATAGATGCGAGTCGAAACTCTATAATTTTGAATAGAAGCTTAGAGTCTATATTTAAATAGGAGTTTGTACAATAGGACCCTGCCTAGAGGGGTCTTTACCTTTTTTTGCTATTAATTTGATATGGGCTTGGTGGAAGATAAGAACCCCCTCCCCATATTCCGTTGAAAACCTCCTGCAAAATGGGGGTAATAGATGATTTATAGTAGACAGATCAAACTGCGAAAATTCCCAGCACCTCTATCATACAAAGCTGCAAATATTAAAGAGGATATTCACTCTTCTAAAACCTTATTAAATAAAATACTGCGCTATGTATAATAATAATATAAACTTCACTTGGCAAACATATACACTATGAAGTCCCTCATACCTATGAAATCGATACAATTAGTGAAAAATAAATTCATTATAGTGACATATAATTCACTTATCATACATAATCACTATGAAATTACATATGCCAAAGAAAAATGTGATCAAATCAGCAGAAAACAAACAAACAGTGACGTATAGTCCATATGAACACGCAATACAGTCCGTATGGATATAAAGTTCCACGACCAATAGTGAAACTGTATTTCAATATTGTGAATATAATATTGATGTCATAGGTTCTAATTCTCCACATATTCATCAATATGTGCACCACCACCAAATAAATGAATGGAGGCTTACCAGAAACCAAGACCACTTAACTATAAGGGGTCTCAACCAGCATTGCAATATAGGATATCATCCAGTTCTCCATGCCATACCTGAATCAGGAATATCCCAAGCCTCTTAAATCAAAATAAGGACTCCAAAACGATGCCAAATAATATCATGGGGGATAAGGGTTTGATGGCAAAATTGAAGGGGAAAGACGTGTGCCTTTATAAAGCTTTATGGGATCTGAGATATGTCCTGCTTCTACAACTCTAGCTGATGGAGAAGAGTATAGGCCCCCTTGAAACCCAACCGGTTGAGGACCAAGAAGAATCATTGAAAGCTCACATTGTCAAAAGCATTTTCGGCGTCCAGTGTTATGATAGCCAGGTCCTCTGACAGATGTGTCCTTGCATATTCTAAGACAGTTATGTCCTTTCTGATGTTAGATGATGCTGAGCAACGCTTTACAAAGCCTACCTGGGAGGGATGTATCAGCGACGGCAGTATAGATGCGAGTCGAAACTCTATAATTTTGAATAGAAGCTTAGAGTCTATATTTAAATAGGAGTTTGTACAATAGGACCCTGCCTAGAGGGGTCTTTACCTTTTTTTGCTATTAATTTGATATGGGCTTGGTGGAAGATAAGAACCCCCTCCCCATATTCCGTTGAAAACCTCCTGCAAAATGGGGGTAATAGATGATTTATAGTAGACAGATCAAACTGCGAAAATTCCCAGCACCTCTATCATACAAAGCTGCAAATATTAAAGAGGATATTCACTCTTCTAAAACCTTATTAAATAAAATACTGCGCTATGTATAATAATAATATAAACTTCACTTGGCAAACATATACACTATGAAGTCCCTCATACCTATGAAATCGATACAATTAGTGAAAAATAAATTCATTATAGTGACATATAATTCACTTATCATACATAATCACTATGAAATTACATATGCCAAAGAAAAATGTGATCAAATCAGCAGAAAACAAACAAACAGTGACGTATAGTCCATATGAACACGCAATACAGTCCGTATGGATATAAAGTTCCACGACCAATAGTGAAACTGTATTTCAATATTGTGAATATAATATTGATGTCATAGGTTCTAATTCTCCACATATTCATCAATATGTGCACCACCACCAAATAAATGAATGGAGGCTTACCAGAAACCAAGACCACTTAACTATAAGGGGTCTCAACCAGCATTGCAATATAGGATATCATCCAGTTCTCCATGCCATACCTGAATCAGGAATATCCCAAGCCTCTTAAATCAAAATAAGGACTCCAAAACGATGCCAAATAATATCATAAAATAAAAAACATGCCTTTCATAGTGCAGTAAGTTTGACAATCCTTTATTTGTGCAAAATAAAATCCTACTTACAAACTATAGAGTGCTGTAAAGCATTCAAAAGAACCATTTCCAAGATGGCCGACAGCACGATGACGTCAGAGAGAGGCTTTTTCTGACGTGTTTTGTCATCAAAAGACGTCTTCTAGGGGCTATGTGATTACAGTTGCAAGAAAAAGTATGTGAACCCCTTGGGATTACGTGGAGTTTTGCATGAATTGGGCATAAAATGTGCTCTGAATGTCATCTAAGTCACAACAATAGAAGAACACAGTCTGCTGAACATAATACTACACAAACATTAGATGTTGCCATGGTTTAATTGCACATAACATGTAAACATTCACAGTGCAGGGAGGAATAAGTATGTGAGGCCCTAGCTTAATGACTTCTCCCAGAGCTAATTGGAGCCAGGAGTGAGCCAACCTTGACTCCAATCAGTGCGATGATATTGGATGTGTTGCTGCCAGCTGTCCTGCCCTTAAAAAACACACACCTGTTTTGGGTTTACTGGTTTCAAGAAGCACTGTCTGATGTGAACCATGCCACGCAGAAAAGAGCTCTCAGAAGACCTACGATCGAGAATTGTTGACTTGCATGAAGCTGGAAAGGGTTACAAAAGTATCTCCAAAAGCGATGATGTTCATGTGTCCATGGTAAGACAGACTGTCTACAAATGGAGAAAGTTTAGCACTGTTGCTACTCTCCCTAGGCGTGGTCGTCCTGTAAAAATGACTGCAAGAGCACAGCGCAGAATGCTGCATGAGGTAAAGAAGAATCCCAGAGTGTCAGCTAAAGACCTACAGAAATCTCTGGCACATGCTAACATTTTTGTTGACACATCTACAATAAAGAAAACATTAAACAAGAATGGAGTACATGGGAGGACACCACGGAGGAAGCCATTGCTGTCCAAAAAGAATATTGCAGCACGTTTGAAGTTTGCAAAAGAGCACCTGGATGTTCCACAGCACTACTGGCAAAATATACTGTGGACAGATGAAACCAAGATTGAGTTGTTTGGGAAGAACACACAACACTATGTGTGGAGAAAAAAAGGCACAGCACACCAACATCAAAACCTCATCCCCACTGTAAAACATGGCGGAGGGAGCATCATGGTTTGGGGCTGCTTTGCTGCCTCAGGTCCTGGACGGATTGTTGTCATTGATGGGAAAATGAATTCCAGAGTTTATCAAGACATTTTGCAGGAAAACGTACGACCATCTGTCCGCCAACTGAAGCTCCGCAGAGGATGGGTGATGCAACAGGACAATGACCCAAAGCATACAAGTAATTCAACAAAACAATGGCTGCAACAGCACAGAATACGCCTTCTGGAGTGACCCAGTCAGTCCTGACCTCAACCCCATTGAAATGCTGTGGCATGACCTTAAGAGAGTGATTCACACCAGACATCCCAAGAATATTGCTACACTGAAACAGTTTTGTGAAGAGGAGTGGTCCAAAATGACTCCAGATCGTTGTGCAGGTCTGATCTGCAACTACAGGAAACGTTTGGTTGAGGTTATTGCTGCCAAAGGAGGGTCAACCAGTTATTAAGTCCAAAGGTTCACATACTTTTTCCTCCCTACACTGTGAATGTTTACATGTTATGTGCAATTAAACAATGGCAACATCTAATGTTTGTGTAGTATTATGTTCAGCAGACTGTGTTCTTCTATTGTTGTGACTTAGATGACGTTCAGAGCACATTTTATGCCCAATTCATGCAAAACTCCACGTAATCCCAAGGGGTTCACATACTTTTTCTTGCAACTGTATGTATGATAAGTGAATTTTATATTATATGTCACTATATTGGATTTATTTTTCACTAATTTTATCGCTTTTCATAGGTATGGGGGACTTCTTCGTGTATATGTTTGACAAGTGAAGTTTATGTTATTATACAAAGGCTAGTTATAGAATGGGGTGGTTGCATTTGTCTGTATAGTTGGTTGAATCTATGCAAGAACACACAAGATACCTTCAGCTGCCATTGTGTCTTTGCTGGATGTCCCGTGTGTCCCAGTACCTTGAGGGGGGGATGGGCTCCCTCTAGGCACACCAGCTCTTAATCTATCCATTGCTATAGGGGCTCCAACTTGGGAGACTCTCAGCCTGGCTGGTAAGTGAGGTGGGAATTTTTGTTTTAGATTTGTAAAGGTAAGGCTTAGCTAAGGTGTGATACACACGTACCGCTAATGGCAAGAAACTGACACTGACACCGACGCACGCAAAATATTTTCTCTTGACAGACCTTTTCTTTTTCACAAAAATAAGCAGGACATTTTTTTACAGCAATCAACTCTGGGATATGATATTTTTGTACAACCACTTACCATTTTTGTGACTACTTACACTGAGCAATTTGCACAAAAGATGCAAGAACACCTGCCTTGTACCAGGATGCCATAGACAGGGCAAAGTGTTAGCAATCTATTGTAACCACGTTTTACCAAAAGTGAAGCCAAAAGGATCCAGTTCTGCACTCCTACAATTATAAACAATAACCAACATGCTAACAAAAGTGTCAACGACACAATGCTGCAAATGACCCTGTACAGTGGGGTTGATTTACTAGAACTGCAGAGTGCAAAATCTGGTGCAGCTGTGAACGGTAGCCAATTAGCATCAATCTTCAGCTTGTTCAATTAAGCTTTGACAATAAAACCTGGAAGCTGAATAGTTTCTATGCAGAGCTGCACCAAATTTTGCACTCTTTAGTTTTAGTAAATCAACCCCAATATGTGTCTACAACCACAGCAATTACATGACTTTAAATGTTTAAAGCAGTTGTCCAGTCAATCCTAAAAAAAAAAAAAAAGTTAGCAGCTAAAAAAACTGTAGCTGCTGACTTTTAAAAAACATACTCAGTTGTCCCTCACCGCAGCCAGATTCATTGGCCATCCTGTGCCAGCATCTTCAGTGTGAGCACTTGTCTGTGACAGCTTGCGGCTTCACAACCGGGTGCCTACTGCGCATGCACGAGTAGCATTGTGCTTGCTGAATGGTCTTGTAGTTGTCTGGGACCTGTCACGTGTCCCAGAAGACTACGGGGAGGGAAGACAACTTACACTTCCAATTGCCTAGGCGATCATAGCAGAAGTAGAAGCGGGTGCCTGTCAAATTTGGGTACACCCTCCCCCCTGCTCCCCAAAGGTGCCAATCCTTAAGAACTGGTTCAAAGTGATGCGGTGCGGAATTCGCACCGCATCACAATCACACTCCGTTCATACGAACCGATGCGGGTGTGTATGTTAAGTTAACAACACCCTGACATCGGTCCGCAAAATGCAGTGCAATGTCCAGAATCGGATCGCATAGGTGTGGGGCGAATAGAGCCATACAAAATGTATGGCTCTAATCGCACCACATACAAATCGCATATGATTTGTACAGGAATGCGGTGCGGTTCCTGTGCGAATCACATGGGATTTACCACACCGCTGTAGTGTGAACCTAGGCTAAGAGGAATTTCCCCTTTTGAGTGGAGCTCCGTTTTAATTCAACAAGTTAAAAACATAAAATCTTATCTTGCTAAATCCAATTGCACATGATAAATAAAATAGATCTAAACCCGAAATGGACAACACTTGGTTTGGTAATGCACTGTGAATCATGAACCATTCCTATGGCCTTTTTCATAAAATACAGTTATCACCTTTTGCTCATCCTGTATTGTATCTCAGTGTTGCTGATCTCCTCCAGATTATTTTCTACTTTCTTTTCTGTATGCATATACAGTATTACAGCACTGGTAGAACATTACTGCTTAGAACAGACTTCCTAATGGTGAAAATATTGGACCATGCAGGTCCAATCATTGGTGTGACAGGGTGACAAGGTAGGTGAACTACTGGTGGACAGCTGTCCCTCTATAACAGAAACTGTCTGAACAAGATAGTATATTATTAAAAGATTGCAGAGACAAAAAAGTTAAAAACAACTTTGGTATTGCACGTTAAAGTTATTTGGATTTTTAGTAGTTGGGTTTTAAAAAACTATTGAAAGTGTTTTTGTCTTATTACCTCTGTGAATTACAAAACACCTACACTCTATGTAATGGAGACGACAACAAGCTGGGCTGGTGCAAGGATTTTTGTGCACTTAGGCAAAGGTGCATGTTACTGTCCCTCCATCCCGGTGCCCTACAGCAGCTGCCTAAGCAAGGGTTGGAAAAGGAGGGAGGAACCCCTCTCTGCTGCAATCCAGCAAAGTTTTCTGTAATGGGTTAATGATCATAAAGTGGGGGGGTTCAGCAGCTGTATTGCGCTCTGTTATATGGAGGTGATATGGATGTATAGTGTGGGATCAGCCTTCCTAGGCAGGATGTATGGATTTCAGCACCTCCTCAAGTCCGGACACTTGCACCCCCTTCCTGTACAGGCCAATTTTCAGCTTTCAGTGCTATCACACTTTGAATGACAATTGCGCAGTCATGCAACACTGTATTCATATTTATTTTTTTGCATTTTTTCGAGACAGATAAAACTTTATTTTGGTGGCATTTATTCACCACTGGGATTTTTATTTTTTTGCTATATAAATGAAAAAGTCCAAACATTTTGAAAAAAAAGTGTTTTTTTGCAAATAAATAATCTTTCTTCATAAATCTTGTATTCAACTATCTTTTTGGTAAAAAAAAACAAATTAGTTTATAATCAAATATAATTTTTCGATTTTTTTTACATTTTTATTTAATATTTAATATTATTATTTGTTTTTTTTTGCATACTGTCACCCTAGCAGTACAGTGTCACCGCAGTGACACTGTACTGCTTGTGAAGGGCGATGAAGAGTTTTTTTGGGTTTTTTTTTACACTGATTGCTTTTACGCCCATAAAGACTGTAAAACAATAATTTTTCCTTCTCTCTGGCTGCATTCTTGCAGTCATTGAGAAATACTGTGAGAGCTGTGATTGGTCACAGTTTGTCACATGGTACAAGGCTGTTGAGAATTTCCTTATACCATGTGACCTCTATGATCATTCACAGATTTCACTAGTAGTAAGCAATGATGTCAGCAAGTGACATCTTTCTTACTACTATTCATGTGATCACTGATTGGCCAATCTGTGATCACATGATCAGGACCACACACAGAGGTCCCATACAGCGATCGGTATTTATTGCATACTTACATTGGTCCAGCTTGCATAAATATATGCTTGGGAAGCTGATAATCACTGTTAGAGATGAGCGAATCGAACCAGGCGAACCGGAATTCGAGTCGAATTTCAGGAAATATTCGATTCGCGGCGAAACCGAAATTTTGCCTACTTCGGGTGCGCGAATCGAACATTTCCCGATCAGCCGGCAAAAGTGTCCCTGCAGTGAGCTCCACTATTTCTGACAGTTCTCTGACAGAAGGAACACATGTTTAGCGGTTGAAACATTGTATCTATTAGTTTACATTTAGGATACAGATGTTTCAACCACTGTACATGTGAAGAAGCTGTGAGAGAACTGTCAGAAATAGAGGAACTCTGCACATACACTTTTTGCCGGCTTGGAATTATTCTTCTTTTCATCCTACTTCTTCTTCTTCTTCTTCATCCTCATCCTCATCCTCTTCTTCTGAGGATGAGGATGAAGAAGAAGAAGAAGTAGGATGAAAATAAGAATAATTGCAAGCCGGCAAAAAGTGTATGTGCAGAGTTCCTCTATTCTGCAGATACACTTAGAGGAGCTCTGCAGATACACTTAGAGGAGCTCTGCACATACACTTTTTGCCGGCTTGGAATTAATCTTATTTTCATCCTACTTCTTCTTCTTCTTCTTCTTCTTCATCCTCATCCTCATCCTCAGAAGAAGAAGAAGAGGATGAGGATGAAGAAGAAGAAGAAGTAGGATGAAAATAAGAATAATTCCAAGCCGGCAAAAAGTGTATGTGCAGAGCTCCTCTAAGTGTATCTGCAGAGCTCCTCTAAGTGTATCTGCAGAATAGAGGAACTCTGCACATACACTTTTTGCCGGAAACCGCTGTATGGAGTGAATGTCCCAGAACTGTCATAAATAGTCTATTTCTGACAGTTCTGGGACATTCACTCCATACAGCTGTTTCAACCGCTGTATGGAGGGAATGTCATAGAACTGTCAGAAATAGACTATTAATGACAGTTCTGGGACTGTCCTTCCATACAGCGGTTGAAACATTGTATCTATTTGTTTCCATAAATGGATCCATTTATGGAAACAAATAGATACAATGTTTCAACCGCTGTATGGAAGGACAGTCCCAGAACTGTCATTAATAGTCTATTTCTGACAGTTCTATGACATTCCCTCCATACAGCGGTTGAAACAGCTGTATGGAGTGAATGTCCCAGAACTGTCAGAAATAGACTATTTATGACAGTTCTGGGACATTCACTCCATACAGCGGTTGAAACATTGTATCTATTTTTTTCCATAAATGACATTCTGCAGATACACTTAGAGGAGCGCTGCAGATACACTTTTTGCCGGCTTGGAATTATTCTTATTTTCATCCTACTTCTTCTTTTTCTTCTTATGAGGATGAGGATGAAGAAGAAGAAGTAGGATGAAAATAAGATTAATTCCAAGCCGGCAAAAAGTGTATCTGCAGCGCTCCTCTAAGTGTATTTGCAGAATGTCATTTATGGAAAAAAATAGATACAATGTTTCAACCGCTGTATGGAAGGACAGTCCCAGAACTGTCATAAATAGTCTATTTCTGACAGTTCTGGGACATTCACTCCATACAGCTGTTTCAACCGCTGTATGGAGGGAATGTCATGGAACTGTCAGAAATAGACTATTAATGACAGTTCTGGGACTGTCCTTCCATACAGCGGTTGAAACATTGTATGTATTTGTTTCCATAAATGGATCCATTTATGGAAACAAATACATACAATGTTTCAACCGCTGTATGGAAGGACAGTCCCAGAACTGTCATTAATAGTCTATTTCTGACAGTTCCATGACATTCCCTCCATACAGCGGTTGAAACAGCTGTATGGAGTGAATGTCCCAGAACTGTCAGAAATAGACTATTTCTGACAGTTCTGGGACAATCACTCCATACAGCTGTTTCAACCGCTGTATGGAGGGAATGTCATGGAACTGTCAGAAATAGACTATTAATGACAGTTCTGGGACTGTCCTTCCATACAGCGGTTGAAACATTGTATGTATTTGTTTCCATAAATGGATCCATTTATGGAAACAAATACATACAATGTTTCAACCGCTGCATGGAAGGACAGTCCCAGAACTGTCATTAATAGTCTATTTCTGACAGTTCCATGACATTCCCTCCATACAGTGGTTGAAACAGCTGTATGGAGTGAATGTCCCAGAACTGTCAGAAATAGACAGAAACTGTCACAGAACTGTCCTTCTTCTCATCCTTCTCCTTCTTCTCATCCTTCTTCTCATCCTTCTTCTCATCCTTCTCCTTCTTCTCATCCTTCTCCTTCTTCTCATCCTTCTCCTTCTTCTCATCCTTCTCCTTCTTCTCATCCTTCTCCTTCTTCTCATCCTTCTCCTTCTCCTTCTTCTCATCCTTCTCCTTCTCCTTCTTCTCATCCTTCTCCTTCTTCTCATCCTTCTCCTTCTCCATCTTCTCATCCTTCTCCTTCTCCTTCTTCTCATCCTTCTCCTTCTTCTCATCCTTCTCCTTCTCCTTCTTCTCATCCTTCTCCTTCTTCTCATCCTTCTCCTTCTTCTCATCCTTCTCCTTCTTCTTCTCATCCTTCTCCTTCTTCTCATCCTTCTCCTTCTTCTCATCCTTCTTCTCATCCTTCTCCTTCTTCTCATCCTTCTCCTTCTCCTTCTTCTCATCCTTCTCCTTCTCCTTCTTCTCATCCTTCTCCTTCTCCATCTTCTCATCCTTCTCCTTTTCCTTCTTCTCATCCTTCTCCTTCTGCTTCTCCTTCTCCTTCTTCTCATCCTTCTCCTTCTCATCCTTCTCCTTCTTCTCATCCTTCTCCTTCTTCTCATCCTTCTCCTTCTTCTCATCCTTCTTCTCATCCTTCTCCTTCTTCTCATCCTTCTTCTCATCCTTCTCCTTCTTCTCATCCTTCTCCTTCTCCTTCTTCTCATCCTTCTCCTTCTCCTTCTTCTCATCCTTCTCCTTCTCATCTTTCTCCTTCTTCTCATCCTTCTTCTCCTCATCCTTCTCCTTCTCCTTCTTCTCATCCTTCTCCTTCTCCTTCTTCTCATCCTTCTCCTTCTTCTCATCCTTCTCCTTCTCCTCATCCTTCTCCTTCTTCTCATCCTTCTCCTTCTCCTTCTTCTCATCCTTCTTCTCCTTCTTCTCATCCTTCTCCTTCTCCATCTTCTCATCCTTCTCCTTCTCCTTCTTCTCATCCTTCTCCTTCTCCTTCTTCTCATCCTTCTCCTTCTCCATCTTCTCATCCTTCTCCTTTTCCTTCTTCTCATCCTTCTCCTTCTCCTTCTCCTCATCCTTCTCCTTCTTCTCATCCTTCTCCTTCTGCTTCTCCTTCTCCTCATCCTTCTCCTTCTTCTCATCCTTCTCCTTCTTCTCATCCTTCTCCTTCTTCTCATCCTTCTCCTTCTTCTCATCCTTCTCCTTCTCATCCTTCTCCTTCTCCTTCTTCTCATCCTTCTCATCCTTCTCTTTCTTCTCATCCTTCTCCTTCTTCTCATCCTTCTCCTTCTCCTTCTTCTCATCCTTCTTCTCCTCATCCTTCTCCTTCTTCTCATCCTTCTCCTTCTCATCCTTCTCCTTCTTCTCATCCTTCTCCTTCTCCTCATCCTTCTCCTTCTTCTCATCCTTCTCCTTCTTCTCATCCTTCTCCTTCTTCTCATCCTTCTCCTTCTCCATCTTCTCATCCTTCTCCTTCTCCTTCTTCTCATCCTTCTCCTTCTCCTTCTTCTCATCCTTCTCCTTCTCCATCTTCTCATCCTTCTCCTTTTCCTTCTTCTCATCCTTCTCCTTCTGCTTCTCCTTCTCCTTCTTCTCATCCTTCTCCTTCTGCTTCTCCTTCTCCTCATCCTTCTCCTTCTTCTCATCCTTCTCCTTCTGCTTCTCCTTCTCCTCATCCTTCTCCTTCTTCTCATCCTTCTCCTTCTTCTCATCCTTCTCCTTCTCCTTCTTCTCATCCTTCTCCTTCTTCTCATCCTTCTCCTTCTCCTTCTTCTCATCCTTCTCCTTCTCCTTCTTCTCATCCTTCTCCTTCTCATCCTTCTCTTTCTTCTCATCCTTCTCCTTCTTCTCATCCTTCTCCTTCTCATCCTTCTCCTTCTTCTCATCCTTCTCCTTCTCCTTCTTCTCATCCTTCTCCTTCTTCTCATCCTTCTCCTTCTCCATCTTCTCATCCTTCTCCTTTTCCTTCTTCTCATCCTTCTGCTTCTCCTTCTCCTTCTCCTTCTTCTCATCCTTCTCCTTCTGCTCATCCTTCTCCTTCTTCTCATCCTTCTCCTTCTTCTCATCCTTCTCCTTCTTCTCATCCTTCTCCTTCTCCTCATCCTTCTCCTTCTTCTCATCCTTCTCCTTCTCCTTCTTCTCATCCTTCTCCTTCTTCTCATCCTTCTCCTTCTCCTTCTTCTCATCCTTCTCCTTCTTCTCATCCTTCTCCTTCTCCTCATCCTTCTCCTTCTCCTTCTTCTCATCCTTCTCCTTCTTCTCATCCTTCTCCTTCTCCTTCTCCTCATCCTTCTCCTTCTTCTCATCCTTCTCCTTCTTCTCATCCTTCTCCTTCTTCTCATCCTTCTCCTTCTTCTTCTCATCCTTCTCCTTCTTCTTCTCATCCTTCTCCTTCTTCTCATCCTTCTCCTTCTTCTCATCCTTCTTCTCATCCTTCTCCTTCTTCTCATCCTTCTCCTTCTCCTTCTTCTCATCCTTCTCCTTCTTCTCATCCTTCTCCTTCTCCATCTTCTCATCCTTCTCCTTCTCCATCTTCTCATCCTTCTCCTTTTCCTTCTTCTCATCCTTCTCCTTCTGCTTCTCCTTCTCCTTCTTCTCATCCTTCTCCTTCTCATCCTTCTCCTTCTTCTCATCCTTCTCCTTCTTCTCATCCTTCTCATCCTTCTTCTCATCCTTCTCCTTCTTCTCATCCTTCTCATCCTTCTTCTCATCCTTCTCCTTCTTCTCATACTTCTCATCCTTCTCCTTCTTCTCATCCTTCTCCTTCTCCTTCTTCTCATCCTTCTCCTTCTTCTCATCCTTCTCCTTCTCCTTCTTCTCATCCTTCTCCTTCTTCTCATCCTTCTTCTCATCCTTCTCCTTCTCCTTCTTCTCATCCTTCTCCTTCTTCTCATCCTTCTTCTCCTCATCCTTCTCCTTCTCCTTCTTCTCATCCTTCTCCTTCTCCTTCTTCTCATCCTTCTCCTTCTCATCCTTCTCTTTCTTCTCATCCTTCTCCTTCTTCTCATCCTTCTCCTTCTCCTTCTTCTCATCCTTCTTCTCCTCATCCTTCTCCTTCTTCTCATCCTTCTTCTCCTCATCCTTCTCCTTCTTCTCATTCTTCTCCTTCTCATCCTTCTCCTTCTCCTTCTTCTCATCCTTCTCCTTCTCATCCTTCTCCTTCTTCTCATCCTTCTCCTTCTCCTTCTTCTCATCCTTCTCCTTCTTCTCATCCTTCTCCTTCTCCTTCTCTTTCCTCATCTCCAAGGGCATTTAAATTAAAGGTACAGTGTTCTGCACTAATTTAAAGGCTCTCTGAAGCCTAGAAACCCTTTTTATAAGTCATCTTCGTAGCGAAGAAATTCGCATCGAATCGAATTTCACACTGGAATTCGCCGAATCAGCCGAATCAGCCGAATCAAATTTTTGAGAAATTCGCTCATCTCTAATCACTGTAGCAGTCATTGCTACTACAGTGATAGCTGCAATCTTCCAGGTCCTGTGTTTAGTGGCTTCCCCTCAGTACACTGGCCACAGGGGGTTGCCTGCTTGTAGAGAAGTACATGGTGTAAAAATGTGTTCTGTTTTTTTTCGGTTTCATTTCTTAAGTTAATCATTTTATTTTGTCATAATCATTATGTTAGAATGATACGTATTCAGAATCATTCATTATTTCGGGAGAGTATATATTCATTTTTCCGAATCAACTTATATTTTCAGAAGTTCTTTTATTCTTTTGTTATTTCGGAAGACTGGCTATATTCGTTTTATTGTAATTAATGAATACATTTTCATTTGTTATGGTATTAAGTTGAAATAATTTCCTGACTCCCAACTGACTTTGTTGGGCCTTGCATATACAAATTAAACGAATGGCCCCTCAAGTTCAACCCTAATGCAAAAAGAATCTTATTAGAATATTCATGCTATGCTTACTAGAATAAAAACACATGGATCTGATTAAATTCGGATCATTTGTTATGTTACCTTTTTCCAGGATGCTGAAAACATTAACAAAAGGCTCAAACTATTGCATCCAAATGAAACGAACGCATACAAATGAATTTATTGTTTTCATTATTATTTATTTTAGATTAGTTGAAATTTGTTACTATTGTGATTCAGAGATTCCGATACATCTGAATCTCTGAATAACGCACATTTCAACTCGTAATTAAATGCAGATGAC
Organism: Staurois parvus; assembly: GCF_062004578.1. NCBI lineage: Eukaryota > Metazoa > Chordata > Amphibia > Anura > Ranidae > Staurois > Staurois parvus. Next base: position 3,292,089 of record NW_028318246.1, on the reverse strand, counting down.
TACTTGCTTGGCACTGGTGCCATTCACACCTAAAGGCAATTGCATACATGTATAAAATAAAAACTCCTAATACAGTGATTCATATTATAAAGAGAAGTTCTTGAATTTGATAAGACAATAAAATAATAATCCAGTATACAACCTGGAGTTCCCACAGCATTGGTTAAAATTAGAGATGAGCGAATTATTCAAAAATTCGATTCGGCTGATTCGGCGAATTCGCGGAATAAATTCGATTCGAGTCGAATATATTCGCTGCGAATTTAACTTATAAAAAGGGTGTTTCTAGGCTTCAGAGAGCATTTATATTAGTGCAGAACACTGTACCTTTAATTTAAATGCCCTTGGAGTCTGCTGGGGAAGAGAAATAATACTGTCAGTCAGTATGACATGCAGATGAGTGCCGTCGATCTTAGAATCACCGCACACTTCACTCATTTGGGCAGTCACGGGGCCAAAACCAGAGTGTGGAGCCACAGTGTGGCGGTAGAGGCAGCAGCAATGGGAGGCCATACAGCACCCTATGACAAAATGGAACCCACCAGCAGTGTGAGGAGACCTGAAAGTGGCACATGGCAGAGTGTGGCGATGGAGACAGCAGCAATGGGAGGCCGTACAGGGACCCATGACACACTCTGGACCTGGCAGCAGCAAGAGGAGGCGGTACAGGGGCCCATGGCAGATTACGGGCCTGGCAGCAGCAATGGGAGGCCGTACAGGGACCCATGACACACTCTGGACCTGGCAGCAGCATGAGGAGGCGGTACAGGGGCCCATGACAGATTATGGGCCTGGCAGCAGCATGAGGAGTCGGTACGGGGGCCCATGGCAGATTACGGGCCTGGCAGCAGCAATGGGAGGCCGTACAGGGACCCATGACACACTCTGGACCTGGCAGCAGCATGAGGAGGCGGTACAGGGGCCCATGACAGATTACAGGCCTGGCAGCAGCATGAGGAGTCGGTACGGGGGCCCATGGCAGATTACGGGCCTGGCAGCAGCAATGGGAGGCCCGTAATCTGCCAGCACCCTATGACAAAATGGAACCCACCAGCAGTGTGAGGAGACCTGAAAGTGGCACATGGCAGAGTGTGGCGATGGAGACAGCAGCAATGGCAGGCCGTACAGGGACCCATGACACACTCTGGACCTGGCAGCAGCATGAGGAGGCGGTACAGGGGCCCATGACAGATTACGGGCCTGGCAGCAGCATGAGGAGTCGGTACGGGGGCCCATGGCAGATTACGGGCCTGGCAGCAGCAATGGGAGGCCCGTAATCTGCCAGCACCCTATGACAAAATGGAACCCACCAGCAGTGTGAGGAGACCTGAAAGTGGCACATGGCAGAGTGTGGCGATGGAGACAGCAGCAATGGGAGGCCATACAGGGACCCATGACACACTCTGGACCTGGCAGCAGCATGAGGAGGCGGTACAGGGGCCCATGACAGATTACGGGCCTGGCAGCAGCAATGGGAGGCCCGTAATCTGCCAGCACCCTATGACAAAATGGAACCCACCAGCAGTGTGAGGAGACCTGAAAGTGGCACATGGCAGAGTGTGGCGATGGAGACAGCAGCAATGGGAGGCCGTACAGGGACCCATGAGACACTCTGGACCTGGCAGCAGCATGAGGAGGCGGTACAGGGGCCCATGACAGATTACGGGCCTGGCAGCAGCATGAGGAGTCGGTACGGGGGCCCATGGCAGATTACGGGCCTGGCAGCAGCAATGGGAGGCCGTACAGGGACCCATGACACACTCTGGACCTGGCAGCAGCATGAGGAGGCGGTACGGGGGCCCATGACAGATTACGGGCCTGGCAGCAGCAATGGGAGGCCGTACAGGGACCCATGACACACTCTGGACCTGGCAGCAGCATGAGGAGGCGGTACAGGGGCCCATGACAGATTACGGGCCTGGCAGCAGCATGAGGAGTCGGTACGGGGGCCCATGGCAGATTACGGGCCTGGCAGCAGCAATGGGAGGCCCATAATCTGCCAGCACCCTATGACAAAATGGAACCCACCAGCAGTGTGAGGAGACCTGAAAGTGGCACATGGCAGAGTGTGGCGATGGAGACAGCAGCAATGGGAGGCCGTACAGGGACCCATGACACACTCTGGACCTGGCAGCAGCATGAGGATGCGGTACAGGGGCCCATGGCAGATTACGGGCCTGGCAGCAGCAATGGGAGGCCCGTAATCTGCCAGCACCCTATGACAAAATGGAACCCACCAGCAGTGTGAGGAGACCTGAAAGTGGCACATGGCAGAGTGTGGCGATGGAGACAGCAGCAATGGGTAACAATTCTGAGTAACAATTCTGTGTCTGTCCCTGAGTAACAATTCTGTGTCCCTGAGTAACAATTCTGTGTCTGTCCCTGAGTAACAATTCTGTGTCCCTGAGTAACAATTCTGTGTCCCTGAGTAACAATTCTGTGTCCCTCAGTAATGATTATGTGTCCCTCAGTAACGATTCTGTGTCCCTGAGTAACAATTCTGTGTCTGTCCCTGAGTAACAATTCTGTGTCCCTGAGTAACAATTCTGTGTCCCTGAGTAACGATTCTGTGTCCCTGAGTAACGATTCTGTGTCCCTGAGTAACAATTCTGTGTCCCTGAGTAACAATTCTGTGTCTGTCCCTGAGTAACAATTCTGTGTCCCTGAGTAACAATTCTGTGTCCCTGAGTAACAATTCTGTGTCTGTCCCTGAGTAACAATTCTGTGTCCCTGAGTAACAATTCTGTGTCCCTGAGTAACAATTCTGTGTCCCTCAGTAGCAATTCTGTGTCCCTCAGTAACGATTCTGTGTCCCTCAGTAACAATTCTGTGTCCCCGAGTAACAATTCTGTGTCCCTCAGTAACAATTCTGTGTCTGTCCCTGAGTAACAATTCTGTGTCCCTGAGTAACAATTCTGTGTCCCTGAGTAACGATTCTGTGTCCCTAAGTAACGATTCTGTGTCCCTAAGTAACGATTCTGTGGCCCTAAAGTCTCTCTGGCCCTAACTCTGTCCCTAATACAGACAGGTCTGTCTCTCTTGAATGACCGGAGGCTAATGGAGAATTGTAAGATGGCCGCAATTTATAGCTCCACCATTACACAGTGCTGGCTGGCTGGCTGCTGATTGGCTAATGCGATCACATGTCATGAATGAATGCATTATGGGTCAGCGCGCCTTGTCTGCACGCCTTCCCAGAGATCCCCGCTCCGTCGCCACACATGTCGCCGCCATTTTTGGGAAAATTCGATTCGTGCATCCGAAGTTTGCTAATTTTTGGATTCGGCGCGAATCGAATTTTTCCTGATATTCGAAACGAATTCCACTTCGGCATGTTCGATTCGCTCATCTCTAGTTAAAATGTCAATAGCAGTCTATTCCAACTAAAAGACATATTCCTGTCTACCCGACTGGGAGTTCACAGAATCTCTGTGCCTCCACCAATGTAGAACCACTGCAATTTGCTGTGGACCTCAAATATTTAGGAGATTCACTTCAAGGTCCATTTTTACCAGATTAACTTTACAGGGATCAGCCAGTCAATCCTGGTTTCACAGACATTGTGAGGGTATTTTCTATGCTCAGGTGGGGATACAAAAAAGAAGCACTCAGGATTGTGCAGATCAAAACACATTTGTTGAACAACAAAATAAAGAGTTCACCCTGTTCACAAAACCTGCGATAGTGTGTGAAACACCACTCAACTCATACTCTGGCCAACATGTTTTGGACAATTGGTCTTCAATGGGGCTGGCTCATTAATTTATTTCCGTGAATACAAGGTCATTCTGTGAACGGTTGCAGTATCAAGCTGGCAACCACCTGTGGTCAATGTATAGAGGGGAAGCTGCTTGGCATCTAGAACATCACACCTACCACTTTAGTATTGCTGGCTACTACAGTGTTTGTCAGCTTCCCCTGTGACCCCTTGGGTATTAGCTATGCATATTTACATTGATCCAAGCTGGACAATATAAGTATGCTATACAGATCTTGCCTTGAATTCAGTTTTAAGGAAGCTTGAAAGTCAAAAGCAGAAATAAAAAAATAAAGTGGCCAGGTGAAAAGGCTTGAAAAGGAAAATACCACACTTTGGGTGAGAAGGGGGCCTGGCTGGACTCAGACACCCCCTACATATTATTTGAAGTGAATTAGCAATTGATTTGGGGCCAGATAATAACTGCACCTGTAGCAAGCAGTCCTTATAAAAAGCATGTAGCTCCAGAATCTGTCTCTAAATAATTTTTTTCTCTGATTTGCCTCTTTCGTGCTAATATATACAGTGGGAGACATGCACTGAAACCATTACTTGCGCTTGTCTTCCACATACATTCAACATGTAGAATACATAGTAACCAAAGGTCAACCTTCAATCACTGAGAGGCACAACAATACCTAGAAAGAACATAACAAGTAATTAGCAAGAAGGATGAGCAACATACTGTGTGTGGAACACTTTGAAAACACATCAGATCTCGATGGGGAAAAATTTCATGCTGGATATCTATACTGATATGGACTGGGTATTGTGTTAGGAATGCAAGGATGCCCCATCGTTTGATGGAAATAAAAATTATCAACCTACAGTGGACTGAATTCAAAGACGCCCCAAAAGTGAATAAATTATGCAGCAGGCTAGTCCATTTTGCTGAAATTTCATTGCAGCAACTCAAAATGGTACTCAGTATTTTGTATGGCCCCCACATGCTTGTATGCATGCCTGGCAACATCAGGGGATGCTCCTAATGAGATGACAGATGGTGTCCTGGGGTATTTCCTGCCAGATCTGGACCAGGGCATCACTGAGCTCTTGGACAGTCTGAGGTGCTACCTGGCAGCGTCGGTTGGACCAAACCATGATATCCCTGAGGTGTTCTATTGGATTTAGGCCAGGCAAGCATGGGGGCCATTCCATGGTATCAATTCCTTCATCCTCCAGGAACTGCCTGCATGCTCTCACCACATGAGGCCGAGCATTGTTGTGCACCAAACATATAAATAAAGGGTGGTGAGCGCACTTAAAATGGAAGCAGCTGATGCGCAATGATAAACCAAAAAAATACCAAAATAGTAATATAAACAGGGGTGCAGCGCTAAAAGCTCAATAAAATCATGAAAAATATGTATATATAAAACTCACTAAATATAAAATATATCCAATAAATAGTTCATAAATAAAGAGATAAAAGACAGTTCATAAAGTGACTCTTGTGCTCCTGTAATAATTAGAACTGGTGTCTGTGCGGTGATATAGTAGATAATGCGCACTCACCGAACGCGCATATGAAATGCGCCTTTATATCAATATTACAGATGTCATCAGTAACGGGTCAGGAACTGGGTGGTCTTCCCTCTAAGTGATGGTAGGTCATCAGACAGGATCCATGTGGGTTTATATGAATGATCCTCGTCCGTCAGAGTTCCCTTTCAGGGATGAGACTGGTATTGCTCCCTGCGTGGTATTCCCTTTTATGGATGCAGGGATCAGTCCTGAGGCAGTATGATCTGGGAATTGAAGACTCCCCCCAGGGGGTTAGAACAAAGGAATGTCCATAGTGTAGTATGGTTAAGAATATTTAATGAGGCATATCAAACCAAAATATTAAAATTGATGCATCAAAGGTACATTAGAGTGTAAACAGATGTTCCCTGTATAAGGGACTAACCGTCTGGTATTCAAAGATGGCCACCAGAGCTCCACGTTGCTCCAGTGGCGTGATGTCACGGCGTGATGTGGCTCCTCCTGACGCGTATCGTGTGCTCAACCAGAGGACGTCGGGCCCTCAGGCCACCCTCGTGAAGTCTTTTTCTGATTGTTTGGTCAGACACATTCACACCAGTGCTAGAGGTCATTTTGTAGGGCTCTGGCAGTACTCATCCTGTAACTCCTTGCTCAAAGGAGCAGATACTGGTCATGCTGATGGGTTAAGGACCTTCTATGGCCCTGTCCAGCTCTCCTAGAGTAACTGTCTGTCTTCTGGAATCTACTCCATGCTCTTGAGACTGTGCTGGAAGACAGAGCAGACCTTCTGGCAATGGTACATATGGATGTACCATCCTGGAGGAGTTGGACTTCCTGTGCAACCTTTGTAGAGTCCAGATATCACTTCATGCTACCAGAAGTGACAATGACTCTAGTCAAATGCAAAACTAGTGAAAAACAGTCAGAAAAGATGAGTAGGGGGAAACAAATGTCAGTGGCCTCCACCTGTAATACCATTCTTGTTTTGGGGGTTGTCTCATTGATGCCCATCTAGTGCACCTGTTGTTAATTATTTTCACATCAAAGCAGCTGAAACTGATTAACAACCCCCTCTGCTACTTAACTGACCAGATCAATATCCCAGGAGTTTAATTGACTAGATGCTATACTTTGATTATTATTATTATTATACAGTATTTATAAAGTGCTAATAGTTCGCTCAGCGCTGTACATTACAAAGGGGGACAGAAAATGCGACAGTACAATAACAATACAATGCGATATACAAGGGGTTTGAGGGTCCTGCTCTTTCGGGCTTACAATCTAGGAGATAGGGGATGGTGGTACAGGAGGAGATAGCTGTGGGGGATGGAGTGGTAGGAAGAGTGGAGGAGGTCGGCAAATTAGCAGGGGGTGGAGTAGGCTTCCCTGAAGAGGTGGGTTTTCAGGGTGCGCCTAAAGGAGAGGAGAGTAGGTGAAAGTCTGATGGGTTGGGGCAGGGAGTTCCAGAGGATGTGTGACACCCTGGAGAAATCCTGGAGGCGGGCATGGGATTAAAAAGTGTTACTTTAATTTTTTTAAGCAGTGTATACATATAAAATTATTATGTACCTTTTTATTTCTTTCTTTATAAGTGATCACAATCTCTGTTCTCAAACTTTCTCTTTGTTGCAGCAGCACAGGTGATCAGCCACCTGTCCACTTTTGTGCTCACAGCCACCAATTGTTAATTAGGGTTCACATCCAATTAAGGGGCAGACTCTGTTTAAAAAGGAAGGGTAAACATTGAGCAGCCTGTTTACATCTGTATGTTTTTTTAATGCCCTGAAAGAGACTCGGGCCTGAGACATGTTTGAGCTTTAAAACATGGTACTCCACCTGACTAGTCGACATGTTTTATCCATACGTATTTCATAAGCTCACTCCACTCAGACCTTGCTGAAAGTAAAATAAAATGATCTATGACCCAGTACACAATAATGTTACCACTCCATTTTTACATTCAAAGATGCCTTTCTTTGTCACCAATCTTATAATATATTAGCATAAAAAGGGGCACACTTGACACTTCATTGAAGTTCTGAACGACTTCAAATTAAATAAATGTTCAATATAAAGTCTTTGTGAGAGAATATAAATTCAAGGTATTGCAAAATTTCTAGATCTAGAGCAGCATTCAAATTTGACTCTGACTGCAGAATGTAAATAGACTTTATTCAAGTCAAGGTCATGTGTTATTTTGAATATAATGATTCTAAATCATATGTTTTATTATTGGTGGTTTTTAATATCAAATGGCTTGCAAGCTGGATTCCTTCGGTTCTTATGGGTTTTATGTGTAGTAACCCTATTTTATAGGTTAAAGTGCAAAAAGTAGAAACAGTCAGATTTTCTGTAATCAAGACGAATATTTTAGATGTAATAATAGCATGTTTTCCTTTGAAAAATATACTAAAACGGATGGTCTGGAAGTAAAAACAATTTCCATTAATTTTAAATTAAGAAGATTGGGGAGAGCTCCATCAAACAGATCTGCCTGCATAGCAGGGGATCTCTCCACTAATCCCTGCTGAGCAGGTAGATGATAGGTCCGTGTCCACTCTGCTATGCAGAGAGGACACTGCCCGCTGTTTTCTATGGGCAGTCGGATGTCCGTTTCCATCCGACTGTCATCCGTTCTGCCAGATGGGGATTCCCATCCATCTGTTTTTAGCTTATAGGATCAGATACCGGCGGGTGTCAGCCAACATATATACGCTGACACCAGCCGTACCATAGATATGGATGGTCCGATTGGGTCCGCCTGAAAAACTGACAGGTGGACCATCAGTGTGAAAGGAGCCTAAGAATTTAGTTCTGGAAAGGAAGAAAATCTTTTAGTCATGCATGAAAAGCTATGCTGCAACATGTGGGGGCCCACGTCCTTCCTGTTAAAGATCTAGCATATCATTCAGAACCTCCCTGTGAGAGTCACAATATAAGAGCTGCTACAATGTAAAACTTGTAAATTACATAATATTCTATATTTTGTGTCTTGGTTATTTAGCTCTCTAATACCTCTCTGTGACTTGCAAATATGCATAGAATATCTCCTTCAAGTTTGATGTGACTAAGGGGTCAGTTATACTCTTCAGAAGAGCTTATCACGTGACTTTGACAGATCACATGACCAGGCTTTCCCTCCAGCTTTTTTTTTTACACTCAGAAGCCAGTAGAGTGCTAAGCACATTACTAAAGAACATCTCAGTAGCATAGCCATGGGTATGTACAGTATATATTTCTAAATTGGTCCCTAAGTCACATGTTGTTAACTCAATGGTTCCCTATCTTAGACTGTAACTTCTATTGGGAAACCGTACAACATGATCATGTGACCTTAATTTGCAAAGTTTTACAAGACTTTCACAATTTGTTATACCAGACATGTTATACTTACCTGGTCTGTGCAATGGTTTTGCATCTTCTGGGGTTCTCCGCTGGCATTCTCAGCTCCTTCTCTTCTTGGTGGGCCCCAATAGAAAGCTGCTTCCTATGGTGGCACACCTGCAGATTTTCTCCCAAGCTGGGTTGTGTGCATCTATTGACACACAAAGTGAGGTTCAGCCCTGCCCCCCTCTCCCTCCTTACAGCATTTAATTGACAGCAGGAGAAGCCAATGGTGCCTCTGCTGTCTCTGACACTGTGAAAGGGGAGATAGACAACCAGTGCTGCTGCAGTTGGGCACAGTGTTTGCTCGATACAGGTAGGTATTTGGGAAGGGGGTAGGTGGAACAACTAGTGGAAGTTTGTTTTTACCTTAATGCAGGTAATGCATTAAAGTAAAAAAAAACTTCTGGGTTTAGAACCACTTTAACTTTTTATCTTAAAGCCAGATTTTACATGGAACTGGAGCAAACATGTGTTTTTAATGACTATATGGCAATTACCATATAGTCATTAAAAACACATGTTTGCTCCAGTTCCATGTAAAATCTGGCTTTAAGATAAAAAGTTAAAGTGGTTCTAAACCCAGAATTTTTTTTTTACTTTAATGCATTACCTGCATTAAGGTAAAAACAAACTTCCACTAGTTGTTCCACCTACCCCCTTCCCAAATACCTACCTGTATCGAGCAAACACTGTGCCCAACTGCAGCAGCACTGGTTTCATAATAATAAGAAGATGTGTTGATATCATGTAACTTTCAAAGACTTTACATTTACACATTTAATTGTTTGTATAACTGAGTATTATATTTTGATGAAAACCAGGACACACATAAAGTCTGGACTAGGAATGAAATACATTACTGATGTGTAGAACATTCTACTTCCAAAAAAGTATTTGAGAGTAAGAAGTGATCGTATCTGTAACAGATTTACTTATTGCTGGGCTGAGGTTTTTTAACTTCCCATGCACATGCAGGTTGGGCTACAAAATATTTCTCTTTTTTAAAATGATTTGGCAATGATGTTTGTAGTAAATGTTAATATCACAACTTTTGTGTGTAGCACTACCCCCATAGGAGTTGCTGGATTATTTTCACTGTTGCTCTGAGCCCCTCTCTGAAAGCCCAACCCCTGCTGACACCACAGTACACTCTTAACTGGAATAAATTACCACCAGAAAGTAAACTTGCGCACTGATTGGAGTAAACTGGTATGATGTTTATAGCAGATTTAAATGTAGCTTGGTTACACAACATAAACAAAATCAGCATATGCAGACACAGCTATCACTCGTGTCAACGTTAAACTAGGAAAAGACAACACTTATCACAGAATCACAAATACCTTCAACCTGAGGTGGCTTTACAGTCCCCAATGAGCAACTAGAACTATCAAAACAGATGAGGCTAGCTCACTTTGGGCCCTCAGGATCTGATGACAGGGATGTTGCCTGAAATAAAGCTCTTTACCCTTGAAGCAACCAGTGTCCGTTTAAGTGCAATCTTCTGCGCGTGTGATGGGGCCCAGTTGGTGCATAGTGGGAAAAAGTGTGAATAGTGATTCTCTGAAGAACAATGCAATGAAGCAAAGGAGGAACAGCACTCTCCCTGAAAGTGGCAGTGAACTAGTGTAAAGTCCCTTTAAGTGCACTGGTCACTAGTAGATCTTGAAGAAAAAGGATGTTGAGCTGGCAGATGTAATTGTTGATACAGCAACTATGCAGCAAATGTTAGTGTTCTTTTCCCTAGGCAAGGCTTGGCACTCTCTTACCCAAGGAATGGCTTCTGTTGGATCCTTGTGGCCTTATCTCTCTCTGCTCTCTCTCAAACTCTCCGGTTTCACCTGCAGCATTACGTCTGATCACCTGCTGGCAGATCAAGCGTCAATGTCAGCGATCAGCAGATTCTCCTTGCCTCTCTTCTCTCTCTTCCTGTGTCCTGGTTCAGTTTTCAGGCGATCAACACACTCCTCTCTCTAGATCTCTCGCCTCCTAGGGTTCCCAAGCTTTGATATATACAGTCATGGCCGAAATTGTTGGCACCCTTGATATTTTTCCTGAAAATCAAGTATTTCACACAAAAAAGGTATTGCATTAACACATGTTTTGCTATACACATGTTTATTCCCTTTGTATGTATTGGAACAAATATAAAACAGAGGCAGAAAAGCAAATATGACATAATGTCACACAAAACCCCAAAAATGGGCTGGACAAAAGTATTGGCACCCTTAACTTAATATTTGGTTGCACACCCTTTGGAAAACATAACTGAAATCAGTCGCTTCCTATAACCATCAATAAGCTTCTGACACCTCTCACCCGGAATTTTGGACCACTCTTCCTTTGCAAACAGCTCCAGGTCTCTCTTATTGGAAGGACACCTTTTCCCAACAGCAATTTTAAGATCTCTCCACAGGTGTTCAATGGGATTTAGATCTGGGCTCATTGCTGGCCACTTCAGAACTCTCCAGCGCTTCTTTGCCATCCATTTCTGAGTGCTTTTTGACGTATGTTTGGGGTCATTGTCCTGCTGGAAGACCCAGGATCTTGGACGCAAACCCAGCTTTCTGACACTGGGCCCTACAGTGCGACCCAAAATCCTTTGGTAATCCTCAGATTTCATGATGCCTTGCACACAGTCAAGGCACCCAGTGCCAGAGGCAGCAAAACAACCCCAAAACATCATTGAACCTCCACCATATTTTACCGTAGGTACTGTGTTTTGTTCTTTGTAGGCCTCATTCCGTTTTCGGTAAACAGTAGAATGATGTGCTTTACCGAAAAGCTCTATCTTGGTCTCATCTGTCCACAAGACGTTTTCCCAGAAGGCTTTTGGCTTACTCAAGTACATTTTGGCAAACTGTAGTCTTGCTTTTTTATGTCTCTGTGTCAGCAGTGGGGTCCTCCTGGGTCTCCTGCCATAGCGTTTCATTTCATTTAAATGTCGACGGATAGTTCGCGCTGACACTGATGCTCCCTGAGCCTGCAGGACAGCTTGAATGTCTTTGGAACATGTTTGGGGCTGCTTATCCACCATCCGGACTATTCTGCGTTGCAATCTTTCATCAATTTTCCTCATCCGTCCACGACCAGGGAGATTAGCTACAGTGCCATGGGTTGCAAACTTCTTGATAATGTTGCGCACTGTGGACAAAGGCAAATCTAGTTCTCTGGAGATGGACTTGTAACCTTGAGATTGTTGATATTTTGCCACAATTTTGGTTCTCAGGTCCTCAGACAGTTCTCGTCTCCTCTTTCTGTTGTCCATGCTTAGTGTGGCACAGACAGACACACAATGCAAAGGTTAAGTGAACGTCTCTCCTTTTTATCTGCTTTCAGGTGTGATTTCTATATTGCCCACACCTGTTACTTGCCCCAGGTGAGTTTACAGGAGCATCACATGCTTGTAACATTCTTATTTATCCGCAGTTGTGAAAGGGTGCCAATACTTTTGTCCAGCCCATTTTTGGAGGTTTGTGTGACATTATGTCGAATTTGCTTTCTTTCCTCCCTTTTTTTGTTTTGTCCCAATACACACAAAGGGAATAAACATGTGTATAGCAAAACATGTGTTAATGCAATACGTTTCGTGAGAAATACATGATTTCCTGGAGAAATATCAAGGGTGCCAACAATTTCGGCCATGACTGTATATGTCTCTGCCCACACGCCAGCTACTCTGGGAAATGTAGTTTCTACTTGCACTACTCCTCAGCAAAGTACTGTGATTCAGCATTAAAGTTCCATAGAACTGTTCTTCAACATGTGAATGCTACTGTTCTGCAGGACACTGCCATCTTGTGCTGGCTTCAACATCCTGCATCAAACAGTTATAGCAGGGTGTTACATGTGGATGTTGAATGGCTGTGTTGTTGTCGTTAAGATGGTTTAAGACAGTGGTCTCCAAACTGTGGCCCAGGGGCAAGATGCGGCCCTTTGCATGCTTTTATCTGGCCCTCGAGGCATTATTCCTCCCACTGCAAGCAGCAGTGTGGCATAGTTTCTCCCACAGACATCGACAATGGGGCACTATTCCACCTATTATCACCAATGATGGGGCACTATTCTTCCTATTGACACCAATGATGGGGCACAATTTCCCCCATTGATACCAACAGTGGGGCACTATTCCCCCCACTGATACCAACAATGGGGCACTATTTCCCCCACTGATACCAACGATGGGGCACTATTTCCCCCAATGATACAAATGATGGGGCACTATTTCCCCATTGATACCTATGATGGGACACTATTTCCCCCACTGATACCATGATGGGGCACTATTTTCCCCACTGATACCAACGATGAGGCACTATTTGCCTCATTGATACCAACAATGGAGCACTATTTCCCCCATTGATACCAATGATGGGGCACTATTTCTTCCATTGATAACAACAATTTGACACTATTTCTTCCATTGATACCAACAATGGGGCACTATTTCTTCCATTGATACCAACAATGGGGCACTATTTCCTCCATTGATACCAACAATGGGGCACTATTTCCCCTATTGATACCAAAGATGGGGCACTATTTCCCCTATTGATACCAATCATGGGGCACTATTTCTTCCATTGATGCCAATGATGGGGCACTATTTCTCCCATTGATACCAGTGATGGGGCACTATTCCTCCCATTGATACTAACAATGGGGCATTATTCCTTCCATTGATACTAACGATAGGGCACTATTTCTCCCATTGATGCTAACTATGGGCACTATTTCTCCCATTGAAACCAATGATAGGGCACTATTTCTCCCATTGATACGAACGATGGGGCACTATTCCTCCCATTGACACCAGTGATGGAGCACTATTCCTCCCATTGACACCAGTGATGGGGCACTATTCCTCCTATTGACAATAATAGGGCACTATTTCTCCTATTGAAACCAAAGATGGGGCACTATTCCTCCCCCTAATAGCAATGATGGGGCATTGTTTACTCCCACTGATGCCAGGACATTTTCTTCTCCCACTGGCCACAGTCCAGCGCCCATAAAGTTTGAAGAACAGTAAACTGGCCCTTTGTTTAGAATGCTTGGAGATCCCTGGTTTAAGATATACAGTACAAACACATCCTTATGCGGCCCTCAAACCACAACTTTTATACTAGCTGTTTTTTATTTAGGTGATTTCATGTCTCAAACCTTGGTGGTGCCCTAAAACATCCATTTTCTTACAATAATTTGTCCATGTTTGGCCACCGTCAAGCTGGCTATATATTCAGGGATTTCAAAAGATCAACTTTACTTGAAATTTCAGTATTCCCTGCATATTGTACCCACAATAAATAAACAAATACAAACATAAATACTGGAGTGAGCTCCTTGTTACCTTCCACAAGCAGTGCAACATTTCCTTCACAAGAAAAATAGTGCTGCTCTGATCATCTATTTCCCCCTCCCTTCCCCCCTTCTCATTTACCCCTTCTCTACCCCCCTCCTTTTTTTCCCTCTCTCTTCTGCTTCTTCTTACTCTCTCAGTTTTTCCATCTCCTCAAGACTGCTTGTTCCAGTTGTCCACACATGTTGGACTCCTATCTTGAGATATATGTTACTGTTGCTACTATTGGCCATTGCCTCTCCTGTATGTTTGAAACTTTTGTCCATATGCCTTGTATACCTGGCTGAAGAGTCTTTGTATGAATATTCTGTATATATTGTAATGCTAAATTTTCTTCTGTATTCTAACTTTTCACAGAAGCATTTCTATATTTGCTTTCCTATGTCTATAAATGCAAAAAATTCCAATAAAAATTTTGAACAAGGTAAAAATTAGTGCACTGTATACGCCTCTCATTCAGCCCTCCAATGTTTTTTTTCTCCAACAGTGGGTGTCAACCCATCCAGGAGTATATCTCATGCTGTGAAACAATCACAATAGCAAAATTAGGGGCCACCCATCACACACTGTAGATCAACCTCACCTACTAATGAGCTAACAGAGGCTTTAGCTTCAGTTCCTGCATTTTGGCCACTAGCCTCTGTTAGCTCATCAGCAGATGTGGTTGATCTATGTGATGTTCACCCCCTAATTTTCCTATTGTGGTTATATCCTGCACATACAGTATGCCAGTATTTCAGAGTTTGCTATCTGAAACTATGGAATTGTAGGACATGTTCTGGTAGATTACACATTCCAGGCTTTTATACATTTCAGGTTTGATTTCTTGATTACAGGTGGCCTGGTGCCTCCTTGAGAAATCTCCCAGTGAAATTCGCTGGTATAAGCAATCATAAAAAATCAATCATGTAAAAAAAAATCCTGATCACTTCCCCAGAGTAGTACAATGTTACTCTTAACATTATATTGCTCTGGTCACAGTGTGTTAAAAAAAATCATAAAAAAAGAAAGTATCAAAAAAGAAAATACAAATTTAAAAAAATTATAATTTTTTTTTGTACTGTCGCCAGTCAGTGTCCTGGTTCACCACACCGGTTATATGATGACGCTGTACTGCATTGATGGAAGTATGAAAAAAAAAATAATTTCTTCATATTCCAAAAAGGTATGACAAAAAATTACGTCAATAAAGTTGCCATACCTCTTACTAAATACCTTGGACTGTTTGCTTTCCAAAAGGGGTAATTTGTGGGATATTTGTACAGTCCTTCATTTTTTGAATAGAATATTGTATTCTGTTGGATAACATTTTGCAAATAATTGTTCTTCATATATTTGTGTGAGAAAAAGGGGTCATTTAAGGGATATTTGTTCTGTCCTGACATTTGTGAGCCTCAAGAAAAAGCTGTCAATACATTAGGACTTTCAGATTAGGATTTTCAGATATATACCATAGTTTGTTTTCCTACAGACTAAATAATGAACACGGATTTGGGTTATTTTCACCAAAAGAAAATAATGAACACGGATTTGGGTTATTTTCAGCAAAAGAAATGTAGCAGAATAAATGGCCTAAATGTATGAAGAACAATTATTGACTTGCAAAATAAAAACAACATTTTCTATTTCCTTTTTTTTAATTTTGGTCTTTTTTAGTTTATTTAGTAAGAAATAAAGTGGTGACTAAATACCACCAAAAAAAGAAAAAAAATTAATATAGGTAGAGTGTTGTGTGACTGCGCAATGGTCATTCAAAGTGTGACAGCGCTGAAAGCTAAAAATTGGCCTGGGTATTGAAGTGGTTAAGAAGGCCCCTGTTGTAAGGAACATGGTTGCCTCTAATTTGATAGACTAGCCTGGACAGCGGCATGAAAAGGCTTTTTTCCTTGTGGGAGTATTAGGTATGTAGATTTGAGAGATGCAATAGGGTTAGAACAACATTAACTTCCAAATTAACAAGGAAGGTTTAAAACATTGAGGAATTTGTTACATGTTCTACCCATAATGTAGTGAACTTCCTGTAGTGACCTTGTGGGCTACAGTACATAGGAAAAACCAAGAGGGCACTGCAGGTTAGTATAAGAGAACACCTGGCCAACATTAGTGCTATGAGCATAGCCTGTCTAGACATTATGCCGCATTATGCTGCACATCACTCAAAGGACCCAACCTGGTGAGGATAGACAGGTTTATACCCCACTGGAGAGGGAGCAATTGTGATAGAGAGATTTAATAGATGAGAACATACAGTCCACATTAATTGTTTCATGAAAAACAGTTGATTCTCATATACAAGATATTTTACATTAGTACATAATTATTTTTTAGATGGATTTAGATTTTCAATCTATTATAAAAACATATTTTATATTAATTATATCCCTTATTAATTTTTAATAGATATTATGAATTTTTAATACTGTATTTTTTTTTTTGTGATCAATTTGTGGTGTGTATCGCTAGATGTTTTCTCTTTGGTGTAAATTCTTTCATTCTTACATATTTAAATGTTAACATGTCTATTCAGCACTAATTTGATGCCCCTGGTCAATGTCCCTTGAGATGCAAAGAATCAGGTGGAGCTTAAGCAGTGACACCGACCCTGCATTACAACCTTGTTGAATGTTGCGGATGTTTGTGAGTGTCCGCTTTTATGTTTCAGTAAACACTAAACACTAAATTCGATTCGAGTCGAATATATTCGCTGCGAATTTAACTTATAAAAAGGGTGTTTCTAGGCTTCAGAGAGCATTTATATTAGTGCAGAACACTGTACCTTTAATTTAAATGCCCTTGGAGTCTGCTGGGGAAGAGAAATAATACTGTCAGTCAGTATGACATGCAGATGAGTGCCGTCGATCTTAGAATCACCGCACACTTCACTCATTTGGGCAGTCACGGGGCCAAAACCAGAGTGTGGAGCCACAGTGTGGCGGTGGAGGCAGCAGCAATGGGAGGCCATACAACACCCTATGAAAAAATGGAACCCACCAGCAGTGTGAGGAGACCTGAAAGTGGCACATGGCAGAGTGTGGCGATGGAGACAGCACCAATGGGAGGCCGTACAGGGACCCATGACACACTCTGGACCTGGCAGCAGCATGAGGAGGCGGTACAGGGGCTCATGACAGATTACGGGCCTGGCAGCAGCATGAGGAGTCGGTACGGGGGCCCATGGCAGATTACGGGCCTGGCAGCAGCAATGGGAGGCCCGTAATCTGCCAGCACCCTATGACAAAATGGAACCCACCAGCAGTGTGAGGAGACCTGAAAGTGGCACATGGCAGAGTGTGGCGATGGAGACAGCAGCAATGGGAGGCCGTACAGGGACCCATGACACACTCTGGACCTGGCAGCAGCATGAGGAGGCGGTACAGGGGCCCATGACAGATTACGGGCCTGGCAGCAGCATGAGGAGTCGGTACGCGGGCCCATGGCAGATTACGGGCCTGGCAGCAGCAATGGGAGGCCCGTAATCTGCCAGCACCCTATGACAAAATGGAACCCACCAGCAGTGTGAGGAGACCTGAAAGTGGCACATGGCAGAGTGTGGCGATGGAGACAGCAGCAATGGGAGGCCGTACAGGGACCCATGACACACTCTGGACCTGGCAGCAGCATGAGGAGGCGGTACAGGGGCCCATGACAGATTACGGGCCTGGCAGCAGCATGAGGAGTCGGTACGGGGGCCCATGGCAGATTACGGGCCTGGCAGCAGCAATGGGAGGCCCGTAATCTGCCAGCACCCTATGACAAAATGGAACCCACCAGCAGTGTGAGGAGACCTGAAAGTGGCACATGGCAGAGTGTGGCGATGGAGACAGCAGCAATGGGAGGCCGTACAGGGACCCATGACACACTCTGGACCTGGCAGCAGCAAGAGGAGGCGGTACAGGGGCCCATGGCAGATTACGGGCCTGGCAACAGCAATGGGAGGCCGTACAGGGACCCATGACACACTCTTGACCTGGCAGCAGCATGAGGAGGCGGTACAGGGGCCCATGACAGATTACGGGCCTGGCAGCAGCATGAAGAGTCGGTACGGGGGCCCATGGCAGATTACGGGCCTGGCAGCAGCAATGGGAGGCCGTACAGGGACCCATGACACACTCTGGACCTGGCAGCAGCATGAGGAGGCGGTACAGGGGCCCATGACAGATTACGGGCCTGGCAGCAGCATGAGGAGTCGGTACGGGGGCCCATGGCAGATTACGGGCCTGGCAGCAGCAATGGGAGGCCCGTAATCTGCCAGCACCCTATGACAAAATGGAACCCACCAGCAGTGTGAGGAGACCTGAAAGTGGCACATGGCAGAGTGTGGCAATTGAGACAGCAGCAATGGGAGGCCATACAGGGACCCATGACACACTCTGGACCTGGCAGCAGCATGAAGAGGCGGTACAGGGGCCCATGACAGATTACGGGCCTGGCAGCAGCAATGGGAGGCCCGTAATCTGCCAGCACCCTATGACAAAATGGAACCCACCAGCAGTGTGAGGAGACCTGAAAGTGGCACATGGCAGAGTGTGGCGATGGAGACAGCAGCAATGGGAGGCCGTACAGGGACCCATGAGACACTCTGGACCTGGCAGCAGCATGAGGAGGCGGTACAGGGGCCCATGACAGATTACGGGCCTGGCAGCAGCATGAGGAGTCGGTACGGGGGCCCATGGCAGATTACGGGCCTGGCAGCAGCAATGGGAGGCCGTACAGGGACCCATGACACACTCTGGACCTGGCAGCAGCATGAGGAGGCGGTACAGGGGCCCATGACAGATTACGGGCCTGGCAGCAGCATGAGGAGTCGGTACGGGGGCCCATGGCAGATTACGGGCCTGGCAGCAGCAATGGGAGGCCCGTAATCTGCCAGCACCCTATGACAAAATGGAACCCACCAGCAGTGTGAGGAGATCTGAAAGTGGCACATGGCAGAGTGTGGCGATGGAGACAGCAGCAATGGGAGGCCGTACAGGGACCCATGACACACTCTGGACCTGGCAGCAGCATGAGGAGGCGGTACAGGGGCCCATGACAGATTACGGGCCTGGCAGCAGCATGAGGAGTCGGTACGGGGGCCCATGGCAGATTACGGGCCTGGCAGCAGCAATTGGAGGCCCGTAATCTGCCAGCACCCTATGACAAAATGGAACCCACCAGCAGTGTGAGGAGACCTGAAAGTGGCACATGGCAGAGTGTGGCGATGGAGACAGCAGCAATGGGAGGCCGTACAGGGACCCATGACACACTCTGGACCTGGCAGCAGCATGAGGAGGCGGTACAGGGGCCCATGACAGATTACGGGCCTGGCAGCAGCAATGGGAGGCCCGTAATCTGCCAGCACCCTATGACAAAATGGAACCCACCAGCAGTGTGAGGAGACCTAAAAGTGGCACATGGCAGAGTGTGGCGATGGAGACAGCAGCAATGGGAGGCCGTACAGGGACCCATGACACACTCTGGACCTGGCAGCAGCATGAGGAGGCGGTACAGGGGCCCATGACAGATTACGGGCCTGGCAGCAGCATGAGGAGTCGGTACGGGGGCCCATGGCAGATTACGGGCCTGGCAGCAGCAATGGGAGGCCCGTAATCTGCCAGCACCCTATGACAAAATGGAACCCACCAGCAGTGTGAGGAGACCTGAAAGTGGCACATGGCAGAGTGTGGCGATGGAGACAGCAGCAATGGGAGGCCGTACAGGGACCCATGACACACTCTGGACCTGGCAGCAGCATGAGGAGGCGGTACAGGGGCCCATGACAGATTACGGGCCTGGCAGCAGCAATGGGAGGCCCGTAATCTGCCAGCACCCTATGACAAAATGGAACCCACCAGCAGTGTGAGGAGACCTGAAAGTGGCACATGGCAGAGTGTGGTGATGGAGACAGCAGCAATGGGAGGCCGTACAGGGACCCATGACACACTCTGGACCAGGCAGTAGCATGAGGAGGCGGTACAGGGGCCCATGACAGATTACGGGCCTGGCAGCAGCATGAGGAGTCGGTACGGGGGCCCATGGCAGATTACGGGCCTGGCAGATGACGACGAGGCTGCCAAGTGCGATCAGCCTCATCATCATCAATTAGGGTCTCCGCCTCACTACTAGCCCCCTCGGCTGCGTGTGGGTAAGGCTACCGAGCCACTACCGAGCCACTCTCCTCGCCAGTACTTCTTCGCCTGGCTGCTGAAGAGGCGGATGTCTCCCCCCGTTCCTGACCGCCCTCTGTTAGCTCTTCCTCACTGTACAGTGGGGCTGAGCCCACAGCATGCGATACTTCGCTTGGTGAGGGAACACCAAAGGACAGGGGCAGGTAGAGGACACGTGATTTCAGTGGGCTTGCTCCCGGGCCATGCCAACTAACGGTTGTGTCTGACGTACCCACCGACCGTTGGCTGTAGGTGTCAGAGGTAACCAGGGAAGAGGAAGACGACCGAGCCAACCAATCGATGACGGCAGGGTTGTCGGTGGAGACACGACCGCTGGATGACACCGGGAGCACTGGCCTCTGGCTGCGACTAGTGCTGCCTCGACCCCTTCCTCTGCTGCCACGTCTGCTCGCTCCTGAAACATTGCCTCCTCTGCCACTCCTCTGCGTGTTGTCTGACATACTCTTTAATTCAACGATTCTGTGTCCCTGAGTAACGATTCTGTGTCCCTGAGTAACAATTCTGTGTCCCTGAGTAACGATTCTGTGTCCCTGAGTAACAATTCTGTGTCCCTGAGTAACAATTCTGTGTCTGTCCCTGAGTAACGATTCTGTGTCCCTCAGTAATGATTCTGTGTCCCTCAGTAACGATTCTGTGTCCCTCAGTAACAATTCTGTGTCCCTCAGTAACAATTCTGTGTCCCTGAGTAACAATTCTGTGTCCCTGAGTAACGATTCTGTGTCCCTGAGTAACGATTCTGTGTCCCTGAGTAACGATTCTGTGTCCCTCAAAAACAATTCTGTGTCCCTGAGTAACGATTCTGTGTCCCTGAGTAACGATTCTGTGTCCCTGAGTAACGATTCTGTGTCCCTAAGTAACGATTCTGTGTCCCTGAGTAACAATTCTGTGTCCCTGAGTAACAATTCTGTGTCCCTGAGTAACGATTCTGTGTCCCTGAGTAACAATTCTGTGTCCCTGAGTAACAATTCTGTGTCCCTCAGTAACAATTCTGTGTCCCTGAGTAACGATTCTTTGTCCCTCAGTAACAATTCTGTGTCCCTGAGTAACGATTCTGTGTCCCTGAGTAACAATTCTGTGTCCCTGAGTAACAATTCTGTGTCCCTGAGTAACGATTCTGTGTCCCTGAGTAACAATTCTGTGTCCCCGAGTAACAATTCTGTGTCCCCGAGTAACAATTCTGTGTCCCTGAGTAACAATTCTGTGTCTGTCCCTGAGTAACAATTCTGTGTCCCTGAGTAACGATTCTGTGTCCCTGAGTAACGATTCTGTGTCCCTCAGTAACAATTCTGTGTCCCTGAGTAACAATTCTGTGTCCCTGAGTAACAATTCTGTGTCCCTCAGTAACGATTCTGTGTCCCTCAGTAACGATTCTGTGTCCCTCAGTAACAATTCTGTGTCCCTCAGTAACGATTCTGTGTCCCTGAGTAACAATTCTGTGTCCCTGAGTAACAATTCTGTGTCTGTCCCTGAGTAACAATTCTGTGTCCCTGAGTAACAATTCTGTGTCCCTCAGTAACAATTCTGTGTCCCTGAGTAACAATTCTGTGTCCCTGAGTAACAATTCTGTGTCCCTGAGTAACAATTCTGTGTTCCTGAGTAACAATTCTGTGTCTGTCCCTGAGTAACAATTCTGTGTCTGTCCCTGAGTAACGATTCTGTGTCCCTCAGTAATGATTCTGTGTCCCTGAGTAACGATTCTGTGTCCCTCAGTAACAATTCTGTGTCCCTCAGTAACAATTCTGTGTTCCTGAGTAACAATTCTGTGTCCCTGAGTAACGATTCTGTGTCCCTGAGTAACGATTCTGTGTCCCTCAAAAACAATTCTGTGTCCCTGAGTAACAATTCTGTGTCCCTGAGTAACGATTCTGTGTCCCTGAGTAACGATTCTGTGTCCCTGAGTAACGATTCTGTGTCCCTAAGTAACGATTCTGTGTCCCTGAGTAACAATTCTGTGTCTGTCCCTGAGTAACAATTCTGTGTCTGTCCCTGAGTAACAATTCTGTGTCTCTCCCTGAGTAACAATTCTGTGTCCCTGAGTAACAATTCTGTGTCCCTGAGTAACGATTCTGTGTCCCTCAGTAACGATTCTGTGTCCCTCAGTAACGATTCTGTGTCCCTGAGTAACGATTCTGTGTCCCTGAGTAACGATTCTGTGTCCCTGAGTAACGATTCTGTGTCCCTGAGTAATGATTCTGTGTCCCTGAGTAACAATTCTGTGTCCCTGAGTAACAATTCTGTGTCCCTCAGTAACAATTCTGTGTCCCTGAGTAACAATTCTGTGTCCCTCAGTAACGATTCTGTGTCCCTCAGTAACAATTCTGTGTCCCCGAGTAACAATCCTGTGTCCCTGAGTAACGATTCTGTGTCTCTGAGTAACAATTCTGTGTCCCTCAGTAACGATTCTGTGTCCCTCAGTAACAATTCTGTGTCCCCGAGTAACAATTCTGTGTCCCCGAGTAACAATTCTGTGTCCCTGAGTAACAATTCTGTGTCTGTCCCTGAGTAACAATTCTGTGTCCCTGAGTAACGATTCTGTGTCCCTGAGTAACGATTCTGTGTCCCTCAGTAACAATTCTGTGTCCCTGAGTAACAATTCTGTGTCCCTGAGTAACAATTCTGTGTCCCTGAGTAACAATTCTGTGTCCCTCAGTAACGATTCTGTGTCCCTCAGTAACAATTCTGTGTCCCTGAGTAACAATTCTGTGTCTGTCCCTGAGTAACAATTCTGTGTCCCTGAGTAACAATTCTGTGTCCCTCAGTAACAATTCTGTGTCCCTGAGTAACGATTCTGTGTCCCTCAGTAACAATTCTGTGTCCCTGAGTAACGATTCTGTGTCCCTGAGTAACAATTCTGTGTCCCTGAGTAACAATTCTGTGTCCCTGAGTAACGATTCTGTGTCCCTGAGTAACAATTCTGTGTCCCCGAGTAACAATTCTGTGTCCCCGAGTAACAATTCTGTGTCCCTGAGTAACAATTCTGTGTCTGTCCCTGAGTAACAATTCTGTGTCCCTGAGTAACGATTCTGTGTCCCTGAGTAACGATTCTGTGTCCCTCAGTAACAATTCTGTGTCCCTGAGTAACAATTCTGTGTCCCTGAGTAACAATTCTGTGTCCCTCAGTAACGATTCTGTGTCCCTCAGTAACAATTCTGTGTCCCTCAGTAACGATTCTGTGTCCCTCAGTAACAATTCTGTGTCCCTAAGTAACAATTCTGTGTCTGTCCCTGAGTAACAATTATGTGTCCCTGAGTAACAATTCTGTGTCCCTGAGTAACAATTCTGTGTCCCTGAGTAACAATTCTGTGTTCCTGAGTAACAATTCTGTGTTCCTGAGTAACAATTCTGTGTCTGTCCCTGAGTAACAATTCTGTGTCCCTCAGTAACAATTCTGTGTCCCTGAGTAACAATTCTGTGTCCCTGAGTAACAATTCTGTGTCCCTGAGTAACAATTCTGTGTCCCTCAGTAACAATTCTGTGTCCCTCAGTAACAATTCTGTGTCTCTCCCTGAGTAACAATTCTGTGTCTCTCCCTGAGTAACAATTCTGTGTCCCTGAGTAACAATTCTGTGTCCCTGAGTAACGATTCTGTGTCCCTCAGTAACGATTCTGTGTCCCTCAGTAACAATTCTGTGTCCCTGAGTAACGATTCTGTGTCCCTGAGTAACAATTCTGTGTCCCTGAGTAACAATTCTGTGTCCCTGAGTAACAATTCTGTGTCCCTCAGTAACAATTCTGTGTCCCTCAGTAACAATTCTGTGTCCCTGAGTAACGATTCTGTGTCCCTCAGTAACGATTCTGTGTCCCTCAGTAACAATTCTGTGTCCCCGAGTAACGATTCTGTGTCCCTGAGTAACGATTCTGTGTCTCTGAGTAACGATTCTGTGTCCCTCAGTAACAATTCTGTGTCCCCGAGTAACAATTCTGTGTCCCCGAGTAACAATTCTGTGTCCCTGAGTAACAATTCTGTGTCTGTCCCTGAGTAACAATTCTGTGTCCCTGAGTAACGATTCTGTGTCCCTGAGTAACGATTCTGTGTCCCTCAGTAACAATTCTGTGTCCCTGAGTAACAATTCTGTGTCCCTGAGTAACAATTCTGTGTCCCTCAGTAACGATTCTGTGTCCCTCAGTAACGATTCTGTGTCCCTCAGTAACGATTCTGTGTCCCTGAGTAACAATTCTGTGTCCCTGAGTAACAATTCTGTGTCTGTCCCTGAGTAACAATTCTGTGTCCCTGAGTAACAATTCTGTGTCCCTCAGTAACAATTCTGTGTCCCTGAGTAACGATTCTGTGTCCCTCAGTAACAATTCTGTGTCCCTGAGTAACAATTCTGTGTCCCTGAGTAACAATTCTGTGTCCCTCAGTAACGATTCTGTGTCCCTCAGTAACGATTCTGTGTCCCTCAGTAACAATTCTGTGTCCCTGAGTAACAATTCTGTGTCCCTGAGTAACAATTCTGTGTCTGTCCCTGAGTAACAATTCTGTGTCCCTGAGTAACAATTCTGTGTCCCTCAGTAACAATTCTGTGTCCCTGAGTAACGATTCTGTGTCCCTCAGTAACGATTCTGTGTCCCTGAGTAACGATTCTGTGTCCCTGAGTAACAATTCTGTGTCCCTGAGTAACAATTCTGTGTCTGTCCCTTAGTAACAATTCTGTGTCCCTGAGTAACGATTCTGTGTCCCTGAGTAACGATTCTGTGTCCCTCAGTAACAATTCTGTGTCCCTGAGTAACAATTCTGTGTCCCTGAGTAACAATTCTGTGTCCCTAAGTAACAATTCTGTGTCCCTGAGTAACAATTCTGTGTCCCTGAGTAACAATTCTGTGTCTGTCCCTGAGTAACAATTCTGTGTCTGTCCCTGAGTAACAATTCTGTGTCCCTGAGTAACAATTCTGTGTCTGTCCCTGAGTAACAATTCTGTGTCCCTGAGTAAAATTCTGTGTCCCTGAGTAACAATTCTGTGTCCCTCAGTAACGATTCTGTGTCCCTCAGTAACGATTCTGTGTCCCTCAGTAACGATTCTGTGTCCCTCAGTAACAATTCTGTGTCCCTGAGTAACGATTCTGTGTCCCTGAGTAACGATTCTGTGTCCCTGAGTAACAATTCTGTGTCCCTGAGTAACAATTCTGTGTCCCTGAGTAACAATTCTGTGTCCCTCAGTAACAATTCTGTGTCCCTGAGTAACAATTCTGTTTCCCTGAGTAACAATTCTGTGTCCCTGAGTAACAATTCTGTGTCCCTGAATAACAATTCTGTGTCTCTCCCTGAGTAACAATTCTGTGTCCCTGAGTAACAATTCTGTGTCCCTGAGTAACGATTCTGTGTCCCTCAGTAACGATTCTGTGTCCCTCAGTAACGATTCTGTGTCCCTGAGTAACGATTCTGTGTCCCTGAGTAACGATTCTGTGTCCCTGAGTAATGATTCTGTGTCCCTCAGTAACAATTCTGTGTCCCTCAGTAACAATTCTGTGTCCCTGAGTAACAATTCTGTGTCCCTCAGTAACAATTCTGTGTCCCTGAGTAACAATTCTGTGTCCCTCAGTAACGATTCTGTGTCCCTCAGTAACAATTCTGTGTCCCCGAGTAACAATTCTGTGTCCCTGAGTAACGATTCTGTGTCTCTGAGTAACAATTCTGTGTCCCTCAGTAACGATTCTGTGTCCCTCAGTAACAATTCTGTGTCCCCGAGTAACAATTCTGTGTCCCCGAGTAACAATTCTGTGTCCATGAGTAACAATTCTGTGTCTGTCCCTGAGTAACAATTCTGTGTCCCTGAGTAACGATTCTGTGTCCCTGAGTAACGATTCTGTGTCCCTCAGTAACAATTCTGTGTCCCTGAGTAACAATTCTGTGTCCCTGAGTAACAATTCTGTGTCCCTGAGTAACAATTCTGTGTCCCTCAGTAACGATTCTGTGTCCCTCAGTAACAATTCTGTGTCCCTGAGTAACAATTCTGTGTCCCTGAGTAACAATTCTGTGTCCCTGAGTAACAATTCTGTGTCTGTCCCTGAGTAACAATTCTGTGTCCCTGAGTAACAATTCTGTGTCCCTCAGTAACAATTCTGTGTCCCTGAGTAACGATTCTGTGTCCCTCAGTAACGATTCTGTGTCCCTGAGTAACGATTCTGTGTCCCTGAGTAACAATTCTGTGTCCCTGAGTAACAATTCTGTGTCCCTGAGTAACGATTCTGTGTCCCTGAGTAACAATTCTGTGTCCCCGAGTAACAATTCTGTGTCCCCGAGTAACAATTCTGTGTCCCTGAGTAACAATTCTGTGTCTGTCCCTGAGTAACAATTCTGTGTCCCTGAGTAACGATTCTGTGTCCCTGAGTAACGATTCTGTGTCCCTCAGTAACAATTCTGTGTCCCTGAGTAACAATTCTGTGTCCCTGAGTAACAATTCTGTGTCCCTCAGTAACGATTCTGTGTCCCTCAGTAACAATTCTGTGTCCCTCAGTAACGATTCTGTGTCCCTCAGTAACAATTCTGTGTCCCTGAGTAACAATTCTGTGTCTGTCCCTGAGTAACAATTCTGTGTCCCTGAGTAACAATTCTGTGTCCCTGAGTAACAATTCTGTGTCCCTGAGTAACAATTCTGTGTTCCTGAGTAACAATTCTGTGTCTGTCCCTGAGTAACAATTCTGTGTCCCTGAGTAACAATTCTGTGTCCCTGAGTAACAATTCTGTGTCCCTCAGTAACAATTCTGTGTCCCTCAGTAACAATTCTGTGTCCCTCAGTAACAATTCTGTGTCTCTCCCTGAGTAACAATTCTGTGTCTCTCCCTGAGTAACAATTCTGTGTCCCTGAGTAACAATTCTGTGTCCCTGAGTAACGATTCTGTGTCCCTCAGTAACGATTCTGTGTCCCTCAGTAACAATTCTGTGTCCCTGAGTAACAATTCTGTGTCCCTGAGTAACAATTCTGTGTCCCTGAGTAACAATTCTGTGTCCCTCAGTAACAATTCTGTGTCCCTCAGTAACAATTCTGTGTCCCTGAGTAACGATTCTGTGTCCCTGAGTAACGATTCTGTGTCCCTCAGTAACGATTCTGTGTCCCTCAGTAACGATTCTGTGTCCCCGAGTAACAATTCTGTGTCCCTGAGTAACGATTCTGTGTCTCTGAGTAACGATTCTGTGTCCCTCAGTAACAATTCTGTGTCCCCGAGTAACAATTCTGTGTCCCCGAGTAACAATTCTGTGTCCCTGAGTAACAATTCTGTGTCTGTCCCTGAGTAACGATTCTGTGTCCCTGAGTAACGATTCTGTGTCCCTGAGTAACGATTCTGTGTCCCTGAGTAACGATTCTGTGTCCCTCAGTAACAATTCTGTGTCCCTGAGTAACAATTCTGTGTCCCTGAGTAACAATTCTGTGTCCCTGAGTAACAATTCTGTGTCCCTGAGTAACGATTCTGTGTCCCTCAGTAACGATTCTGTGTCCCTCAGTAACGATTCTGTGTCCCTCAGTAACAATTCTGTGTCCCTGAGTAACAATTCTGTGTCCCTGAGTAACAATTCTGTGTCTGTCCCTGAGTAACAATTCTGTGTCCCTGAGTAACAATTCTGTGTCCCTCAGTAACAATTCTGTGTCCCTGAGTAACGATTCTGTGTCCCTCAGTAACAATTCTGTGTCCCTGAGTAACGATTCTGTGTCCCTGAGTAACAATTCTGTGTCCCTGAGTAACAATTCTGTGTCTGTCCCTTAGTAACAATTCTGTGTCCCTGAGTAACGATTCTGTGTCCCTGAGTAACGGTTCTGTGTCCCTCAGTAACAATTCTGTGTCCCTGAGTAACAATTCTGTGTCCCTGAGTAACAATTCTGTGTCCCTGAGTAACAATTCTGTGTCCCTGAGTAACAATTCTGTGTCTGTCCCTGAGTAACAATTCTGTGTCTGTCCCTGAGTAACAATTCTGTGTCCCTGAGTAACAATTCTGTGTCTGTCCCTGAGTAACAATTCTGTGTCCCTGAGTAAAATTCTTTCCTCCCTGAGTAACAATTCTGTGTCCCTCAGTAACGATTCTGTGTCCCTCAGTAACGATTCTGTGTCCCTCAGTAACAATTCTGTGTCCCTGAGTAACGATTCTGTGTCCCTGAGTAACGATTCTGTGTCCCTGAGTAACAATTCTGTGTCCCTCAGTAACAATTCTGTGTCCCTCAGTAACAATTCTGTGTCCCTGAGTAACAATTCTGTTTCCCTGAGTAACAATTCTGTGTCCCTGAGTAACAATTCTGTGTCCCTGAATAACAATTCTGTGTCTGTCCCTGAGTAACAATTCTGTGTCCCTGAGTAACAATTCTGTGTCCCTGAGTAACAATTCTGTGTCCCTCAGTAACAATTCTGTGTCCCTTAGTAACAATTCTGTGTCCCTGAGTAACAATTCTGTGTCTGTCCCTGAGTAACAATTCTGTGTCCCTGAGTAACAATTCTGTGTCCCTCAGTAACGATTCTGTGTCCCTCAGTAACAATTCTGTGTCCCCGAGTAACAATTCTGTGTCCCTGAGTAACAATTCTGTGTCTGTCCCTGAGTAACAATTCTGTGTCCCTGAGTAACGATTCTGTGTCCCTGAGTAACGATTCTGTGTCCCTAAGTAATGATTCTGTGTCCCTAAGTAACGATTCTGTGGCCCTAAAGTCTCTCTGGCCCTAACTCTGTCCCTAATACAGACAGGTCTGTCTCTCTTGAATGACCGGAGGCTAATGGAGAATTGTAAGATGGCCGCAATTTATAGCTCCACCATTACACAGTGCTGGCTGGCTGGCTGCTGATTGGCTAATGCGATCACATGTGATGAATGAATGCATTATGGGTCAGCGCGCCTTGTCTGCGCGCCTTCCCAGAGATCCCCACTCCGTCGCCACACATGTCGCCGCCATTTTTGGGAAAATTCGATTCGTGCATCCGAAGTTTGCTAATTTTCGGATTCGGCGCGAATCGAATTTTTCCTGATCTTCGAAACGAATTCCACTTCGCCATGTTCGATTCGCTCATCTCTAGTTACAACATCAGTTTTCCTCCTTTTGGAATAAAGGTTTTGAATAAATAAAAACTGACCATTGTAAGCAGCGCTGTCAGCTGTGAGAGGTTTGTTTCATCCATTTAACTGCCACATCTGCAAGGGAGCTTGTTGTTTTGAAACAAAAAAAAAAGCCTTACTGGCCAGATCACCAGGTGAAAATAAGTAAAGGAAAGCCCTAAAAAAAGATAACTAATACAGCCACCACAGGATTGGTAACCTGTGGTGCACTATAATAAATGTTTGTTTTTGTGGTTGAATACCACTTAAGCTAAATGAAAAAGTTAAAAGATAAATTACACATTTGAAATATGTGATACCAAAAATCAGTGTTGCTGATGCTGTCTATGAAATCATATTGTTCCATAGCACTGCGTACAGCTTAAAGGCATCTCCTGTGCATGTAATAGAATGGATTGATCTTTTTCCCTTGTTGAGGTCACATAAAAAGAAGGACTCTTTCCCTGCTGTATGGTATTGTTTTCTATTGGTATATGTCCCCCATGGCAGTGCTAAGCTTCTCATGCCCATTGTTTGACAATCCCTTCCCTATTGGGCTTGAAATGGCTAAAATTGTTTTTGAAGATTCATAGACTTAGGGGTTCTAAATAATGTTTGCATTTTTCAGGCTTTATGATGGGTTGGGTTAATAGCCCGTAAACCAAAACCAGGATAATTGGCTTATCCCTATCTCTCTTATATCCCCTGTTCACATATTGTCCAACATGTGTGGCTGTTGTTATTTCAGAAAATATAGACTTTAATGTTTATTTCAGGAAAATCGGCCTCATCTCTCCATCTGACATTGGGGCTTACTTAAGCTGATTACATACTATCCAGCCACTATTCAATAATTGTAGCTATTGTGTCTCAAATACACACTTTAAAATGTTTATTAGTAATGGGCAAATTTGTCCAGATTCAATTCACCATGAGTTCAGCAAATCTTGTTTAAAGTTCAGTAAATCCATATTAGAGGTGATTTTTTATAGATGTCTATTTGGGGTGAATCGTATTATTAAATTCTTATAGTCTTGGGGGCTAATAGGCAAACTGCTGTTAAAAAGAAGGCAAGAGAAGCTAGCCACTGTCATGAGGGTCCTGTACCAATGCAAAAAAAATAATTTAGCACAAATAATATAGAAAGAATACTGTACAGCAGTAAGAGCATATATTTTCTGTGGCTTGAAGGGCAACACTGAAAATATATAAATCCTTTAACCAGCTGTTAAAAAAAATAAAAGCCCTTCCTACCACTCCCTGTCACTGTAGAAGCCAACTGCTGTCTTTTTGCTTAAGCTTCTGATCACTTCTATACCCCCAGTCACTTCCTTCTGTCATGTATCCTTGACTCCACTGTACCTCCTGCTGGCCTGGTACTGGCATGGTGGGTGTCCCCATCCTTAATTCTTCCTTTTCAGGAAGCTGTACAAAATGCTGGTCAGGCACTGGGCATGTGACTAATGGACTTGAGGTTATTTCCTTTTGCTGGGTTTGCCCTAAATGTCTCTTAGATAGCTAAAAGGGACACAGTTGGGATAGAGAACATTTGGGTAGGTTGGCTATGTCTCTGCTGCCCAGGGGAAGGTTGTGTTAATGAGAGAGTGTCATCTGGTCAGTGTCTGGTTGGCTGCTGGAAGATATACATGGGGAATACATAACATTTATTTGAAAGCTAGGGCTAAAATGGAAAGAAGGTTGCTGATGTGTAGCACAGAACAAGAAATGATCTCTGTTGGCACTGAAAGGAGAAGAAAAAGAAGGGAGAAAGGGCAGAAAGGGAAAGCTGTGCAGCTGTGTTGAGTTTTAGTACCTCAAAGCGAAGTAAACTTGCTCCTCTGCTGCTGACTGATCATCAATGCTTAAAACATCTTATTGCCTCAGCTGCTTGTAAGATTTTCCAGTTTCCCCTACAGTGACTCCTCTCCTACAGTCATCCAAGTGACCTGTGCTTCTGGAAGCTTACCGGTGTCATTCAGGGAACCATAGCAGCACCCTGCACCCACAGTCAAGCTTACATCTGTCGCATGCCAGAGTCTGCCCAGGCTCAGGCCTGTAAACACCACCATCTGGTAAGTATTGATTTTTCCTCATCCTTAATAATCATGCATATTTGCTCTTTGCACAGAGGATTTCCAATTTCACCTCCAGTGCCTTCAACACTCATCTAAGTTGCCCATGCCTCCTCAGGTAAACAAGCCCGTGCCATCCAAGAGACCATTGGAGCACGCTGTAGCAGCAGTCAACACTGCATCTGCCTCCTGCCAGAGTCTGCCCAAAGTGAAAATTTTCACTAAAGCCACCTGTAAGGTTTAATTTGTCCACATACATTAAAGTAACGCTCATCTGCTCTTTCTTCTGAGGTTCTACAGTTTCACCTATAGTGCCCTCTACAGTCATCCAAATTACCAGTGCCTTTTTCTGCCTTCCCAAGGACCATCAGGCTCAGACCTGTCACCAACAACACCTGGTAACAGGGGCGGACTGACCATTTGGAAACTCGGGCACTGCCCGAGGGCCCGGGGTCAGTAGGGGGCCCCATGAGATGCCCCTGGTACCTTTTTCATAGGCTTTTTTTAGTTTTGGCAAAGACACAGGAGCTCCATGATCCCCTATTGCCCGGGGGCCCCATGAGTTGTCAGTCCGCCCCTGCCTGGTACATTATCCTTTATTCCTCATCATTAAAGGTCATGCTCATGCATTAAAGTTTTCCTGTTTCTCTGACAAATATTCAGTTCTTACAAAGTCAAAAAGCAAGGAAATATATTAATTGATGGTGTTCTGCTTTGATATTTCAATAGCCCACAAAAGTCTGGGTGACTGCAAAAAAGCTGTGCAGCTCATACAGAGAAATCAGCAGTGAGAAAAGACCGAGCAAAGAGTTAATATTTGTTAAAAAAAATGATATATAATTTAAAAAATGATTGGAGTTGAAACACTTCTTACAGGGTTTTTGACTTAAAATAACCTACCCTTGGCTGTGGCTGACTTAGCAGGCCCCTGTTCAAAATAATGTTTGCACACTGCATAATTACAGAGATATAGTGTATGTGAGTGTCGCAAGTGCCGAGAAAGTACTACTGCTATTATACATAACAGTTTCCCACTGTGCAGGCACCTCTGAGTCCCTAAAATAGAATTAAACAACTATATGTTTTTACACCCGGGACCCCATGAGTATTATGCCATAAAATGCTACATTATGGCAGACTTACCTGTCAAATATGCCCTCCTGCGATGCGCTGCCAGTGCTACCACTGGTCACATGTGCTTTTATCTTCTCCTGGTCATCCTTCTGGGTTCGCTGTCTTTGGCCTTTTAAAAGGCTGGGCCGTGATTACAACACTCCTGTGTCACATTGTAGCAACACAGAGTAGTTCCATAAATGTATAGATGTTAAATAAGTGTCTATACTGTTTAAAATCCAGTAAGGCACTGTCTCACCCTGCTCTGCACATGTGCAGTTTCTCTCTATTCACAGCACTGTGCCTAAAGTCAGAGTCACTAGAGGCCGATCAGCTGACATTTTAAGATTTACTGTTGCTGAGGGGGAAGAAAGCAACAAGCTATCAGACTTCTTCTCTATCTGATCCAAGACATACAAGGCTGGAAATGCACATATTTTAATTGAAGAAGTGACATGTAGTTTTTGAGACCAAGGAGAGGGAGAGTTTCCAATAAGGAAGTGTTTGGTCTGGGCTTTAACAAAATGGCAGCCTCCAGCAAGAATAACCAAGAGCAATGCTGGATACAATTAACACCACACACTCATTTTTGTAGCATAATTATTAATAAGGAATTTAGGTTGTTTTGTTAAAGAACATTCGTTGTTATCAAACTGTTATAGGCAAACCTCTGCTTTAACTCCTCGTTAGTACAGACAGTGTTCAAGTCTAGTTACAATTGACAATGAAGGTTTGCTGCAAAGTACAGACAGGGTTAGTTATTATCAACCTAATTTACAGATTCAGCTCCCATTGACATCAATAGTGTTCAGATTTAGCATCCAAACTTTTGATATGTTTGGCTGAAGTCCCATTACCAATACCAGGTGTGTTTTGCTCATCCCTCACTCATCCCTTTTCTTCAATAGAAACACCCTACTCTTTCATAATTCTTCCAAAACTACTTACAAATGTCATTAGTCAACATCCAGATCTCTTCAGCACTAAATAAGACAACGCTGCAAAATGCAGCTCTTGAAATCAACAGTTTTGAAAAGTAGAGATGTGGATGTCTTCTTTAAAGATGTTTTTAGTAGAAAATGTTATTACAAGATCTAGTTCTCAATC
This sequence comes from Staurois parvus, assembly GCF_062004578.1. NCBI lineage: Eukaryota > Metazoa > Chordata > Amphibia > Anura > Ranidae > Staurois > Staurois parvus. Next base: position 3,258,628 of record NW_028318246.1, on the reverse strand, counting down.
TAGCGGCTTCTATACTTAATGTTCCAAATCACCCACAGTTACGCAACAATAATCTCACTACCTCCATAAATGGCTTCCTTATAGGTATTTCCTCAGAAGAAGTTGATACAGTAATAAAGGAATGTTATGATTTTAAAACTGGAAGACAAAGAATTGTAAAACCCTGTCGTTTCACATTTTAAAAATGAAGTCAATTGTTATGGCATCGCTGCTATCTGCAATACTTTGGCAAGTTGTGAAACACCTTTTAGTTCTACCACACAGCAATGCTGACATTAAGAGGGTATCCTCTTTAAATAAAAAACAAAAAAAAAACAAACAAACCAGAACATAGAGCAGGGGTGAGCAACCTTTTAAGAGGTGAAGATCTACCTGAACAACATGGAGGAGATCAAAGATCTCTGGGATGCAAGCTCCCAATTATGCAGACCTTCCGTGGCCACGGACCAAAGCATCATGACCACAATGTGTATATACCCCTGGCTGCTGCTTCTAGGGGGAGTGGTTGGGAGCTAGTAAAACTGTGGCACAGGTGAGGGGTTTTACTCCCCAACCACTAGTGTGAACAAGCCCTAACGCACAGACCACTTTGACCACAAAGTACCACAAAAATGACCCCCTCTACTCAGTGAAATGCACTTCCCACACATATTCCTCATGATAGAGATCTCCCCTAACACTCCCTTTCTTCCCTCCCAGCCTACTCCCTCGGCACAGACCAACCAACTTTACAACACAGACCCCCCCCCCTCCAGCACAGCCCTCCCCCCACCCAGTACAGACCCCCTTCCCCAGTTCAGGTGCCTTAATACAGAAAACCCCCTCATCCCTTCCCTCTCACCCCTCAGGGTACAGTACTGCAAGAACAGAAGATACCCAGCTCAGAGTGAGAAGCCCGGAGCAGTGGAGGAGACTTGCTCTGGCACTGAGCTACCTCTCTCACTGAGGCAGCACAGCAGGTATGGGCTCAGTGGAGATGCTTTTTCTTTGTGTTACACGCAAATAAACTTCACCAGACACAGTAGCCCCAGTGAGCCTACACCTGCTGCTTCAGTGAGAGAGGTAGCTCAGTGCCAGAGCAAGTCTCCTCCATTGGTCCGCCTGTCCAGCTCCCTTCTCACCTGCTCTGCCTGCTATGCTGTCTACTCCCCTGCTCTGCCCACCAGATCCTTCCTCACCTGCTCCACCCACCTGCTCTCTCCTTTCCTGATCTGCCTGTTGGCTCTCTCCTCCCCTGCTAGTCCTGCCCGACTCTCCCTTTCCTGATCTGCCTGCTAGCTCCCTCCTCCCCTGCTAGCCCTGACTGGCTCTCTCCTTTCCTGATCTGCCCAGTGGCAATCTCCTCCCCTGCTTTGCCCACCAGCTACCTCCTCACCTGCTCTGCCTGCTATGCTGTCTCCTAACCTGCTCTGCCCACCAGCTCCCTCCTCACCTGCTCTGCCTGCTATGCTGTCTCCTAACCTGCTCTGCCCACCAGCTCCCTCCTCACCTGCTCCGCCCACCAGATCCCTCCTCACCTGCTCTGCCTGCTATGATGTCTCCTCCTCTGCTCTTCCCACCAGCTCCCTCCTCACCTGCTCTGCCTGCTATGCTGTCTCCTCCCCTGCTCTTCCCACCAGCTCCCTCCTCACCTGCTCTGCCTGCTATGCTGTCTCCTCCCCTGCTCTTCCCACCAGCTCCCTCCACACCTGCTCTGCCTGCTATGCTGTCTCCTCCCCTATGCTGTCTCCTCCCCTGCTCTTCCCACCAGCTCCCTCCTCACCTGCTCTGCTGCTATGCTGTCTCCTCCCCTATGCTGTCTCCTAACCTGCTCTGCCCACCAGATTCCTCCTCACCTGCTCCACCCACTTGCTCCCTCCTCACCTGCTCCGCCTACAGGCTCTCTCCTTTCCTGATCTGCCCACTAGCTCTCTCCTCCCCTGCTACTCCTGCCTGGCTCTCCCCTTTCCTGATCTGCCCAGTGGCAATCTCCTCCCCTGCTGACTTCTCACCTTGGTCTGCCCAGTACACCACTGGGGAGGTGCAATTTAGCCCTGGGTTGGCAATGCAGAGACACAATCTACCCGTCAACTGACCACGATCGACTGGTAGATTGCGATCGAAGGGTTGTCGACTCTGGATACAGAGCATCGTTATCATCACAATCCAGTATGCCAACAGAGATGAAGTGCACATTGAATAGGTTTAAAGAAGACACCTGAAAAATGCCAGAAAATATGGCGCTGTTTTTCAAAACACACTAGCTTGAATCAAGCTAAACAAACCACCTGCTCAGCTAGCAGAAGAACGAAGCCATCCTACCAAATGTCAGTGCCAGAAGAGACGGTACAAATAATAGCATCTTCTCCTGAATCTTATTTCTTAAAGCAGAACTTCACCCAAAAGGAGAAGTTCCACTTGTCTGCATCCTACCACCCCTCCACTGCCACATTTGGCAATTTATTGGGGCGAACGGGGGAGCGGGTACTTTGTTTTGGCAGGTACCCGCTCCCACTTCTGGTCAGATGTGCTGTGGCGATGTGAGCCAGAAGTTTAGCCTCCCTCCTTCCCAACAGCCTTCTGGGACACTTAACAGGTCCCAGAAGACTGCGACCCATTCACAAAGTGCTTCACGCTTCGCACATGCGCTGTAGGAAACCAGTTGCAAAGTCCCAAGGGTTCACTGCTGGCTTCCCTTACTTAAAGTGTTACTAAACCCACAACAGTAAAATCAGTCTGTATATGCAGTAAAGCATGCTTGTTATACTCACTGTGGAACCTAAGGGGTTAATCCTCTGCATTGTGTTAAAAGGCAGTTTGATCCTGACTTCTCTGCCCCTCCTCTTCTTCAAATGTCCACCAGATAAGACAGACTGAACCCGTAGCCACATGCACATGCTCAGTTTAGTGTGTATTGCTAGGATTTTTTTTTTCTTGGGAGAATGCATGTGATCAGCACAGGGGCAATCAGCACTGTCCAGACAGAGCTCAGGGGTTTTGCATCCTCCTAGAGCAGAGAGAAAACTCCTCCTACAAGCTTTAACCATTTGCCCTCCTGAGGAATTACCCCCATTCCTGACCAGGCCATTTTTTGCGTTACAGCGCTGCGTTAATTTAACTGACAATTGTGCAGTCATGCAACGCTGCACCCAAATGAAATGTATGTCCATTTTTCCCATGAATTGAGCTTTCTTCTGGTGGTATTTGTGCGTTTTTTATTTTTTAAGCTATAAAAATAAAGACCGACAATTTTGAGAAAAAAAATATTTTTTTTACATTTTGCTATTAAACATTTCCAGTAAAAGACTTTAAAAAATCAAATTTTGGCATAAATAATGTATTCTGCTACATGTCTTTGCTAAAAAAAATCACAATACGTGTAAATTAATTGTTTTACGTGAAAGTTATACTAATTTACTAATGGCGGTATATATACTGGAATTTTTTTTTTTTTTAATTTTTGCTAGTAATGGCAGTAATCAACGACTTATAGCGGGACTGCGGCGGGCATTCTGACACTAGCTTGGTGTCAATGACATCCCCAATTGCACCAATAGAGTGATCAGTGCTAAAAAAAAATAAAACACTGACACTGTACTAATGCAACTGGGCAGGAAGGGGTTAACATGAGGGGCGATCAAAGGGTTAACTGTGTGCTGTGCGTGTTTTACTATAGGGCCATGTGTTTGTGTTTCACTGTAAGCACACTGCTTTGTATGGCTGTGCTGTGGCTGAGCTGACAGGGAGAACTGTTTTGTTTACAAACAGTTCTCCTCTCTGTCAGAGATCCTCGGCAATCACCAGGCGGGGACCTGGTGATTGACAGCCACGAGTGGCGGTGTGGGTAGGGCGGAAATGCAAAATCACGTGTATATATAAGTGATTTTGCACACCCGTGCCACCCTGTAGCAGTATCTCTGCTTTAGGATGGAGGGGAAGAGGTTAACCAGTGCTCAGCTGAAGTCACAAGACTGCTCTAACTGCTGATGAGAAAAGGTATTTAGCAGTTTATATTTACTAAAATAATTCCATTTCCATGTTCTGTGTACTGTGGGGGATCAGATATAGTGAATGCAGGGTCCTGGGTTTAGTAACACTTTAAGTTGCCGACCCCTGCACCTGAAGCTGATTAAAGAATCAGCTCGGGTGAGGACATCACTGGATCCTTGGACAGGTAAGTGTCCTTATAATAAAAGTCAGCAGCTACAGTATTTGTAGCTTCTGACTTTTATTTTTTTGGGGGGACCTGGAGCTCTGTGTGCTGTCTACTGATGGCACAAATCCACATATCATGATGTTGAAGAATACTTTATATTTAGTCTATCAAGATTTGAGAACTTCCACTTGGTATGAAGCTGGGTTATTCCTAAACACACCCACTGCATGCTACTTGCATGCAGTGCTAATTCATTTACCACAGCCAACTATAAGATGTAAAATGGAGTTGGACATTTGAATGTAAGTTCACACTCAGTGATTCCATGAGGCGGTTTGTAGAAATTGACTGTGGTGGATTGCAGAGCACTGCTGTGGGTAAGGAGGCATTCTTAAGTTGGCCATACATGGATCAAAATCCGTCTGGTTCACCAGGGACCTGCCGAATTTTGATTCATGTGTGACCACTGTGATTGAACAAAAGTTGATCTTCAGATCAACTTCTGTTTAACTGCCCTGCCAGCATATTTCCACTCAATGAGTATCGCAGGCTGCAGTGTATTTTGCAAGTGAGGAAGTCTTCCCGCTGTCAGAAAACAATGACACAGCAGGGAGGATTTTCCCATCTACATTGAATGTGTAGATGGGGAAATCAGGTCAGTTTGTTTCATTCAATGTGCTAGCTGAACAAAAAAACTGATCCATGTATGGCCACTTTACTAATGAATAGAGATGTAACAATGCAGCTACCATCATTGTAGGAGGGCTTTTCTTCACTATCCACTAATATAAGGAGGCACATCTTTACTGACTACTACAGTAGTCTCTACTTACCACCAATCTAAGGGGATATTTATCCCCTAATCATGAATCCAAGTGGGCATAACCATCTACTGTGCACAAGGGAGCATTTCTCCACAAAACACACATCTAATGGGACAATTACAAGCTAATTACCAGGGTAAAGGGGTATTGTTACACTGTTTTTTTTATGTAAGGGGGCATTTTTCCACTGACCACCAATGTAAGGAGGACTTCTCCCATTTACCACCAGTGTAAAGGAGCACTAAACTGATAAAACTGTGGGTAAGGGGCATTTCTCTACTGACCACCAATATAAGAAAGCAAATGGCCACCAATGCACAGGTCACTATATTTTTGCTGTTTTTATTCCTATTAATATCACAATTATTTCTGAAAATAATTTTGATGCGTGAGGTACTGTAAAACAAAAATCTGATTTGAATTCTTGGTTTTAAATATGCACTAGCGTCCAATATTCTTCTTCTTATCATACCTACAACTTATTGATCATACTAATATACCATGAGCTATAGATATAATAATTTTAGCAGAGGTTCTCTGAGACTTGACAACTGTTTCGAGGGTTATTTCAGGGTGAAAGGGCTGAGAAAGACTGCTTTATAAATGGGATTTTATAATTTCTTGTGTATAGAGCATATAAAATCCCGTGGAGTGAATTTTTGACCTTCTTAATCAAGGGGTCAGTGTATTCCGGTGAGTTCCTTGTCTTTTGTGTGTGCGGCACATATGTGGTGGATATTGAAGTATATCATTTCTGAAGGTGCACAGATGAAATCACTGAATTTTATTGATACTCATAAACACTTTATTTATATGATGTATTATATTTTGTTTTTTATTATGTATAGCACTGCATTACCTGAAATATGGGAGATATATACTGTATGTGTATATATATACAGCTGTGTTCAAAATAAAAGCAGTGTGTTGAAAAAAGTGAATAAAGCTCAAAATCCTTCTAATAGCTTTTATTTCCATACACACAAATGCATTGGGAACACTACACATTCTATTCCAAATCAAAACATGAAGAAAAATATATCAAATTTGTGTTGTTCCTCTAAAAAAAATTGAAGAAAAGTGAATATTAGACTGTTCAAAAAAATAGCAGTGTTTGTATTCTTCTTTACAAACTCAAACATTCACTATATAAACTGAAAAATGTTTGAAGATTTTGCTTTCCTTTGAATCACTTAATTAATATTTAGTTGTATAAGCACTGTTTCTGTGAACTGCTGTACATCTGTGTTGCATGGAGTCAACCAACTTCTGGCACCTGTGAACAGGTATTCCAGCCCAGGATGATTGGACTACATTCCACAGTTCTTCTCTATTTCTTGGTTTTGCCTCAGAAACTGCATTTTTGATGTCACCCCACAAGTTTTCTATTGGATTAAGATCCGGGGATTGGGCTGACCACTCCATAACGTCAATCTTGTTGGTCTGGAACCAAGATGTTGCACGTTTACTGGTGTGTTTGGGGTCATTGTCTTGTTGGAACACCCATTTCAAGGGCATTTCCTCTTCAGCATAAGGCAGCATGACCTCTTCAAGTATTCTGATGTATTCAAACTGATCCATGATCCCTGGTATGCGATAAATAGGCCCAACGCCGTAGTATGAGAAACATACCCATATCATGATGCTTGCGCAACCATGCTTCACTGTTTGCACAGTGTACTGTGGCTTGAATTCAGTGTTTGGGGGTCGTCTGACAAACTGTCACCGGCCACTAGACCCAAAAAGAACAATCTTACTTTCATCAGTCCACAAAATGTTGCGCCATTTCTCTTTAGGCCAGTCAATGTGCTCTTTGGCAAATTGTAACCTCTTCAGCACATGTCTTTTTTTCAACAGTGGGACTTTGCGGGGGCTTCTTGCAGATAGATTGGCTTCACATAGGCGTCTTCTAATTGTAACAGTACTCACAGGGAACTTTAGACCTTCTTTGATCTTCCTGGAGCTGATTGTTGGCTGAGTCCTTGCCATTTTCGCTATTCTTCTATCCATTTGAATGGTAGTTTTTCGCTTTCTTCCACATCTTTCAGGTTTTGGTTGCCATTTTAAAGCATTTGCGATCATTTTAGCTAGCAGCCTATCATTTTCTGCACTTCTTTTTTGTTTTCCCCTCTCCAATCAACTTTTTAATCAAGGTACGCTGTTCTTCTGAACAATGTCTGGAACGATCCATTTTCCTCAGAATTTCAGAGAGAAATGCATTGTTACCAGCATGTAAAACATTTGCTGCCTTCCTTTCTTAAATAAGGGCAATAATTGCCACCTGTTTTTTAAAGAATGAATGACCTCACTAATAGAACTCCACACTGCTATTATTTTGAACATGCCCCTTTCAATTAGTGATTCAATTACACAGAATCAGCAGCATGCATGTCATGACTGTTGGGTCTGTTGGATTTCTATTACTCTACTACACCTACTAGTAAATTATTTGCCATGTAGAAGTATCATTTCTACCAAAAACAGTGATTGATCAGGTTAGTGATGTCTGACTGCTATTATTTTTAACACAACTGTATATATATATATATATATATATATATATATATACAAATAAACATGTGTCACATATGTGTAAACAAACTAAACACTTTGACTGCAATTATTCTCAGAAATAGTTGTGTGCCAAGTAGGCCTGGAATCCTTGAAAGGATCCGCATTTGGATAACTTTTCAGAGGCATTTTAATAGGAGGTGAGGAGGTGATATGACACTTCCTCACTGCCAATTTTAACCCCGTAAATGCATCACCCACGAACCACAACTGTGTGCATTGAATGCAGTTGTGGGACGTATCCAGTGTGTCCCACTTTGCTTGAATGGGTCATGTTCAGTGGTACTGAATGTGGTAGAAGCAATAATTTTTGATATGGGTGAAGCAAAGCTTGGAGACCATGGCATGTGAATATCACCATCCACTGCCTTTGCAGCTTAATGGGAGGTGGTTTGGGGGGCTCTAAAAAAAAAGGGGCTCAACCACACGTTTTTAACTCCCCTACAACTGTAAGTATAAACAAGCCCTTAGACTAGCAAAATTCAAAGGAAGCAGAAGGTCGCAGTTTATCTTAATATTTACATGCTTGTTGTCTCACATGACTTTTCTGTGAAAAAAATTAATAAGTGCTAGAAAAAGTAAACACAGCTGTATGCTAAAATATCCTCACTCATGGAGGGTTCAGCAGGGGTAAGCAGTTAAGTTATAATTTGTCCTGGGTTAGTTATAAGACAAGTAAATGGGGATATGTTAGCTAAAGAAAGTCCTGTCAAATTAAAGTGTACCTGTACTGATACAGTTATGCTCAAAAGTTTACACACCCTTGGAGAATTGGTAATATACAGCATGTGACATTTTTAAAGAAAATATGAGTGAACAGGCAAAACACATTTCTTTTTGCATGAACCATAAGTTTGACATCTGCCCAGGGTGGCTCAAAATCATAAAGGTCAGGAGACTGTTATGGCCACTCCAGAACCTTCACCTTTTTCTACTGTAACCACTGGAGGGTCAACTTGGCCTTGTGCTTAGAGCCATTGTTGTGCTGGAAAGTCAAGGAGCGTCCCATGTGCAGCATTCCTGCAAAAGAATGCAAATTGTCTGCCAGGAAAATTGTCAGCAAGTGGTCTATTGAGAGCACAGTGCACATGTGCTGGTGACATCATTGGCTGCTACACATGTAAATATCTCCTACATGGTGCATGTTCAGGAGATATTTACTGTACCTACAGTTAGTCTCATTATAGGCTTATCTGTGGGTACAACAAAAACAACAAAAAGAGTTCACTACCACTTCAAATATCATAGGAGCTCCTCTGATATTTGAGTGTGCTTGTATTCTTTTCTCTCTACCTCTTTGATAATGTGATTACTATTTGTGCTAACCAATAAGATAAGTCCAGTTAACCCTTTAGAGTTCTTTTGTATTGTCAGAGGTGACCTCTGCCGTAAGCAGCAGCAAAGCATTAGTGCAGCGCAAAATTTAAACAAATACATCTAGAATACATATAATATGTACAAACCAATCCACATACCAATCAATATATCATGTGGACCAATCCACAAATAAAAAGTGATGATTAGATCAATACAATAAATGTCCAATCAATAAAGTGCGTGTCAAATAATAAATAGAATCCCAATAGTGCAAAGAGAAAAGAAATGGCCAGCTTCTTTTTCCCAGTAACACCAGCAATGTGCACTCCTCCACCCATGGGGCCCCTGTGTTCTTGCCCACACTCAAAGCACACCCAAAAAAGCCTATAAAATGTACCAGGGGCATTTCATGGGGCCCCCCACTGACCCCGGGCCCTCGGGCAATGCCCGAGGGCTCAAATGGTCAGTCCGCCCCTGCAGTCTACACTGCATGAGGTGTGTGCCTGCTACTGCTGGGGAAACCCTCAAAGTCAATGGCCCAGCATATGCTTCTACAGGTTTCATCCCGATTAACCTTTAATTCCATGTTATATAGCACTCCGTTATTATCCTCATGTTTCAGAATAGTGCACTATGTATTCTGCTATTTAAACCTTGGATTTTATTTCATTCAGCTTGCAGGTAATATGCTATTTTTTCTCTGCAATGCATAACATGTGCCACTGTTATACCTTCAATTTTGTTTTATTTTTTTTACAAATATGATTTTTTATAAAACATTCAAATAAAGACACTTTTCACTGTCTACATTTTTTTCCTGCCCATTATTAGTATTCATTTTATTACTGAAATAATTGTGACGTTCAGGAAAGGGGTTTTAATAAATAATTACCCTTGGGTGTCAACATTGCTAGGTATGCCTTCTCTATGTTTCTCCTTGTGTGTCTTTGTCTTGATCAGGAATTGTCAGGGGTAGTCACAGATAAACACAGTTTTCTGAGACAATTTAGGACCTATACTTATGCAAGTTGAGACACCTATAACAGGTGCCAAGTGAATGCTACATCCATATTTTACTGAGAAAATTTTACTTGCTTGGGACAATAGCCATTTGTTTGGGTCTGTACCAGGATGTAGATGCAAAGGTGCTAATTGGTAGTCTATAAACTAAAGACTTTTGTTAATTACTTCTCTAGACTTCTCTAGTGCTTAGAGTAAAATGTAAGCTTCTATGCAAACTGTGGTTTATTAACAGGTTCCCGCCCGGCCTATAGCCAGATGGCGGCCGGCAAAACACCTCTTCCCTCCGGGTGGACGCCATATGGCGTCCTTTCAGGCATGCGCAGTTTGCCTGTCCGTAGAGCCGCGCAGCGGCACTATTTGTCACCGGCCGTGTACCTTGGACACGACCGATGACAGATCTGTGTACCAGCCCCATTGCCGGTACCATGTAACCTGCTGTGACCAATCACAGCAGGTCACATGACAGTTGTATACAATGAATGGCTTCCTTTCAAGCCATCCAATGTATACAAGTGTGGCTAGCTGTGAATGGTCACAGCGATCACATGCACAAACTGGGCCAATCACAGCCCAGGTGTGTCATGTGATTAGCTGTGGCCAAATCACAGTTAAGAAAAAAAAAATCTTGAATGAATCGATTTCATTCAGGTAAATGCTTGCTTATGCAAAGTAATTCTTTGTTATAAGCAAATTGTGTAAAAAAAAAAAAAATACTGATCACTTCCCCAAAGTAGTACAATGTTACTATGGTAACATAATACTACTTGGATCATAGTGAAATATGAAAAAAAATCTTAAAATAAGAGAAAAAAATGTAATATAAAATAATAAAAAATAAAAATAAAAAAAATGTATCAATTTTTTTTTTCGTACTGTCACCAATCAGTGTCCCTGATCACCGCCATGCCAGTTATATGATGACGCTGTTCTGCACTGGTGACAGTATGTAAAAAAAAATAGTAAAAATCATTTTTCTTATTTCTTCACTTCCGAAAAATTATGACAAAAAAATTACAAGTCAAAAAACTCGCCATGCCTGTTATGAAATACGTCGGACTGTCTACTTTGCAAAAAGGGGTCATTTGGGGGATATCTGTATTGTTCTGACATTCTTGGACCTCAAGAAATTAGATTGGTTGTCAGTACTTCAGGATTGATACATTTTCAGATATATACCATAGTTTGTGAACTCTATAACTTTCCTACAGACTAAATAATAAATAATAATTTTGGTTATTTTCACCAAAAACGTAGTAGAATACATTTTGGCCTAAATTTATGAAGAACAATTATTTATTTGCAAACTTTTATACCAGAAACAAAGAAAAACGTCTTTTTTTTAATTTGTGTTCTTTTTTTGTTAATTTAGCAAAAAATAAAAACCCCAGTGGTGATTAAATACCACCAAAAGAAAGCTCTAGTTTTGTGAAGAAAATTATAAAATTTTAGTTTGGGTACAATGTTGTATGACCGCGCAATTGTCATTCAAAGTGTGAGAGTGCTGAAACCTGAAAAATGGCCTGGGCAGGAAGGGGGTAAAAGTGCCCGGTATGGAAGAGGTTAATAACAATACTTTTGTGGGACTTCACTAACTTGATGGGAACCAAATTATTGCAATGACAATTCCACGTTTCTACCACTAGAGGGCAACAATTTCTAAAAGAGTAAGATTACATTGCACAAGCTAATAAAAATCATGGTTAAAATCTCAGTTTATAAATCCTGTCTTTTTTTAATTTTCATTTTAGGTACAAGAATTTAATGAAAGGAATGCAGTAAGAAATACCGCATCACACATCTTGTCTATCTGCAATTTGATTGTCACACTGCATAACCATAAGATAAATACTGCTTGTCTTTGAAAATGGTAATTGCATAAATGTCATAATGACAGCTACTTACTGACTCAGTGTAAGTATGCAGATCTGGAGTTTTGGGCTCACTTGCTGCATACTTGTTGCAAATCAGTGATTCAGGAAATAACAGCCTTTGCAGATTTGAAAGGAGGTCAGTAATGGCAGCCTCTATACTTCTCTATGCTAGATTTATTTTATAATATGTAATTATGACTATAGGTAGGATATACTGCTTCAGCTTTGTAACGTGCACCATATTTATGAAGTTTTAAAAAAACAAAATGTGCATTTTTCATCTAGTACTCTCTCCCCCAAACCTGCCATTAGCTCATTAGTTGTTCTACCTGCTGCAGGGAAGATGGTGGTCATCTGCATATCATGCTGACTCACTAGATTCTGTACTTGGTGCCACTAACATGAATAAGAATATATGTAGATAAGGATGTCTGACTTTGTTGACCTTCCTGATATATGTTCCTGGTCAATGACTTCAAGTGGTATTAAAGTCCACCAAATTTTTGAAAAATGTGCTCCCTGCGGGTTTATTCTATAATGTACTAGTATGCACCCCATACAAGCACATTATGACAAACATACCTGTCAAATTTAGCCCTCCAGTAATGTGCTTTCACCACTCAAGCTGGTGTCACCACAGCTGACGTTTCCAACTTCACCGGGTCTTCCTTCTAGGTTCCATCTATTTGGCTGCTCAAATGGCCAGATCGTGCTACTCCTGTGCATGCGCATGGGACTCGCATCACCGCAGAGCAGACAAGCTGCAGTAAATGTGGTCTGAACTACGCACGTGTAGCTCAGATCACATTACTGCTGGCAGGCTGAGAGAGGAGAGGTATTTACATTGTATGAAAGAAGAAACCACAAGAAGAAAACACAATTCCTTCAATACTGCTTTAAGCTGGCCATACACTAGTAGATTTTCAAATGAATGTTGAATGAACGTTTGTACAAAAATTCACATTGTTACATTTATTGATATGATGAACGTCATTTGAAAGCACTTCTAAAAATTTGGCTTAAAACATTCGATTTTAGAGAGACTGGACTTTACTGAATGTAAACCAGTATTCACTGTTAGAAATTTGCATTTATTTGTCCATTAAAGAACATTTTCCATCCTGCTTTTTTAAATTTTCTCGTTGCTGCAGACGAAAAGAAACATCAATTTGAGCCCACTAACCACTAGTAAACTGAATGAGTGTTCTTATAACAAAATATTTAGAATAAAGTCCTACTAGTTTATGTCCAGCTTTTGAAAAAACTGGAGCCAGAGGGCCAGTATGACTGCAAGGCAGTTAGCATTTCTACAAGGAGACCTAGAAAGATTAATTTATAAGGTACTATGAAGTAGAAACGGATATGAAGAAGAGAAAGAACAGCACTGAAAGAAAAAAGCTGCTTGTTAAGTAGCAGGAGCCCAGCCCTGACAGTTCCCCCCTCCTTAACGACCCTTCCCCTTCGGGGAGGCAGCAGGCTTGAGGGGAAAATGTAAATGTAAAGCACAGAGTAGGGCAGGAGCATGTATGTCTGAGGATGAGACCCAAGAGTGTTCCTCTAGACCGGGTGTCGGCAACCCGCGGCTCCAGAGCCGCATGCGGCTCTTTTTCATCTTTGCTGCGGCTCCGGAGCACACTGCCCACCAGGTGACAGGCAATAGGGTTTCAGTGGTCGGCAAGCCGCGGATCGCAAGCCACATGCGGCTCTTCTGTGTGCCGGGCGCCCGCTCCCCTCCTCTCGGGCGGCCGCCTCAAAAGTCAGGACTCTTTTAATCCGGCCCGCGGAGCGTGGAACATTGGCTGTCAGGATGTAGGCGGGGCAGCCAGGATGTAGGCGGGGCAGCGTGACGAACTCCTCTCCTCTCACAGTCCGCCCTGAAGACCGGAACACAGCGCGGGAACACAGCAAGAGGAACGCGCAGAGCAAAGGTAAGTGAATTGAGACCATATGGAGAATTAATTACTACATGGGGGATGAATTACTATGGGGGATGAATTACTATAGGGGGGATGAATTACTATGGGGGATGAATTACTATATGAGGGATGAATTACTATATGGGGAATTAATTACTATATGGGGGATGAATTACTATATGGGGGATGAATTACTATATGGGGGATGAATTACTATGGGGGATGAATTACTATGGGGGATGAATTACTATGGGGGATGAATTACTATGGGGGATGAATTACTATAGGGGGGATGAATTACTATGGGGGATGAATTACTATATGGGGAATTAATTACTATATGGGGGATGAATTACTATATGGGGGATGAATATCTATGGGGGATGAATTACTATGGGGGATGAATTACTATATGGGGGATGAATTACTATGGGGGATGAATTACTATATGGGGGATGAAGCTAACTGCACGATCCTGTATATAGCATTAAGGTAAGAAACAATATATGCAGTGTCGGATTTGTTTTAAATGTTGCAATGGTTTTGCGGCTCCCAGTCTTTTTTTTCCCTTCGGAAACGGGTCCAAGTGGCTCTTTATGTCTTAAAAGTTGCAGACCCCTGCTCTAGACCATAACCCCTCCTGTGAACTAGATATTGTATGTGTCCACAAAACCTATGGGAGTCAATGATAGATTGTATCTCATATTCTTCATGGTTGTCAATCTGAACCAGGTGAAGGCGTGGTACCAAAGTGGTATAGTGGTATACACTGAAAGGTTATAATAAGGAAACATGGAATATGTTGGAAATTTGCATGTTGGAAGGAAGATCTAATGCGTATGCCACTGGGTTAACCCTTCGGAGTATGTGGAAAGGAACAATATACTGAGGTGTCAGTTTAATTGAGGGAACACTGAGTCAGAGGTTACAGGAAGACAGCCAGACCCTCTCCCCAACTTGGTAGGAGGGTGCAGGTAGGCGTTGACAGTCAGCATGGAGTTTGTACCTCTCTCTGGAGTGTTACAGGGATTCTTGGATCTGCACTCAAGTGGAACAGAGTTCTTGAAGATGTTCCTCTAATGCAGGAATTCCCTACAAAACAAATGTATCAGGCAACATGGATGGCTGGAACCCATAGTTCTCCATACACGGAGATAATCGGGAGGCAGCATTGATAGCGTTTATTTTGAGCAAACTCAGCCCAAGGTAATAGGTCTGACTAGTTGTTATGGTGGTCTGAAATATAGCAAAATAGGTACTGTTCCAAGGCTTGGTTAGCTGTCAGAGGAAAAGACAAGGAAGTCCAGGCAAATGTGTCAATGTGCAATATGGCCACGCCACTTCGTGCAAAGAAGTGCGCATGTGCATAGGCGGGCGACACATAATAAAGCATTCCTGTGCACAAAAACACACCAGCACATGCAGGGTGCACTAATTGCTGACACTCAGTGGCCTTTATAAGGACTGCAGCTCTGCTCAGTGATTGCTGGATTATCGTCAGCCCCTCCTGTTCCTGTGTTCCTGAGTTTACTGCTGATAACCCATTACCGACCAAGCTTGATCCTGACCTTGTTCCTGTCTGCTGCTCTGTGTATGACCCCAGCTTGATCCTGATGTTGTTCCTGTCTGCTGCTCTGTGTATGACCCTGGCTTGATCCTGACCTTGCTCCTGTCTGCTGCTACTCTGTGTATGACCCCGGCTTGATCCTAACGTTGCTCTTGTCTGCTGTTCCATATTGATCCTGGCTCTGGCTACTGACTGCTCTACCCATCCTCGTGTTCTTTGGAGAAACGCATCCTGCAACTGGAGCACCCACGGGTTCCATCTCATCAGGCATTTCCAATCAGCAACACCACTGGCAACCCGTGCTTCTTTGGGCACTGCACCTCCTGATTCCACCTCCAGTGGCACACTGCACTTAGCGGTAAGGGGAGCCCTCTCTCTATTGCAGCCTCCGGTCAGGTATGTGACAGTATAATCCAGCCATAATGTCAGAGGCTGAGAGAGGTGTCTCCCCGATTGAGGCTCTGTGCCAGCAGATTGCCGTCCTCATGCAAGCAATAAAGAACCTACAAGAAGGCTATTTCTAATTAGAAGGTCGCCTGCAGAATCTTGCCATTCCTTCAGCTCCTACTGATCAAAACCCACCCAGGGCACCCTCTGCATCCTCCACTTCTGTTCAAGAAGGCCCTGCAGTCGCTCCCACAGTAATGCTACCTCCACCAGAGCCAAGAGTATCAGTCCCGAAATGCTTTTCTGGAGATCGTCAAAAGTTCAGGGCTTTTAATAACACATGTCTGTTATATTTGGCACTTCAACCCAGAACTTTTTCTTTAGAGTCTGTGAAGGTGGGGTTCATCATCTCGCTACTTACTGATGAACCTCAGTCCTGGGCACATCACCTCCTGGAGCAAAAAAGCCCAGTTCTGAACTCTGTTACTACCTTTTTCAATGCCATGTCCCAACTATATGACGATCCCCAATGCATGGCCACAGCAGAAGCTGCCCTTCCCTCACTCCAACAAGGTTGCTGACCCATGGAAGATTATACGATTGAATTCTGTAAATGGTCAGCAGACACAGGCTGGAATGAAGCCACCCTCAGATACCAGTATCGGCTTGGTTTCTCCGAAGGACTCAAAGATGAATTAGCCAGAGTCGAGGCTCCCACCTCCCTTGAAGGCCTCATCCAGTTGGCCATCCAGCTAGACCATCGCCTGCGGGAACGGCGATCGGAAAGATCTAATTCCAACAAGGTCCATCCTGGATGCTACCCAAGGTGCCTTCCTTCTCTGCTCCTCTGCCCACCGTGCCACCTGCTCCTGTTGCTGAAACTGAACCTATGTAGATTGGCCTAGTTCGCTCCTCCTTATCCCCAGATGAAAAGACACATTGGAAACAGTCCAACCTATGACTCTATTGTGGAGCTTCCAGACATTTCTTATGAAATTGTCCTGTGAGACCTAGTAAGTCTATCTCTCTACGCGCTATTTACTCTCAGATTTCCAGATCATTACCAGCTTTACCAATTACCAGTGTTGAGGAGGGAAGATAGGGGTGGGGGTGGTGGGGGGAGTGTGGGGAGGGGAGGTGGGGGGGGTGGTGGGGGGAGTGTGGGGAGGGGAAGGGGGAGGGGTGGGGGAGGGAGTGTGGGGTTGGGAGGGGGTGGGGTTGGGGGGGGGGTGGTGAGGGTGGAAGAGTGGATAAGTCTGGGAAAGTCTTGTTGGACATCTGCTCGGATTTTGGCCTGAAGGATCTTGGGAAGGATGGTGGTCACACCTTTTTTTCCAGCGGCAGGAACTTGAGTTCCCGTATTGACTTTATTTTTTGTTCCAGGGAGTTTTCCTCTGTGTCCTTTTTTGTGCGGCCTGAGCCGTTCATGGATCATGGGCGGATAGAGTGTTGTGTGAGTATGGAGTCTGACAGGGTGTATGGAAGGGGTGTATGGAAGTTAAATGTTGAGTTGTTGGAAGATGTGAATGTAAGGGCGGAGTATGTGAGGAATTTTGGAAAATGGGAGAAAATGAAGTTGGAGTTTGAGAGTGTGGTGGAATGGTGGGAGTGGGTGAAAGTTCAGACTAAAAAGTTTTTTGTGTGGAAGGGATGTGAGAAGGTGAAAAGAGAGAGAGAGGAGTATGAATGGTGGCAGAGGCGTTTGGAGTATTTGAATGAGATGAGTTCGTGGGGAGAGAATGTGGAGAATGAGAAGGCGGAGGCGAAAGTGAAGATTGGAAGGTTTTTGGATGTTAAGGGGAAGGCATTGTTGATGCAGGCGAGAATGGTTGTGAAAGAAAAGGATGAGCAGTGTACGAGGTATTTTTTAAGAAGGTGTATGGTAGTAAGAGTGAGTTGGTGAGTGTGCTGAGGGAAGATGGTAGTGAGGTGGCTGGGAATGAGAGGGTGGCGGAAGAGGTGTGGAAGTTTTACAGTAATTTGTTTTCAGAGAGTAAGAGTGATATAGGGGTGGAAAATGATGTGATTGGGGAGATTGAGGAGAGTTTGGATGAGAGTGATAGGATGGTGTTGAATGAGGATGTGAGTCTGGGTGAGATTGAGATGGGATTGAGTGGGATGAAAGCGGGGAAGACTCCCGGGTTGGATGGCCTACCCGTGGAGTTTTACCGAGTGTTTTGGCAGTGGATTGGAAGGTGTGTGTTTGATGTGTGTGTGGCCGTGTTGGAAAGAGGTTGTATGTCTGAGAGTATGGCAGAGGGGTTGATTGTGTTACTGTTTAAAAAAGGTGATAGGAAGGACCTGAGGAACTGGAGGCCAATAACCTTGCTTAATTTGGATTATAAGTTGATAGCAAAGATTTTGGCTAATAGAGTGAGTGGGGTGATTGCGAAGATGGTTGGTGAGGAGCAAGTGTGTGCGGTGCCTGGGCGAACGATTGTGGAAAGTTTGGTTTGTCTGAGAGATGTGTTATGGGATGTGAGAGAACGGAAGCAAGGAGTGGCTGTTTTAACAGTTGACTTTGAAAAAGCGTATGATAGGGTGGCGCATGGTTTCATGTTTCGTGTGTTGGAAAGGATGGGGGTGCCTGTGAGGATGTTGAAATGGATGAAGTGTTTGTATTCTGGGGTGGTGAGTAGGGTTCAGGTGAATGGGTGGGTGACTGCGGGTGTGAAAGTGCGGGCGGGGGTGAGGCAGGGGTGCCCCTTGTCCCCTGTCCTGTTTGTCTGTGCGATTGAACCTTTGCTTAGGATGATCATGAGGGATAAATGTGTGAGTGGTGTGGTGGTACCCGGGAGCGGTGGGAGGAGTTTGAAAGTGATGGGGTACATGGATGATATGACTGTTGTGTGTAAGAATGTAGGGAGTTTGAAGCGGGTAAGATTGTTGATTGAGATTTTTTGTATTGCGAGTGGTTTTCGATTGAATGTGGGAAAAAGTGAGTGTAAGTTTTTTGGAGAGTGGAGGGATTGCGAAGGGTGCGGTTGGAAGATATGTAAGGGAAGTGTGAAAGTGTTGGGTGTGTTGTTTGATTGTGACCTGTTTGGGCGAGAGAATTGGGAGAACGTGTTGGGCAAGGTGCAATGTAAGATTAACTTTTGGTCTTTAAGGACTTTATCCTTTAGTGGGAAGGTATTGATTATCAAAGCTGTCATCATGCCTATCTTATTGTTCATTTATCAGGTGTTTCCGGCACAGGATAGGGTGCTGAAAAAGGTGATCCGGCTTATATTCCAGTTCTTCTGGTCATCAAAGGCTGAGAAATTGAAGCGTGAGAGGGTGGTGAAACGAAAGGTGAATGGTGGGAAAGGTATGGTATCGGTAGAGAGATTTTTGTTTGTGAAGTATTTGGGTGCGTGTGTGAAGATATGTCAGAGGGAGAGTTTGGCTGGATGTATGATGCAGTATGTGGGAGGGAATGTGATGCGGAGGTATGGATGGTGTAGTGTGGATCTGCGTAGGCCGATGAGCTTTAGGGCTCCTTGGTACTATGTTAGGATTGATAGAGGAATGGAGAAGTTTGGGTTGAGTGAGATTGGGAGGGAGGTTTGGGAGGATGGGAAGAAAGTGAGAGGTGTGTTGGAAGCAAGTGAGGAGATGGAGTGGGTAAGTGGTTTGACCATGGTGGAGAGTGAGAGGACATGGCGGAATGTGGGGATGAGAGACTTGGAAAGGCGACAGAGTGATATTGCGTGGATGGGTGTGCATGGGTGTTTACCGGTGAGAGTGTTTCAGCGTAGGCGAAGAATGGCAGATTCTGAATGTTGTCCGAGAGTTGGTTGTAGGGGTATGGAAAGTGTGTGTCATTTGTTTTGGGAGTGTGACTTTGCGAGAGGGGTGTGGAAGAAGTTGGAAAGAATGATTGAGGGATTGGCTGGGGTAAGATTGTTGACGTATGAGATGGTGTTGTATGGTTTGTGTAAGGCGGGGAAGAATGAAGTAAGAGCGTTATGGATGTTGGTGTGTTGTGCGAAAGAGAGTTTGTGGGATGCGAGGAATATTGCTGTGTACGGGGGGGAGTGTATGAGTGTGGATGAGTGTGCGGCTATGGTCCGGGGACGGCTATATAGATACGGGCATTATGATCGCCTAAAGCTGGGGGCTGTGGAGGCAGGGAAGATATGGAAATTTAACCTATGGAAGTACTGGACATCTTGAGGTTGGCTATAGCCCAGTATAAGTCTTAATAAATGTCGCTGAGGTGTTGTAAAACCTTTTTTTCCTTTGACCGATAAGTGTGTGTTTTGTTTTCCTGACCGGATCCTTAATTGTTTTTTTCTTTTTCTCAGGCCTGTGGATGTTCAATGGATTGTGGATTTAATGTGAGGGTTAGTGTTAGGAGTGTGAAATGTTAGATGTTAGGGATAGATAGTTGTGTTTCATGATTTACGTGTTACTTGGTTCCTAATCCTTATGGATCTTCTGGAGGACACAGTCTGGTCTTCTTTCATGAAAACGGTCCGGTGCAAGGACAAGATGCAGAATTGTCTGTATTATATGTTTTTGTATTTTGTGTTGGAAAATATAAAAAAGAAAAAAAAAAAAAAAAAGAGGAAAAATATACACATATGATGTAATGTTTATGTTTTTGTTTTTTTTTTAAATTTTATATGGATTTTGTTTGTTGTTGGAAAATGTTTTTGTTTTATGTGGAAAATTTTTTTTGTGGAACTTGTAACACGAAACGTTTGTGAAATTTACTTTGATTACTTTAATAAAAGAATTAAAAAAAAAAATCTTGCCATTCCTTCAGCTCCTACTGATCAAAACCCACCCAGGGCACCCTCTGCATCCTCCGCTTCTGTTCAAGAAGGCCCTGCAGTCGCTCCCACAGTAATGCTACCTCCACCAGAGCCAAGAGTATCAGTCCCGAAATGCTTTTCTGGAGATCGTCAAAAGTTCAGGGCTTTTAATAACACATGTCTGTTATATTTGGCACTTCAACCCAGAACTTTTTCTTTAGAGTCTGTGAAGGTGGGGTTCATCATCTCGCTACTTACTGATGAACCTCAGTCCTGGGCACATCACCTCCTGGAGCAAAAAAGCCCAGTTCTGAACTCTGTTACTACCTTTTTCAATGCCATGTCCCAACTATATGACGATCCCCAATGCATGGCCACAGCAGAAGCTGCCCTTCCCTCACTCCAACAAGGTTGCTGACCCATGGAAGATTATACGATTGAATTCTGTAAATGGTCAGCAGACACAGGCTGGAATGAAGCCACCCTCAGATACCAGTATCGGCTTGGTTTCTCCGAAGGACTCAAAGACGAATTAGCCAGAGTCGAGGCTCCCACCTCCCTTGAAGGCCTCATCCAGTTGGCCATCCAGCTAGACCATCGCCTGCGGGAACGGCGATCGGAAAGATCTAATTCCAACAAGGTCCATCCTGGATGCTACCCAAGGTGCCTTCCTTCTCTGCTCCTCTGCCCACCGTGCCACCTGCTCCTGTTGCTGAAACTGAACCTATGTAGATTGGCCTAGTTCGCTCCTCCTTATCCCCAGATGAAAAGACACATTGGAAACAGTCCAACCTATGACTCTATTGTGGAGCTTCCAGACATTTCTTATGAAATTGTCCTGTGAGACCTAGTAAGTCTATCTCTCTACGCGCTATTTACTCTCAGATTTCCAGATCATTACCAGCTCACCTTGTTCTACCTATATTGTTGCAGGTGGCAGGAAGGGAAGTCAAGCTCCAAGCAATCATTGACTCCGGGGCGTCCAGCCATTTTTTGGACGTCACCCTAGCAAAGAAGTTGCAGATCCCACTGAGAGACAAAAAACAAAAACTTGCAGTCTATTTAGTCGATGGGACTTTTCCTCGATCTGGTCCTGTAACACAGGAAACCATTCCTATTTTGACATCCACAGACTCAGGCCATCAAGAATTTCTCTGCTTTGACATCTTGTGCTCCCCATGTTCCCAGTCATCCTGGGAATATATCCTGGGCCCATAACCCTCATGTGGACTGGCCTACAGGAAAGATTTTCTTCTCCTCCATCTACTGTCTACAACATCGCTTTCCCCTTGAACTCACAGACTCTTACAGTTGCCTGACCATTCAAACGATGTCCGACACCAGTCAAATTGTGCCCCCATCCTACCATGAATACCTAGATGTTTTTGATAAATGGAAGGTGGACATGCTACCACCTCACCGGCCATATGACTGCCCTATCGAACCTCTTCCCGGGGCAGAGATTCCCTTTGGGCAAATTTTTCCATTATCCGAAGTTGAGCTGGAGGCTCTAAAAGTGTACATTGATGAGAGTCTTAAGAAGGGGTTCATTCACCCCTCTTCTTCTCCTGCTGGTGCTGGAATCTTCTTTGTGGAGAAAAAGGTTCATTCACTCAGGCCTTGTGTAGATTACTGGGGTCTCAATAAAGTGACTATCAAAAACCGTTATTCACTCCCACTGGTCCCGGAACTCTTCCAAAGATTCCATGATGCCCGAATATTTACAAAATGGGATCTCCGGGGCGCCTATAACCTAGTAAGAATCCACAAAGGAGATGAATGGAAGACAGCTTTTAGAACCCACTTCGGGCATTTCGAGTACCTGGTTATGCCCTTCGGGTAGTGTATCGCTCCTGCAACCTTTCAACACCTCGTGAACGACATTTTCTGGTAATTTTTGGATCACTTCTTGATAGTTTACCTTAACGATATCCTTTACCTTTACCTTAACGATATCTGCCACCCTGGAACTCCACCAAGTGCATGTCAAAAAAGTCGTAGCTACACTAAGACAACATGGATTATATGCAAAGGCAGAGAAATTCGAATTTGAAAAACTATCAATCCAATTCCTGGGCTTGATCATTTCCACTGATGGCATTTCTATGGACCCCCAAAAGGTAGCTGCCATCACCAACTGGCCGGCCCCCACCGATAAGAAAGGTATCCAAAGATGTGTGGGCTTTGCCAATTTTTTCAGGAGATTTATTAAGAACTTTTCCTTTATCATTGCTCCTATTACTCAATTAACTCGGATACATACCCGATTCCAGTGGTCTCTGGAAGGCCTTTGACAAGCCAAGACTCTATTTACCTCTGCTCTGGTGCTACAGCACCCCAACCCGATTCTGCCCTTTGTCCTTGAGGTCGATGCCTCGGCGATTGCCACAGGGGCAATCCTTTCACAATGTCAGGGGCCCAAGGCTCTCTTGCACCCAGTGGCCTTTTTCTCCCGAAAGATGAGTCAACCTGAGAAAAATTATGACATTGGGGACAGCAAATTACTGGCCATTAAATCTGCATTGGATAAGTGGCGCTACCTCTTTGAAGGCGCTGCTCACCCTATCATGGTTTTTACTGATCATAAGAACTTGGAATATCTTCGAACCGCAAAACCGTTAAGACCAAGACAAGCTCGATGGGCCTTATTCTTTTCAAGGTTCAATTTTCATTTAACATACCGTCCAGGGTCTAAAAACAGAAAAGGAAAGCAGATGCCCTGTCCCATATGTTCCCAGACACTCCTCAAACAGCTGCTCCCAGTACAATTTTATCTCCATATAATTTCCTACTCATTCAGCTTGATCTAAAAGCAGCAATTAAACAAGCTTCACTTTCATATGCCAGGTTTGAGAGGTAAACCTTAAGGAAGCATAAGGATGTCTTGTGGCATGAGGACAAGATCTTCATCCTCAAGAAGTCAGGCCATAAATATTTAAGATTTGCCATGACCACTTGCTTGCAGGTCACTTCAGGGTATGGAAAACAACTGAACTTGTCCAAAGATTCTTTTGGTGGCCCAACCTAAGACAGGACTGTAAAGAGTATGTTAACTCCTGCGCAACTTGTCTACACAATAAGGGCAGCCATACCAGAGCCCGGGGTTTGCTGAAACCACTGCCAGTTCCTGAACAGCCTTGGAAGATGATTTCTATGGACTTCATTGTGGACTTTCCTCCCTCTGAGGGATTCACCACCATCCTGGTGGTAGTGGATAGACTGTCTAAAATGGCTCACTTCCTGCCCATGGTGGGTGCTCCTTCCACTACTGAAACTGCTCAAACATTTATTAAGGAGATAGTATGACTACACAGGATACCTGACAATATAGTTTCTGATGGGGGTACAATTTACGTCTAATTTTGGAGATCTTTGTGCAAAACTCGAAGTATGTCTATCTTCTGCTTATCATCCACAGAGTAATGGGCAAACGGAGAGGACTAACCAAACTTTGGAGCAATACCTAAGATGCTTCTCCACTTTCTCTCAGGATAACTGGGCATCTCTTCTTCCCTGTGCAGAATTTGCCTACAACAACTCTGTCCATGCTTCCACCAACCAGTCTCCTTTCTAGGCAAATTACATTTTTCACCCTTCCTTCATTCCGGATGCCATTTCAGAAACATCAGTAACTGCAGTCCAGGATAGGTTAACTTTCATACAATCCAATTACCAGATACTTCAGAGGACCATGCACACAGCTCAGGAGGATTACAAGAAACAGTTTGATAAAAGGAGGAGAGGTAACCCTGGGTGGAAGGTGGGAGACAAAGTGTGGCTTGCTACAACCAATCTCAAACTTGCTTGCCCTTCACGAAAATTAGGTCCCAGGTTCATTGGATCCTTCAAAAGGGAGATTAACCCTGTGACCTTCGAACTGGACTTACCCGACTCTTATAAGATTAACCCAGTCTTCCATGTTTCTCTACTCAAACCAGCCGTAATGTGCCCTATCCCTGGAAGAGAGGAACCACCTCCAATGCCAGTCACGGTAGGGAAGACATCGAGTTTGAAGTTGAAACTGTCTTGGATGGTTGGAAAAAGGGGGAGACAGATTAAATATCTGGTTAAATGGAAAGGGTATCCACCGGAGGATAGTTCCTGGGAACCAGCAAGAAATGTGCATGCTCCTAAGCTGCTTCAAGAATTTTTTAACAGATTCCCTGAAAAACGAGCCTACCTGGGCATCTGAAGGCTGCTCCATGGCGGAGGGCACTGTCAGAGGAAAAGACAAGGAAGCTCGGGCAAATGCACCAATGCGCAATATGGCTACGCCAATCCGCGCAAAGAAGTGCGCATGTGCATAGGCGGGCGACACGTATTAAAGCATTCCTGTGCACGAAAACAGACTAGCACACGCAGGGTGCACTAATTGCTGATACTCAGTGGCCTTTATAAGGACTGCAGCTCTGCTCAGTGATTGCTAGATTATCGTCAGCCCCTCCTGTTCCTGTGTTCCTGAGTTTACTGCTGATTACCCATTACCGACCAGGCTTGATCCTGACCTTGTTCCCGTCTGCTGCTCTGTGTATGACCTCAGCTTGATTCTGACATTGTTCCTGTCTGCTGCTCTGTGTACGACCCTGGCTTGATCCTGACCTTGCTCCTGTCTGCTGCTACTTTGTGCATGACCCCAGCTTGATCCTAACGTTGCTCTTGTCTGTTGTTCCATATTGATCCTGGCTCTGGCTGCTGACTACTCTACCCATCCTCCGGGATCCTTGTGTTCTCTGGAGAAACGCATCCTGCAACTGGAGCACCCACGGGTTCCATCTCATCAGGCATTTCAAATCAGCAACACCACTGGCAACCCGTGCTTCTTTGGGCACTGCACCTCCTGTTTCCACCTCCAGGGGCGCACTGCACTTAGCCGTAAGGGGAGCCCTCTCTCTATTACAGCCTCCGGTCAGGTATGTGACAATGGCCTTTTCTGCAGCCCCATTGGACTGTGGGTGATATGCCGAGGAGAAGGAAACCTGAATTCCCAACTGTGCACAAAAGGTTCACCAAAACCTGGACACAAACTGGCTACCCCTGTCCGAGATGTTAACTTTAGGTAATCCATGTAACTAAAAGACCTCCCGAGGGAAAATTGATGCCAGTTCTTTGGATGTAGGCAACTTCTTTTAGCGGAATGCAATGTGACATTTTCAAAAACCAGTTAACCACCATAAGAATAACTGTATTACATTGGGAGTTAGGTAAAACCACAATAAACTCAATAGACAAGAGGGTCCAAGACCTCTCTCCACTGGGTATGGGTTGTAGAAGGCCTACTGGAAGGTGTCGGGGTGTTTTATTCTGAGCACACACGGTACAAGCAGCTACAAAGGCAGTTACATCAGTGCAGAGACTAGGCCACCAGAATTGTTCAAACATAGACCATATGAGTTGATTTTTCTCTGGGTGTTCGATTGCCTTGGAAGAATGGTAGGTCTGCAGCAAAGCAGTGTAGAGATGCTCGGGAACAAAGCAGCACTCATGAGGTTTCCAGGAGGAGAATGGATTTGAGAATCCAGAAATCTCTCACCCAAAGGTGAAGTGAGACTAGTGCAAACAGTGGCCAAAATGCGTCCAGAGGTATGACAGGAGTAGAAACAGACTCCATTTTGGAAAAGGAGGAATACTGCCACAATAATGCATCTGCCTCTTTGTACCAGGTAAGAATGAGACTATGTCATTGAAGCTTGACAGATAAAGGGCCCACTGAGCCCTTCTAGGATTATTCTGAGATTCTTATGGTCAGTCAAAATGAGGTCCAGCGCAGTAGTACTCTCAAAGAGATGCTCCCATTCTTTAGAAGCTAAAATGATGGCTAATAATTCTCTGTCCCCAATTTCGTAATTGCATTCTGCTGGAGACAATTTTTTTTAGAAAAGTAGCCACAAGGATGCATAGGGCCCACAGGGGTAAAACATTGAAACAGGAGAGCGCCTACTCCAGTCTTAGATGCATAAACCTCAAGAATAAAGGGTAATGTAGAATCAGTATGTAATAGCACTGGGGATGCAGCAAAAGTGGCCTTGAGGGATTCAAAGGCTTTAATGGAATCTGGACACTAATTCTGTGGGTTGCCCTGCTTTCTGGTCATATCAGTCAGGGGTTTGCCCAGAGAAGAAAAATTACAAATACATTTCTGATAATAATTAGTGAAGCCAAGAAAATGTTGTAGAGGACTATTAGTAGATTAGTAGAACTATGGGTTGAGGTCACTGTAAGACTGTAGACAGTATCTTTGGATCCTTCGAAAACCTTGTCAACAGATACTGTATGACATAACCCAAAAATGTAACTTGTTCACGATGAAACTCGCACTACAGGTTGTTCTCTCTCTCAACCTCTGTAGCACATGGGAGACGTCTGTGTGGTGGTTTTCTAGGAATTTTGATTATATGAGAATATCATCAAGGTAAACCACCATACATTGCTGCAGCATATCTCGGAAGACATAGTTATTATGTTCCTGGAAAACTGCAGGAGCGTTGCAGAGCCCAAAGGGCATTACGAGGTATTCATAGTGTCTGCTCCTAGAAAAAATGCAGTTTTTCATTCGTCGCCCTCTTTAATCCTCATGAGATTGTATGCCCCTTAGTGAAGACCGTTGCTGCCAGTCAAATTATTCCGTTATCAATGGGATCAGATAAGCACTTTTAATACTAATGAGACCCTTATAATTGATGCAGGGTCTCAGTTCACCACTCCCAAAACCCAGCACCAGCAGGAGAAGAGGATTTGTGGATGAACCCCGAGATAGTGAATCCACACCACAACATACTCCTTCATAGCCTTTTCCTCTGAGACAAACAGAGGGTAAACCTGACCACGAGGAGGAATGGCACCAGGTTGAATATCAATTGTGCAGTCATAAGGATGATGTTGCAGCAAAATACCGGCCTGATCTTTGTCAAAGACAAGGAAGAAACTGAAGAAGTGCACAAGACCCTACTCAGTTTCTAAAAACAAGTATTAGTGCATTGTGGTGACCATGACAGAACCTCGACTCTATGTCAATTAAATAAATTATTCTGCTTCTGTAACCAAGGATAGCCAATTAAAACTGGGTAATGAGGTGAGGAAGTGACTTGGAAATGGATTATCTCATGGAGAAGAGCCCCTACTGCCATGGTCAATGGAGCGGTTTCATGGGCCGCATGGGCAGGCCATAGAGGTCTTCCATCAATAGTCTCAATGGCAAGTGGGGAGGCACGAGGTTGCAGCAGCATGAAGTGCTTCAACATGAAGGCACTATCAATGAACAAGCCTGCAGCCCCAGAATTGTTTCAGTGCCTGAGTGTCAATGGAAAACTCAGCCCAGGAAAGGGTGAATGGGACTAGAGGCTTATTTTTAAGGATAGCTGGGGATGCAAAGATGCCACCTAAGGTCTGTCCCCTACAGGACCTCAGGTGCAGGCATTTCCTGGACGGATTGGACAAGATTTCAATAAGTGACCTGCTTGGCCACAGTAAAGGCACAATCTCACCCGTCTTCTAAAGGCAATCTCAATGGCAGGGACATGTTAAGCCCAGCTGCATGGGCTCTACTTCACTGGAGGACTCAGGGCCAAGGAGCCATGGGAGGTGAGGGAGACATGGGTAGGAATGCAAAGCCAAATGTACAGGAGGCTTCTGCAAGCAAGATTCTTGGGTATATCTCGAGCTGCAATCTCATCTTTAATGTTATCAGAGAGGCTATGGGAAAAAGCAGCTACCAGAGCCTCATTGTTCCAACCAACCTTTGCTGCCAGAGTACATGATTTATTAGCGTAGTCAGCAACAGTTCTCGCATGTTGGTTAATGGACATGAGGCTCTTAGCAGCAGAGGTGGAGATAGCAGTAATATCAGTTTCTTAAACCATTATACACCAGGTAATAAAACATTTTAGGTCCACCACCCCCCCCCCCCTTCCTTAGTCACAAGGAGTTGCCAATATTTATGAAAAAAAACAGAAAAAAATGTATTTATATATATATTTTATATATTTTTTAAATATATACATAAATGTCTGTGTGTGCTTCTATAATAAATGTATTGTGTTTCATAGGGTAGAGGTTCACACGTACTTTAAAGGCTAAGTTCACTTTTTGGAAAAAAAATAGTAAACCTGCATAATGTTCCAGAAAAAAAAATGCTTTATTATTTTCTCCCCTCAGGAGCCTGCAAAGCATTGATCAGCAGATAAGGGGTGTAATGTCAGGATCCTACAGACACACCCTGCAGCTTTCTGCCTTTACCTCCAATACTTTTAAAGGAGGCCACAAACTCAGGGTAATTCTGGACAACGTGTTTTTGTGTCTCCCATAGAGGGTTTGCCGAAGCCAAGGCTTTGTCAGAAAGCAAAGAAATAATGAAGCCTACTTTGCCTCTGTCCATAGGGAACCTCTGGGGCAGCATCTCAAAATATATTCCAATTTGGCTGAGAAACCTTCTGCAGTGAACTGGATCACCCCCAAACCATTGGGGAAGCGGAGCTGAACCTGTCATACCTCTTGAGGTTGATGCGTCTAAAATGGTGTTGGTATCAGAGGCGACTGCCTGAACTGAGATAGCAGCAGCAGTGATGGCTTGTAACACTGGTTGTACTGGAGCAGCTGGGGTAGGAGGATTCAGATGAACAGTTTGAATTAGGAGCGTTTTTAATGCTATCCAAGTGGTGGTCCAATCTGGGAAAAATATTACAACTAGGTGGATTGCCTGCATCTTCTGAATTCATGGCCCTTGCGAAATGTCAGGAACCATAAACCAGGTGGAGACAGAAAGTGCAGTTAAAATCACACCTTTAATGAAATGGCAAATATAACCTAGATCAGGAATGTAGTCAAAACAGAAGCCAGGGTTTGGATACCAGTGTGGGTAATCAGATGAGCCAGTGTCAAGAACAGGAACTGGAAGTAAAGTAAGCCAGACCGAGTTGTGCACAGGAGCACAGGCAGGAACAAACTGGAGATCACAGACCATGCAAGGGCAAGGAGGAAATGAGCTAAGCTGCTAAAATTAGCAAAAAGGGCTGGCTGTAGGCTAGACTAATGAGGCAGGTAATGGTGCCCAGGTGAGTCACTGTGGAGGCAATGAGTGGCTGGTAATTAACTGACAGCTGAGCAGCTTCTGAGCACTAAAAAAAAAACTGCTCCTTAAGTAGCAGGAGCCCAGCCCTGACAGTAACAACAGAGTAAATTGACACTATGTATATTAAAAATGAATTGTTCAAATAGAAGCAAAGATAATACAAACTGTGACCAAAATGTAATAACACACTGTTCCTATGCAGAGAAATTTTATGACGAGTAATCGTATGTCAGTGGGGAGATCCTGGATAAATGCTATGATAGTGTTCTATGGTAAACTAAACAGGCATGGCAATGCTCAGGGAGCAGGAGAAAGAGGCTGTGTTTGAGCTAAAGTTTCAGTTCCTGATGTACAGTATAAGCAATGGGTTGACAACCCTCTAACCAATCCTGCACTTCAGCCATGGATGTCGATGGAGAAGGGGTCCCTCATGGGTCGATGGCTTGAGTTACGGCAAACCTGCTCTAGAATGCTGGAGATGTAGAAGATGGCCAGGGAGTGTCAGAATACCAGAGGAAGGAGTAAATGTTTTGTTTTCTTCAAAAGTCAAAATGGAAGTCTTACATTGCTTTCTCTCATTGGCAAAACAGAAATCTGACATTTTTTATATTACTAAGTATTACTTTTATCTTTTTAAAATGAATCATAAAAAACAGATGGTTAGTAACAAGTACTACATCCCCCAAACGCGTTGGGGAGGGGCAGTGATGTCACCACGTATTGGATCGTACTGGACTATCATTACGGTGAGTACAGACAGAGCGTGTCAGGGCTCCTGTGAGGCTGATCATTACCGCACTCAGCGGTTTATATTTCGATACATGCGTGTATATTATGGAAATCATGTGAGTGCAATATGATAGCACATTAAAGAGTATCTTTATATACCTTGGATAAGGCACCATATTCTTTATTTTTTTCTCTTATGGGTCACATGAGGATATATTGAAAAGTGGAGTGAGGAGAGCTTCAAGGAGGGGAAAATCCTTGGGCTTGTACAGGCTCAGAAGACATTCCGTAGGTCTTTATTCACATCATCCTCAGCAGCTTGAAAGGAGAGTATATTACCAGCACCTTCTATCTACCAAACTTTTTGAAAAACTTTTTTGCACATTCCTTTTTTATGCACTATTTTGTGGCTGAACTTTATCAATTTATTTATATACTTTTAAAATAATTCTTTATTTGTTTTATGCATTATTTGCACATCCTAATCTATCGATTTATTTAATTGTAAAGTATTACTCCATAATCAATTTTTTATTTACTATTTTGTTTTTTACAATAGCACAGTGTATTCCATGAATTAATTTATTTATACACATTATTATTTTTTGGTAGATTTATATTGCACAATTAATACTATTTGATTCAATCACATTTTTATTTATTTATTTTTTCATATACATTTTTTATTATTGTGATGAGATATTCTGATTAATTTTGGTAATGCGGTGGATAAGTTAATATGATCTCAGTATAGATTAATTAGTAGCATTTTTATATAGATTATCTATACGGTAATATTAGAGCGCGGTCAAATTTTTTTAAAATTATTTCCATATAGTAACAAGTGAATACACTGCTTTAAGAGTTTCAAGTTTAGAAAGGCCTTATCGACAAAATTGAAAAAACCCCTAAAAAAAATTACACCCCCCCAGGAGAGGAAAAGGAGCAGGGCACACACACACACACAAACACACACGCACCTGAAACCAAAGCCCACTTTTAGGCTGGGTGGCACTCTACTCCTTCCGAGTAAACATCATGTGACATCCTCCGACACGCTGCTTGTGCACACCCCCAGGGGCGTGCAGCGTGGTTATTGGTGGTCCCTAGGACACAACGCATCACTGATCAGGGTAAAGAGCCAATGACATTGGCTCTTTACCATTTGATCAGCTGTATCCAATCACAGCTGATCACATGTAAACAGATACCTGTTATCAGCATTTCCTCTCCTCAGCACTGTCAATGTCTGAGGAAAGGAAAGTTGATAAC
This sequence comes from Staurois parvus, assembly GCF_062004578.1. Classification (NCBI taxonomy): domain Eukaryota; kingdom Metazoa; phylum Chordata; class Amphibia; order Anura; family Ranidae; genus Staurois; species Staurois parvus. The sequence continues at coordinate 3,227,210 of NW_028318246.1, read as the reverse complement.
TTGCTTTCCTGTGACAGGGAACATTTACACTAATAATCAGGGCACTGTTCATCAGTGCCCTGATGATCAGCGCAGCCCCATCAGTGCAGCATTTCAGTGCAGCATTTCAGTGCACCCTCTTCAGTGCCTCTTCATCAGTACCCCTCAATACAGCTTATCATTGCCCATCAGTGCTGCCTCATCAGTGCCCATCAGCGCTAACTCATCAGCCTACAAATAGCTCTCTTATGCAAATTTGCACAAAAATTTCAAACTTCAAACCCTGGGACATTTGTTAGAAATCATTTGTTAGAAATCATTTCCTATACCCCCTATTGGCAGCCCTGGACCAATCAGTTAGTATTTAGAGAGTCAGCAATGGCAGCCCACACAAACACAACTTTCAGCTCTCAGTTTTCTTTTAAACAAGTGATTGCATTCTGTAAAACGGTCATTGGCAAAGCCTGATACAGTATTTGGTAACAGTGTATCTACTTTCAGTTACCATAGATCAGACTGGAAGAGCACTGCGGATGTACACAGCATGCTGTGTTTATATTGACTTCATACAAATTCAGATGTTAACTAGGTAGATTTAACATATTCAAGCCCATGGCAAACTTTCCCCGGATGTACTGCAATTCATTCCTGGAGTGCCTCAATACCTATTGCAGCGCTATCCCTGTTCATGCATTTGTACATCCCAGTGTCTGCTCTGTTCTCCAGGAACTACCTCATCACATTACTTCATATACTGATCAGTCCCAATATACTCACCAGTCTTCCTGTCCTACATATGACTAGTGCAGTCCTCCTCAACCCTCTGCATTACCCCACTGAATCCACCCCTCTGCCGACTTCACTTACAGCTCATATTTGTCCTCTGACTTACATGAGTATCTCTCATTGTAACCAGTCCCAGACTATGTGATAAAGATCCTAAATAATACACCAACCATGTCCCATACTCACCAGTCTTTCTGTCCAGAGTGTCATCAGTGTATGGAGGGCTGAGTCCCCCCTTCCTTTTCCCTATCCCTTCCTGCTGATCCTTTTCCCCATAAACCCTCATTGGCATCACCCCCTCTCCGGCATCACCCCCTCTCCATCCTCCCTTGACTCCTCTCTATTATCCAGCTTCACTGACAGCCCAGATACTTCCTTTATTGTCATACACTTGGTGTACATCTCTTCATAAGAGACAATCTTGTAAACACCTGAGGTGCCTCCTTGATATTAAACAAGCCAAAAACACAACACTATAATGAATTAGTGCAAACAGTCAACAAATAGTGAATATAAAGTGCTCAGTCCAACATTAGTTCCAATAATGAATATACATCTTAAAAAAAAGCATTCCACTGTGATTCATCCACCCAATAATAATGTAAAAACTCTTTTGTTTAAAATGAACAGACCTATACTTACAAAAATGAGGAATTAAGAGTGCATATTTAACAGATTCTGGAATCTCGAGTAGTGGCATGTGTGTGACGTCACTGGCTAGGGGCCGACCAACATGTTTCACCACCAAACCACATCGTCAGGAGTATTTAACTTTAAATAAAAGTGTTTTTATGTTATAACACCTTTGCGGCTCTCCAATCTTCTCCTTGGAGGGATTTTTAGCCTACAATATAGGAGGATTCCTTCCATGATCTGTAGTCTGGTACAACATGGAGAGCAGGCGATGAAAGCATATCATTGCTGGATGAGTGCCGACACAGAGCATACAAGCGTGTATTGATCTCTGGCAATAGAGATCAATACCTCTGGTAAGAGGCAGATTTATCATTGGGTGGAGAAATCACAGTGGAATACGTTTCAAGAGGGGAGCGGAGATGAGCCTCTCCCCATGACTGCACGGAGAAACACAGGATCAGGCAAAGGAGTTCTGTCCTCCTCTCTACTGCTGACTGCTGAGACAAGGTGGGGGCAGAAACAAGGGGGTGCCACAGCTGCAGGAGAAGTGCAGGGGCCACATGAAATGGCCTGGAGGGCCAAAATCTACCCGCAGGCCTTGTGTTTGACACATGTGCTTTGAAGGTTGGATGAAAAGTTTAGTGTAATAAAACCCTTCTGATAGTTACTTAGTGCATTTCTTCTTATAGAGGTCCATATGTAAGATCAAAAAGTGGGACAACTGTAAAGGTAAAAGGAAAAGGAGGGATTTGGTTCCAAACAACAGACAGTCCCCCAAAATGAACTGTAGCTGAGAGGTATGATGCTCTTTTGATAGACAGATTTTTTCAAATGGAACACAGCCTTATTAAATAGGTCTTCTGCCCATATGGAAGAAAAATATATTTGAAATATAATTTTAAAATATTTTAAAAATATATTATGAAATATATTAAAAATATATATATTTTTAAAAACATATTTTTTAAAATATATTCTTCAGATTTTTTTTGACATATAAAAAAGGTATTTTAACATATATTTTTACATATATTTGTAAATGAATTCCAATAATGTAGATTTATATTTTTAAAGACATACAGTGTAATTGAAATGTATTTTTAAAAATATTATTCATATACTGTATTTTGTAATAAAAACGCATTTCAACATGCAGTATATGTGTATATGTATATATATATATATATATATATATTGATATATATTGAATATTGACAAAATTGTAGTATTTAAAATATGTCAATATATTTGAGAAGAATATTTTTAAAATATATTTCAAATATATTTTTCTTCCATGTGGGTGTTCTTCATGTAGGCATGGCAAACTCAGGCTACCTTATTGCTACAAATCACTTCCAGGCTGCAATCTGCTGCTCTGGAAACACCAATGCCTGATCATACAAAATGTTCATGTATTGAAAGTTTTATACTGCCAGACAGAAAAAAAGAATTTGCTGTATACAGAATTATTTGATAAAAGGCTGCAGTCCCACTCTAAAACGTGAGACTCCCAATGAAATTGGCTGTAACAGACTGAGTTAAACTAAGATTTGTTAAATTAAGCAAACTTAGAAAAGTTGTAGTATTGTCAAGATATCATTGGCGATGCACTAATTGAATTTGACAACTTACTATGTACAGTATGTAGGGACCCTGTTCCAGGCAGTAATAGATGGTGCCTTATGCAGGCCATAGATGGTTTGTTTATCGGCTGATTTTTCGTCCGAAAAAATAATTGGCCGATTTTTGCAAAGTTAGTGGGGCAATGTCATCGGCCGATTTTCGCAGTTCCTCCTCATTTCTTTTATCGGTTATGCTGGAAAATTTGCGAAAAACTGACGATTTTCACAATCATTGGTGGCAACAGAATGATAAATAAATAAATAAACGCTATAAATAAACAATTTTGAGAAAAAAACAATATTTTTGACTTTTTGCAGTAAAAAAAATTAAAAAAATCAAATTTTGTCATAAATGTAGGCCAAAATGTATTCTGCTACATGTCTTTGCTAAAACAAAATCCCAATACGTGTACATGAATTGGTTTAAGTGAAAGTTATAGTGTTTACAAATTGCGGTATCTATACTGGGATTTTTTTTCTTTATTTTTACTAGTAAGGGTGGCGATCAGCGACTTATAGCAGGACTGTGGCAGGCATTCTGACACTGGGGGGAACTGACTTGGTGTCACTGACATCCCCAGTGAAACCAATACAGTGATCAGTGCTAAAAAAAAGCACTGACACTGTACTAATGGCACTGGGCAGGAAGGGGTTAACACGAGCTACATAGTTACATAGTTAGTCTGGCTGAAAAAAGACAAAAGTCCATCCAGTTCAACCAAAAAAAAAAGTTTCCTATACCCACAGTTGATCCAAAGGAACTCAAAAAACCCAGCAAAGCATGATCCAATTTGCTGCTGCAGGGCAAAAAAAATTCTTCCTGATCCCTTGAGAAGCAATCGGATATTCCCTGGATCAACTTTACCTATAATTGTTAGTATCCAGTTATATTCTGTGTATCTAGGAAAGAATCCAGGCCTTTTTTAAAGCAATCCACTGAGCTGGCCAGAACCAACTCTTGAGGGAGTCTATTCCACATTTTCACAGCTCTCACTGTCAAGAAACCTTTCCGTGTTTAGAAATTACATTTTTTTTCCTCCAGACATAAAGAGTGCCCCCTTGTCCTCTGTGATGACTTCAGGGTGAATAGCTCTACACCGAGTTCACTATATGAACCACTGATGTATTTATACATGTTGATCATATCCCCCCTTAATCTCCTCTTCTCAAGAGAGAATAAATTCAGTTCCTCTAATCTTTCCTCATAGCTGAGCTCCTCCATGCCTCTTATCAGTTTGGTTGCCCTTCTCTATACTTTCTCCAGTTCCCCAATGTTCTTTTTGTGAATTGATGCCCAAAACTGAACTGCATATTCCAGATGAGGTATTACTAATGATTTGTACAGGGGTAATCTGATCTCTCTCTCTCTGGAGTCTATACCTCTTTTAATACAAGAGAGGATTTTGCTCGCTTTAGAAACCGCAGCTTGGCATTGCATGCCCGTAGAATTTACCTTACACATTAGCCGTGTGTGGGGAACTGTGTCAAACGCTTTTGCAAAAATCCAAGTATACCACGTCCACCGCCATCCCTCTGCCCAAGGTTTTGCTCACCTCCTCATAAAAAGAAATCAGATTTGTTTGACAACTTCTGTCTGTCATGAATGCATGCTGTCTGTTGCTTAAAATATTTTTTCCAGCAAGAAATCATCTACATGGTCTTTTATTAAACTCTCCAGTATAAGTTAAACTAACAGGTCTATAATTACTTGGTAAAGATTTTGATCTCTTTTAAAATTTTGGCACCACATTGGCCTTACGCCATTCCAGTGGTACTATGACAGCCATTAAAGAGTTCCTAAAAATTAGAAACAATGACTTTGAAATGACAAAGCTCAATTCCCTTGGGCTCGATCAAAGCGTTAACTGTGTGCTGGAAGTGTTTTACTGGGGGGCGGTGTGTTGGTGCTTCACTGTAAGGACACTGCTCTGTTTGGCTGTGCTGTGCACAGTCATCCAGAGCAGTGTGCCCGAGCCAACAGGGAGGAGGACTGTTAGTAAACAAAGCAGCCCTCCTCCGAGTCAGAGATCCTCAGTAATTACTGGGCGCTGGCGGGTAATCACCGTCCTGGACTCGGAGATTGACAGCCGTGGCTGTGAATGACGGTGCGGGTAGGGCGTGCACGTGGCACACACACTCCCTCTACCTGGAAATGTGAAATCGCGTATATATATATATATCTATATATATCTATAGATATATGTGATTTTGCGCACCCCTGACACCCTATAGCAGTATATCTGCTGTAGGGTGGCGAGTTGTGTTACAGTTATTTGTTATGAACTATGAATGTATTTTAGGTCAGTCAACCACTGCTGAATATGGTCCAGAGGATTATGCAGATGAAAAATTAATATTTTGAATCCTGGTACTTTAGAGAGCTCCTCGACATTTGCCCTGGATGTACAAGCTTGCTTGTGGGATTCAGCATGCATCTGACCTCCCAGAACATAAGAAAGTCACTTTTAGCTGGCCACCCAGGAAAGGTGGGGCTGAACTAGTTGAGAGAGTAAATCAGGTCACGGATGACTTGTTTGTGTTGGCATGAGTGAAGCCTTCCACAAGTACTTTGACCCCTGGGAATCACTGCATCTTCTTTTGCTGTGCTGTTATTCAGAAATTGTTCCTAAAGTTCATGCACCTTTAGGTGTTTAGTTTGAGTCTTAGCCTCCTTAGCGACTTCCCATCTGCCCTATAGCAGACGTATTTTGGCACAGGTGAGCAAAAACACATGTATATATACGTGATTTAGCATTTTCGGGTAAGGGGTGCGCTCGCCCTACCTGCACAACCATTCACGGCTGTGGCTGTCGATCACCAGGTCCCAGCCGGTGTTTACTCGCCGGCGCCCAGTGACTGCCGAGGATCTCCAACGGGGGGGGGAGTTATTAGTAAACAAAACAGTTCTCTTCACTGTCAGCTCCTGCACACTGCTATGCATGGCTTTTCATAGCAGAGCCATGCAAAGCAGTGTGCTTACAGTGAAGCACAAATACAGCACACGTTGTAAAACAGCACACAGTTAACCCTTTGATCACCCCACATGTTAATCCCTTCCTGCCTAGTGCCATTAGTACAGTGCCAATGCTTTTTATTAGCACTGATCACTGTATTGGTGTCACTGGGGATGTCAGTGACACCAAGTCAGTTCCCCCCCCCAGTGTCAGAATACCTGCCACAGTCCCACTATAAGTCACTGATCGCACCCATTACTAGTAAAAATAAAAAATCCCAGCATATATAACGCCATTTGTAAACACTATAAGTTTCACATAAACCAGTTAATTTACACATATTCGGATTTTGTTTTAGCAAAGACATGTAACAGAATACATTCTGGCCAAAATTTATGGCGAAATTTGATTTTTTTAATTTTTTTACTGGACATGTTTAATAGCAAAAAGTCAAAAATATTGTTTTCTCAAAATTGTCGGTCTTTTTTTTATAGCGCAAAAAAAAAAAAAAAGCAAAGAAAGCTCTATTTGTGGGGGAAAAAGGACGAAAATTTAATTTGCAGAGCCATGCAATGCAGTGTGCTTACAGTGAAACCCAAACACAGCACACGTTGTAAAACAGCACACAAGTAGCCCTTTGATCACCAATTTTTTTACTGCAAAAAGTAAAAAATATTGTTTTTTACTCAAAATTGTCCGTCTTTTTCTCTTATAGCGCAAAAAATAAAAAACACACAGGTGATCAAATACCACCGAAAGAAAGCTCGTGGGAAAAAAAGGGCGTAAAGTTCATTATGTGCAGCATTGCATGACCGCACAATTGTCAGTTAAAATAACACAGCTTCGTAACGCAAAAGATGGCCTGGTCAGGAAGGGGGGTAAATCCTCTGGAGGGCAAGTGGTTAATCCAACATGATTTAAATTTGTCAGCAAACCAATTAGTATCCAGTTCAAACATTGATGATGAAGGTAACTGAAAATGTTACAATAGAATGAGAACAAACGATATGCTTGTGAACAAAGAAACCAAACAAACCAAAAGATTTGGAACACAACAATATAACCGTTTTTCCAAACAAACATTGTTCTTTGTCATAATGTATAAATTATTTATCAACACCAGTTCTGAAATGAAACAATTCTTTAGACAGTACTTCCTCTATTAATACTCTGCTTTAAATCAGTTTGGGAAGCTGATACATGATGAGAAAGTAACAGTGGAAGCAGTTGAGTCATGTCTCAAATACAATTATGTCTGATAAAACATGTTCATCTTTGAGGTATATTATATGACCATACTTGCCAGATTCAGCTGCTTCTGAAGTTTGTTTTGTTCTGACACTATGTATTGTTTTATGGGTTACAAAATTGTATATGTAAACCATAAGTTGTACTGCAAATTTCTTCAGGCTTGTCAGAAAGTTTAGCGATTCCAGTTAGTCAAGTCAAGAATTTGCAGTAGAACAAGGAAAAAACTCTATGCCCTATCTGTCTGTAGACAAACAGGTAAATACATGGTTAAAGTGGTTATAAAGGCTGAGGCTCTCAGCACTCCAAGGAAACTACTCTCCTCAAACTTACAATCTAAAAAAATGCTAAAACCAATGGACACTATTCTGTACTCCTACTCCTGGACCTCTTTGTTGCCTTTGACACAGTGGGCCATTCCCTCCTCCTCAAAAAACTCTGCTCCTTTTGGTCTCCACAACTGCGTCCTTTGTTGGTTCTCATCCTACCTATCCCACCGCACCTTCAGTGTCACTTACAATTCTACTTCCTCCTCTTCCCTTCTCCATTGGGGTTCCCTAAGGTTCTGTTCTGGGACCCCTCCTATTCTCAATCTACACCTCCTCTTTGGGTCAATTGATTGCCTCCAATGGCTTTCAATACCATTTCTATGCTGATGACACCCAACTCTATCTCTCTACCCCTCAGCTCACTCCATCAGTCTCCTCACGCATCACTAATCTACTAACAGACATATCAGCCTGGATGTCACACCACTTCCTGAAAATCAATCTTTCCAAAACTGATATCACAATATTTCCTTCCCTTCGTGCCCCTTCCACTGACTTCTCTGTCAAAATCAATGGCTCAACCACCAACCCATCCGCACATTCTAGGTGTAATCCTGGATTCTGAACTATCCTTTTGGCCTCACAACCAATTGCTGTCCAAAGCTTGCTGCCTCAACCTCCGCAACATCTCTAAGATACGCCCCTTCCTAACCAATGACACCACAAAGCTTCTAACTCACTCCCTGGTTATCTCCCGTGCCTTGACTACTGCAACTCCCTCCTCACTGGTTTGCCTTTGCATAGCTATCCCACCTCCAGTCCATCATGAATGCTGCTGCCAGACTCATCCACCTTACCAACCGTTCAGTGTCTGCCACCCATGTTTGCCAGTTTCTCCACTGGGTCCCACCCACCCAACAAATAAAATTCAGGATACTTACAACAACTTATAAAGCCATCCACAACTCAGCCCCTAGTTACATCACTAACCTGGTCTCAAAGTACTAGCCAAATCGTTCTCTTTGTTCCTCCCAAGATCTCCTGCTCTCTTGCTCCCTTATCATCTCCTCCCATGCTCACCTACAGGATTTCTCCAGAGCCACTCCCATCCTCTGGAACTCCCTTCCCCAATGTGTCCAACTATCTCCATTTCCATCCACTTTTAGACTATCCCTGAAAACTCATCTCTTCAAAGAGGCCTATCCTGCCCCACCTAACAACTGTACATGTATTTTGTCCATCAGCCCATCCCCCATAGTTATTACGTTTTGTATCTCTCTACACTCCCTCTTAGATTGTAAGTTCTAATGACCAGGGCCCTCTGAATCCCCCTGTATTCATTTGTATTGTAATTGTACTGCTTGCCCTTATGTTGTAAAGCTCTGTGTAAACTGTTGGCGCTATATAAATCCTGTACAGTAATAATAATTCTATTAAAACATGTCATTATTTTAAATTTCAGTGAATTTTAGAACAGTTTTACATGCACAAAAGTAACTAGGTATGGTGGTTCACATGTACAAAACAAAAGGCACGAAAATGACAAGGTCAGCAAAGGTATCAAAGGTAATAAATCAGCACAAGACAAGAGGTGTCTGGAACATGGCAATTACAGTCACTGGTCCTCCCTACATAACATGAGGTAAAGGGGGTAAAGGGGGTGTGATGGCTAAAACAAGTCATAGACAACATTGCCATGGAACAAAATTTGGAACCCAAGGAGGTAATTGAGGCTAGGATATAGGAGTGGAGAAACTTTGAGAAAGGGGTGTAGGGGTAACAGGGTGGGGGGAGTCATGACTAACTTGTGGCTTGTTGCTGTGTTGAAAATATTAGAGAACATACCCAACTGATAAGAAGGCAAATGTACGTGGTTACCCCTCATCATATCGTCTCTTCAACATTCAGAGCTATTTGAGGCAGTATTACTCTTCCAGTGCCTAGTAATAGTAGGTCTAGCAGCAAAGAGAAAGTGAGGTGCCATTGTTCAGTAGTTAAGTAGGAATAGTCTGATACCTATACTCTGCAACGCTAGTCAGGGAGAAGGTTTTGCAAAGATGTAATACACAGACAAGGCTTTGAACACTTTAGACCAGTGACTGGTGAGGCCTCTACAGCTCAAGAGAACACTGAGAAGGGTAACCATATGACCACAATGCCTTCAGCAAAGTGGAGAGCAGTTAAGTACAAACTTAGGAGGAATGGGACTCTACACCATCTTAGCATTTTTTTTGGAACTTTCTCAAAGATGGGTATTTAGTTTTCATGGCCTGGGAACCTTGGTAAATGGAGAAATAGGTCTCCAGCTCTGTCTCCCAGTTCTCCAGATTTGGCCTGTAGGATGTTATACAATAGGGAAATTTTTTTTGGTATGGAAGAGGAAGTTACAAGGTAGGATTGGTTTGTGGAAATGTTTAATTTGGAATTTTTGAACCTATTTTTCCAGGGAAGTGAAAAAAAAGCTCAGGAAAGGAGGTGATTCATCTGGATTGCCATGAATTAAAGTTCATTTGTGGAATAAGGATTTCATACATTGTAAGACCAATAGGGATAGACAGGTATGGCAGTGTTGCCCAGGATGATTGGTTAAAAGGATCCATGCTTGAACAGCAGCTTTGAATGTTGGGTAGTCTAGTCTAGCATAGCTATATGGTGATTTAGTGAGGTTGCAGTTAGGAAGCTAATGAGTTGTGGCTTTGGATAATATGTTTTTTGAAAGAGGCATCTAATGCAGAGGATTGAAAATATCTTGTGGGTCTCTCAATTTATATTTGATTTGATTAAGTGCCATCTGAAGCTTGTTGGCCATTAACAAATCTGAATTTAGTGTTTTAGGCATGTGGGAAGATGTTTTTCTTTAACTTTAGCAAGTCTGAATTAAGTAAGGCTATTGGTCTAAAATATTGAGGGTTAGTCTGTAGAGACTGGCTGTATAACAATGATAGCTTTTTTTGCAAAGGAAAAAGAGCTACTGTATAGGAAACAGATTCATTAAAGACTGCGACCAAATAAGATGTCAGAATGCTCTGGAAGTGTTTGAAATATTCACCTAAAAATCCATAAAAACCAGGAAATTTGTCAGTGCGTAGCGAGAGAATAATGTTTCTAGCTACCTTTTTTTTGTAAATGAAGAGTTTAGTTGTGAAAAGGGGCTTCCGCTCTTCATGTGGCAAAACAGAGTGGAGAAACTCTGTAACAGAAGTAGTGGATTTGGGGGAAAGAGGTAGAAGGATCAACTTTTAAATGAATATAAAGGGACCTGTAATACTCACCAAATACATTAGCAAGGTACTGTGGGTTGAATCGTTTTGTTTGGTTTTTGGGTGGATAATGGAACATAGCTTGGTTTTGCTACAGAGCTGATCACACAAATATGCAGCATACAAATTGCTTGCTCTGTTGTCTTGTTAGCAATGTGATAGTTTCTGTCTTTTAATTTATATATTGTGCTCGCTGCTTGGAGGCCCCTTTGACTGAAGAGGAATTGCACGTGGTGATAAAACAAACAAAACCAGGTAGGAGCCCAGGACTGGACTTTCTATCCAAGGGCAATCCACCCCTCAGTTTGTTGGAAGCTCATATTGTGGTCATACCCAGGCCAGGAAAAGATCCATGCTTAGTATCTAATTACAGACCATTTTCTCTTCTAAATGTTGATGCTAAGCTGTACACCAAGATATTGGCTAATAGACTGTTGATGCACATTCTGACTTGGATAGCTCCTTTTCAGGTGGGTTATGTACCTGGGAGGGAAACACAAGACAACACCTTAAAAGGCACTAACATCCAGCTCTGGACCAAGTATTTCCATCACAAGGGCCTTCTCCTGTCAACGGACGCGATGAAAGCCTCTGATCAAATGGCTTGAAACTACATGGCGGAGGTCTTGAAGGTGGTAGGTCTACACTCAGGAATGTGGACTGGGATCCTCACCTTGTTTTCGAATCCTTTGGCCAGGGTTTAGTTGAATTATTTGTCTGATACTTTATTCGCAATGGGATGCAACAAGGTTGCTTATTGTCCCCTTTGATATTCATACTTACTTTGGAACCGTTCATTAGGTGTTTACAGTTCGATTAACATCAAAAGATTTCAGGTAGCCGACAAGGAGTATAAAATAACTGCTTATGCAGATGATTTACTACTCTTCCTTCGGGAACCTCTCACCACCCTCCTGAACGTGCCTGAGGCCTTGTAAGAATTTGCCTCCATTTCTAATTTTAAAATCAATTATTCAAAATCCTATGCGTTCGGAAATGGCCTATCTGCCATGGAAGTTGACAGTGATAAATAATGCTTCCCATTTACTTAGAAGCAGGTTCAATTACTTACCTGGGAATTGAACTCCCAGCAGACCTAGAAGAGTTATATATGCAGAATATATGTCTCTGCTAAAGCAGATTTCCAAGGAATTCCCAAGAATCTCTAGTTGTGGAATCTTAAGCCTTTGTCCTGGTTCGGCAGAACGGCAGTGTTTGAAAATGAACATTTTACCCCGCCTCCTATATGTGATGCAAATGATCCCTATCTTCTTGCTGAAATCATTCTTCTCTAATTTGAGTAGGATGTTCCAAATTTTCTTGTGGAAGAACAAAACTCCAAGGCTTAGCTTGGCTTATTTGTCACTTTCAAAATCCAAGGGTGAGATAGGTTTCCCAAATATGCAAAAATACTATTGGGCCATCCATTTGGCGAGGATTGTAGACTGGTCAGTTCATTCAGCCTACAAAGAGTGGGTTCGAGTGGAGCAGGCCTTCGCAGTGACATCCCTAGCAAATCTTTCATGGGTGAGGAAATGTCACTGGAAATCTGTGACCTTTGAACATCTGTTCATAGAGACGACCTTGCAGAGTCTTTGATCTGTTAATACGACGTGTGTCGTCTCTTTAATTCCTGGGCCCCTAACCCCATTTTTTGTTTTATTTGTCATGTTTCATGAAATGCTTGTCCCTTTTATCTTTCTTTCCATCACTTCTTTCCCCTATACAGGCATGACTGTTTATATAATATTACTTTGTACAATCATGGATTTATTGTATTTACAGGGTGGATGCCTCCTTTGTCATCTCTGGGGGTGGGGGATCCAGTGGGTGGATCATCACCCGGCATGCCCAGGCTCCCCTGGTTACTGATTAGGGTAGCTTTTGTTTCCTGGCCGTGGTGTTGGGCGGCTGTACTGGGTCCTCGCTCCACTAGTCAATGTGGTGTTTTGACCCTTGGCTTGTGTGTAGATGGGTTTGGCCTGCAGCTCTATTTCCTTGTGGGGACCGCAAACATTCAGGCTCCGCTCGCATATCGGGCTGGGAGGCCGCCATTGACAGCCATGTGGCTGCTCCTATCCAATGGAGGCTTATGGGCGCTATGCAGCCACTCTTTAAACCAGTTATTCTATGTCCTTGGCCTCTTCTTGATGCCCATATGGAAGAAAAATATATTTGAAATATATTTTAAAAATATTTTTCCCAAATATATTGACATATATTTGAAATACTACAATTCTGGCCATATTCAATATATTTCAAAATATATTTCAATAAATATTTATATATATATATATATATATATATATATACTGTATGTTGAAATGCATTTTTATTACAAAATATATGGAAAATATTTTTAAAAATACAGTTCAAATATACTGTACTAAAAATATAAATCTACATTTTTGGAATGCATTTACAAATATATGTAAAAATATATGTTAAAATTACTTTTTACATGTTAAAAAAAAATTTGAAGAATATATTTAAAACATTTTTTTTCTTAAATATTTTTCATTTATTTTGTAATACATAAAAAAACGCATTTCAACATGTAGTGTATATATATATATATATATATATATATATATATATATTTGGAGGGGGGCCTTGTCACGTTGGCTGTATGGGGCCCTGTAGTTTCTAACAGCAACCCTGTTACTAAGCATCAATGTTGAGATGTCATGTCAGAATGTTAATAAGAATATACTTTTTTTTGCTTTTTATATAGTTTAAAAAGATGACTAAAGATTTTATGACAAAGAGGATACAGGAAGCAAGTTTAGGTATAAAAGGAACATATAATAAAATAAGGTACAGCGCTAAACATACATATTAGATGAACAATATTCCAACTGTAATAGAAACATGTAAAAACAAGTGATTTTACGCTTCAAAGGGCAGCTAACATTTTTTGTATTATTTTTATTGGCACACTAAATAGTTGAGTAATTATTTGTATTGTATTGCATAAAAGATACACTGTGTAAGGCAGTATATTTTTTGTCTGTAAAGAGAAGGCGCTTAGTTTCTCACTAAATAAAAAAGAACAGGATGGCTGAATGAATTCAACAAGGATGTGAGAAAGACTGGAATCATGGGATGGTAGGCAGGCATATAGAAAAATGGAGGAAGCCTCTGCAGGAAGCCATTACTTTTGATGAGTTGTGCTGCTGCTAATGAAACTAGGCATAGACCATTGTTTACAGCAGCTTGAAATTAGAGAAGTAATTTCTCTCAGTTGTTTTAATTCTTCACTTGTCTTAGGTTTTTCTTTCACATATTATACATTTGCATTGCATGGACAAAGCAGCCAATATTACTAGTTGTGCTTCAGGCATATTGTCATAGAGACTAGAGCAATGTGCCATATCTGTAATGACCTTTGATGCGGTCTTCAATACAATATATAGAAAGTGCAGCGCTAAAATAAGTGAATGATATTATAGTGAAAATAAAATGCAAAGCCAATCTGAGAAAAATGCAGGTGGACCCTGCAGATTCACATACTCGAAGCAAAAAAAGATGAATTTTACTTGGCTACTATTAGAAGTTACCACAATTCCAACAATGACCTAAGCCTCCGTGAATACGCACCATATATATGAGAGAGGGTCCACTTGCGTTTTTTGCCCCTTGGCTGAGCATTCCCTGCAGAGGCTTCATTGCTGTTACCTGTACCCAGATGAGATGTGCTTACATGCTGTTTACCAGTAGATGTCTGGTGAGTGTACATCTGACAGAGATGGTAGATTCCCTATTGGATCACGTCACAATATTTCACCATGATTGCTGTACTTATATCCTTACGGGCAATTTATAGCTCTTACTCCACTGATATTTTATGGACTTTATATATTCTCACTTTCATGTTGCACTTTACTGTTTCACATTTATTGAATGATTTATTGAACATTTTTTATATTTGATTTTTATATGCTGCACTTGACTGTTCCTCTGATAATTTTTTTTTTCTTACTATATGTCAGATTGACTTTGCACTTTATTTTCACTATAATATCATTCACTTATTTTAGTGCTGCACTTTCTATATATTTACCCATAAGGAATTGTTACCTATACCTTGGTGTTAGCTGCTTTATAGTTCCAGCGCTTGCCTACACTTAATATTTATAGTCTTCAATACAAGTAGGACAATTCTGGGCCTTGAATAAGGTAGGGTTATGGCTTGTAAAGGCCAGGTGGACAGTAGATGAGGAGCAGCCAAAAATGGATATCTTAGATTGTAAGCTCCAAGGAGCAGGGCCCTTCTTTCCCTCTTGTATTGAACTGTATTGTTGCTATATTGTCTCCCGTTATATTGTAAAGTGCTGAGCAAACTGTTGGCGCTATATAAATCCAGTATAATAATAATAACTATGTATTACAGTAGAATCCAGATTAGCGTGTGAGACATATGATCCCAAAATTGAAATTTGCTGATATTCTTGCCTTCTAATGGGAATTCCATTTATTTGTTTTATCAGTGGGGAAAATGTTTCCATGTTTCAGTAGGCAGACTTCCTTACTGAAAGTGTGAAAAAAAACCCTGTCTGTTCTGAATACTGTAAATTCAAAGAATGCCACAGGCATTTGGCTGCTAGCCACAAAGGATACAACATGTCCTATAAAGTCAGCCTGGTCCCTAGAGGTTGGCAATCACTGCGTGTGTTCTTTGTGTATATTAGCAGTCAGCATTGCAACACAATGGGATGTCCAGCTGAGCATGACAGGCCACAGAGGCAGCTCACTGCAAGGAAGAGCTGTTTGTATCAACAGTTGAAATCATGTGGAGGAGTTTACATAGTGCTACATCTGTGGGATATGGATAATGCTAGAGATGATAGGGATTATCTATGACAAGGGAGGAAACAAAGAAGGATGCAGTATAACAAAGGGACAGTCAGTGCGATAGTTTGTTGCACTTTTACAGTAGATGGCTAGTAGCCAAAGCAAGGAACCAAACAAAGCTAGACGCATTTTACTTTGTTTGACTTTGAAGCAGCAAGTTGTAAGTTTCTTTTCTTCTGTGTACTATCTTCTTCTGCATCTGTCAGTGTGATGTCATAAGAATCTCATTAACCCCTACCAAACCACATGCACTGCTTTACAGTTCCCTTGTGCGGGATATATAATGTTCAGCTGCAGATGCAGATTTCCTCCCTGCTTCCTCTACAGCTGAAATGTGTGGATGTTTTCCCTGTCATGTAGCTTTGTAGTTAGAGGCAGCCATTGTGATATGTGGCAAGCTTACATGTTACAATAAAGTTTTGTAATGTTTTTGTTTCCCATTTTTGTAGTTCTTTAACCGCTTGCTCTCCTTAGGACTTACCCCCCTTCCTGACCAGGCCATTTTTTGCGTTATGGCGCTGCGTCACTTCAGCTGTCATGCATGCGTGGTCATGCATCGCTGCACCCAAATGAAATGTACATCCTTTTTTCCAAAGAATTGAGCTTTCTTTCAGTGGTATTTGATCACCTGTGTGGGTTTTATTTTTTGCCCTATAAAAAAAAAGTGACAATTTTGATGAAAAAAAAAACAATATTTTTGACATTTTACTATTAAACAAGTCCAGTAAAAAAAAAATCAAAAAATCAAATTTACTCAAAAAATTTGGGCAAAATGTATTCTGCTGCATGTTTTTGCTGAAAAAAAATCTCAATACGTGTAAATGAATAGATTTATGTGAAAGTTATAGTGTTTACAAATGGCGGTATATATACTGGGCATTTTTCTTTATTTTTACTAGTAATGGCGGTGATCAGCGACTTATAGCAGGACTGCGGCAGGCATTCTGACACTGGGGGGGAACTGACTTGGTGTCACTGACATCCCCAGTGACACCAATACAGTGTTCAGTGCTAATAAAAAGCCTAATGTACTAATGACACTGGGCATGAAGGGGTTAACATGTGGGGCAGTGAAAGGGTTAACTGTGTGCCATTTTCAATGTGTGCTGTGTTATTGCTTCACTGTAAGCATACTGCATTGCATAGCTCTGCTATGCATAGCCATGCATAGCATTGTGCAGGAGCTGACAGGAAGGAGAATTGTTTTGTTTACTAACAGTTCTCCCCCCCATCGGAGATCCTCGGCAATCACCATGCGCCAGCAAGTAATCACCGTCCGGGACCTGGTGATTGACAGCCGTGGCCGCGAATGGCGGCATGGGTTGGGGCCCCTACACGGAAATGCAAATCACGTATATATATATGTGATTTTGCACACGCTGCCGCCCTGTAGCAGTATTTATGCTATGGGGCGGAGCTTAAGCAGTTAAAGTGTTACTAAACCTACAACAGTAAAATCAGTCTATATATAAAGCATGCTTGTTATACTCACTGTGGAACCTAACAGGTTAATCCTCTGCATTGTATAAAAAGGCTGTTTGATCCTGACATCTCTAATCCTCCTCTTCTTCCAGTGTCCCACTCTTATCTCTTGATAAGACATAGTGTGGAGTCACTCTGCACATGCTCAGTTTGGTGTGTATTGCTAGAAAGATTTGTTTTCTTGGGAGAGTGCATGTGATCGGCAGAGGGCCAATAAACACTGTCCAGACAGAGGTCAGGTGTTCTACATCCTCCTAGAACAGAATGGAAACTCCTCCTATAAGCTGTAACTTGTAGTGCTCTGCTGGACACTGATAGAAGTCACAAGACTGCTCTAACTGCTGATGAGAAAAGGTATTTATCAGTTTATATTTATTAAAATAAATGCATTTCCATGTTCTGTGTACTGTGGGAAATTGGATATAGTGACTGCGGGCCCTGGTGTTAGGAACACTTTTAATGCTGAGGAGGAAAACTACTACTGAGGCACAAGCAACATTGTAGGATTTTACACACATCAGCGTAGACCTGGCAAGGTGGTAATAGGATATGTACATGTAAAACCCAAGGAAGCTTATTCAGCATTCAGTCTGGGTATAACTCTATGATAGGTTCTCAGGCATCCCCTGTTATTATGGGTTACCTGACAGAGCTGCAGAAGACTCTTTAAGTAGTTACAGCCAGGCCAAGAGCTGAAAAAAGTTTCTACTTTTTGCAACCAACATGGTAGCAGGGCCAGGAAAGGTCCTCTGGCACCCATGTAGAGCTGATCTAGATAGTACTTGCTGATCTGCATGAACAGAGGCACAAAGTACAAAAATGACAGCTGCTGTCTACTGGCTGTAGCGTTACCACTTTCTTGGTCAATGGAAAACTGAACAGAATGGGGGTGTTGCAACATGGTAAATTAGTGTGATCATGTCATAATGAGCACAGTGAAAAAGAACCAGGATTTCATGAACATTATTGTAACCAAAACCTGTTCTTCAACCTAGAAATTGAAGTAGTCTCAAAAAAAAATGTAAAATCCATGGGGTTATTTACTAAATCTGGAGACTGCAAAATCTGGTGCAGCTCTGCATAGAAACCAATCAGCTACAAGGTTGTATTGCCAAAGCTTAATTGAGCAAGCTAAAGTTAGAAGCTGATTGGCTGCCATGAACAGCTGTACCAGAATCTGAGTGCACCAGTTTAGTAAATCTACCCCTAATAGACAAAGAGAAGAAGAAGATAAAGGAGTTAAAAAAAGATTTTAAACAAACTAATGCCTGGTACACACGATGAGAAAAATACCACTTTCGGAGTGATCGTTAGTAAATAGCTTTTGAAAGCCAATGACGACCGTTCATGTGAAATTATCTGAAGGGGCAAGCACCTAAATTAGTCTCACAAAATAACAAAACAAACAATTTTCATATGATCAGTAAAGTATTCGTCTGTAAAAAATCGAATTACGAAGACCGCGCATGCTCGGAAACGAAAGAAAACATACTCTTAGTAGGGCCCTCCTAATCCTCTTGTATTGAACTGTATTGTTGCTGTATTGTTTCCCGTTATATTGTAAAGCGCTGAGAAAACTGTTGGCAATATATAAATCCTGTATAATAATAATAACACTTTACAATACAATACAATACATCACCGCAGGAGCTGTGTTATGTCTTAGGAGAATTTTTGTGACTCTAGTAACCTATTCATATTTGATATGAGACTAGCATGCTAACTAAAAAATGGATGATCATTCGTCCGATATTGTCATTGTGTGCATGAGGCTTAAGGCTTAAAAAGGAGCATCATATGTATCATAAAAATTACAACAAAGGCTTTTTTTTTTTTACAAATGTGTATTAGTGGATTTCTACACACAGATACTTGCATAGATTCTTTGCATACCTTATTTTTCTTTTCCTCCCCATTCTTCTCACAGTGACCATTTTTACTAAGGGCAGATTAATCCATCTTCTTTTACATCCTGGAACTCCACCTGAAGATATGGGTTGGCCTGCTGCAACATGTGACAAGAGACTTCCCATAATGCAACTGTGAGGCCAGGGTTGCAGCACCAGAACCTCACTCAACCAGGAAGTAAAAAAACAGTAATTGTAAGTAAAAGGAAAAATGCTTGTTCAAATAATGAATGTAGCATGATTTCATGATTGTCATGAAGAGCTGTATGCTGATGTGATTTTTAGTGTAAGGGACAAAAGGTCACCTTTAATATGGAGCTAGTTTTGCAGGCATTGTGTGCATATAAAAAGACAACATTCATTTATGGATGAAGGCTGCTGCCTTGCTCTTTATTTATAACTGAATGAAGAGCAGGACTGGGCTGTCACATGAACAGCCCAGCCAGGGGTGGACTGACAACTCATGGGGCCCACAGGCAGTAAGGGATCATGTGGCCCCTGTGTCCTCGCCCACACTCAAACCACACCCAAAAAAGCCTATGAAAGGTACCAGAGGCATATCATGGGGCCCCCTACTGACCCCGGGCCCTTGGGCAGTGCCCGTGTTCCCAAATGGTCAGTCCCCTGAGCCCAGCCATGAGGATTGCAATGGAAGTGGCTTAATGGTGTCATTATCTGGACTCTTCCATTACTAATAGCATAAGGGTAGTTGTCAGGATGATTTCAAACCTCTGATTTATGGCACACATGCAAATTAACATTACAGATTCATTTTAAATTTAATACACCTGTTTTAGTCTTATTGACCATTAAAACTGTAATGTATAGAAACCAAAACTCAAGTGGGTAAGCAATACTAGGTGTAGCACTACCTCTTAAGGGTTGCTGATGAATTGGGTCCCCCTATAGTCCTGTACATTCAGGCAATCTGCATTCTCCACACAAACTTGTATTCAAAGTCAGAAATCAGTCCTGGAACTTTTTTGTTGTTTGAGGGTATTTAGAACTGGGATAGGGTAAGGGGTGTTTAGAGTTCCCAAGGGAACCGATAAATGAGGACAAACTTCCTGAAACTGTTCACAAGCTTCTCTTCTGCAGCACAGTCTCTGTTGGAAAGCTAGCCATCATCACCTTGATGTACCAACCCAGACCCTAGATGAAATTCTTCTTTTCACCCAGCAATCTGGAGGATTTTCTGAGCAGGGGATCCGGTTGGGTGAACAGTCACTAGTAGAATCTATTCTGGTTTTCCACCAAGTGTTCCTTCCCCTATACGCCCAGGGGGTATAGGTGTACTCACTCAGATCCTCTCCTATATCACTGGCTGCTGCTACCTAACCTATCGACTGGGCTGCTCCATCCCTGCCATACAGGTGGTCATCACTCAGGGGGCCAGTGAGTTCTGAGTTTTCTGCCTTACCAGATCCAGGCTCGCATGCAGCCCCCATTCCACAAGGCCTCCTGGCAGCCTTCCTCCTCCAGCCTCACATCTTCCTATTCCTTCTTCCACCTGACTTCTCACACTCCTCACACTCCTCCACTGAGCAGCCTCCTACACTTTTAAGGGAGTCCCAGCCCCTTGCCAAGCTTTCTGTTGGGGACTAGCTGAGATCTCTCAAGCGTGCAGCCAGCCACTCCTCTGGTCCAACCACTAACTCCAAGGCCCTCCTCAGAAAGCCTCAAATCAGGGGAAAATTCCAGAGGGGCTGGCCTGCAGAGTCTCCCAGCCCTGACCATAATAAGACCCCCCTGGCTATTACACCTGAGCTGTTAACCAGCTCCAGTCAAACCATTAGGATCTAGCTCCCCTAGCTAAACTAGGAGGGTGCTACATAGGCATTGTCTGTGCAATAATCTATGGATCTGGATTCATTGGTGAACATAAAGACATTATGGAATAACTTATATAGAATTGCTGTCTTATTAAATAAGTAATAAAATGCTCATGGTGCTTTCAAGTACGGATTGGGTTAAAAAGATCCTTCTAACCTCCTTTCCTTGCAACCTCTTGTCACTGACTCTGTTAATCTTTTGAAAAGCCCCTCACCACTCACAATAACTTCTAGTGTGGCAGATAGCTCTTTAAAAAATGTTGTGCCCTCTAAGGCCTGTTTCACATCTATGTAGTTCATTCATTTCTGCAGTGCTTTTTATGGTGTGTTTTGACGTGTTTTTCATGCATTTTTTTTTTCTGTGTTTTGCATTTTTTTGCAAACTTGTTGTTGGGCAGATTAAAAAATGCAAAACATGTAAAAAATGCATCAAAAATGCTTTTCTGCAATGTCTCCATTGAAGTCTATTGAACCAAAAATGCACTGTTTTGCATTTCAAAAAGCCCCTGACTCTTTCTCTAAATGCAGCTGCTGAAAAAAAGCATAGA